>NC_056758.1:32335466-32643397 GCF_018687715.1 Carya illinoinensis
TTTGGTTTCAAAACCTTTACTCCGGACATTTTAGCTTGATTATCATTGGGTATTGTGCTCAGGAGGACATGGCTGGTGGTGACACAAAAAAGTCTAAAGCTAATGCCAGTGGTGGTGAGTGTTTTTCCCCATTGTATGGTGCTAGATTTCCTGATGCTATTTATGTTGTAGAGGGCTAGTTTTGCCTGATCCTGTGTATGTACATGTTTCCTTATGTGCATTCACATATACTTCTGACCATTTTGTAAAGTCATCCTTGGTTTGTTCGAGTGTCTGATGCTGCGTAATTGATTTTACAGGGGGGAAGAAGAAGGAGGTGAAGAAGGAGACTGGTTTGGGAATAACCAATCGCAAGGATGATAATTTTGGGGAGTGGTATTCCGAGGTTCTAACATACAATTCCATGATCTCATTTTAATATATATCATAATACTATAATACTAAGTTGTCTCCCTTTACATGTTTGATGATGATTCTCTAGTCAAATTATAAATTAGTTGGGGAAAGATCTCATCATGATTACTTATAGAAAAGCATATCATCATGATTGAATACCTTTTAGGAGATATTTTACAATGATTTAGGGCTTGTTTGGATAGTCAAATGAGATGAGATGATCTGTGAATGGTAGTGAAATGGTTTGAGTTAAGATATTTTATGAGGTTTTGGGAAAGGAGAGAGAAAAGTTTAATAAAAATATTATAAAGTTAAAATATTGTTAGAATGTAATTTTTAATATTATTTTTATTTTGGGAATTAAAAAAGTTGAATTGTTTTTGTGCTTTATTTGGAAGTTTGGGAAAATTGTAATGATTAGATGAAAAAGTTCAAGATTTGAAGTTGAAAGGTGTCTGTGCTTGTAGTTTTTGGATGTTGAGATGAGATGTGATTGGATAAGATGAGATGAGATGATCGTGCAATCCAAACTGGGCCTTAGTGATTCCATCATGAGCTGTTGTAGGGACAACATCCTTTTCTAAAAACTCTCTCATCTCTGGTGCTTCTCGCCGGAGATGACCGTTTGATTCTCTTTCACACATTGTTAGTTTTCTATTTATTATCTTCACCATTCTTTCTGGGGAAGAATGGTGTGGCTTAAGGAATTAGTAATAGAGTCTAAACTCATTGTGCTCGCTAAGGAGGGAGGTAATCTACGCATCTCAGAGCAGGGATGGAAGGCGAGACATGAGATGCTGGTGGGGCTCAATACGTCTTTTTGGTTCATAAAAGTGCTGGATGATTGTTTGAAGGAGGGGAAGAAGGAGGTGTACTCAGTGGTTAGGGAAGGTTACCGTAGTTTCGTTGCACAACGATTTGCGAATAGTCGGGGTCGTTTTCTATAGATAGCAGAGTATGGCCAGGTAGGAAGAAATGGCTTACTCTGTTTCCTGGCAGGAGAAGAAGGGTGGGGGTGGAGAAGGTTGAGGGAGCTAGTATCGGAGATGGTGCAGCCGTCTGGAAGAAGGGGTGTCTCCTCTAATGGGGCTCAGGCTCACGGAGGGGGGAGGAAGAGTAATGTCTTCACTCGGTCGTTTAAGGAGGTTCTAGCGGCGTCGGTGCCTAGTCACGAGCTGAGGAGGGATGAGACAGGAAAGAGCTACACTGTCAGGGAGGTGTGTAGAGCCCCTCATTTGGTACGGGGAGCAGAGAGTGGCAGGTGGAATTATGGGCAGGTGGCGTGGGAGGCAAGCAGAAGGTTGACGGATTTACAAGGACAGGTGAGGAAAGTGCAAAAGGAAATGGAGGAGGTACGTGGTCTTGTCGGGCTGAAATGGGAAAGGAAATCGCATGCAGGAGGGGGGGGAAAGGGAGCTGGGCTTTTCTGGAGTAAAAAGGCTGGGCCTAGTACCCAGCCCAGGGCAGCAATCCATATCAGGGGGTTAAACCTAGCCCAGCCCAAGGGTCTCGTTAGTCTCGACCCAGGATGCCGGGACAAAAAGGAGGGTGGGCCTGGGCCATCCCAGCCTGGCCCCTTGGATCCGAATGGAAGCCCTGGAACTCGGGCGGATTACCTGTTGCCTTTAGATGGGTCAGGTACCGGGTCAGGCCACGTTTCTGTTGAGCATATTCCCGAGACGCTGCCGCAAAGCTCGCCGACGGTGGCAAGGAGGGAGGCGAGCCCACAGACAACGCCGACGACGGCGATGGACCATTCCGATGAGGTCCCACCGGTGAGGCTGGAACAGTGCGAAATGTAGAAGCTGTCGGGGGGCTTGCAGTTGATTCTGGAGAGCAGTTTTCAGCCTAAGGAAAGCCAGAAAGTGCCGATATGCATGGAGGAGCTGGGTTTAGTGCAGATGGAAGAGCAGAATCGAGTTGTAATGGATTTTGATTCAAGGGAGGAAGAGGGGGAGGGATCGGAGGATCCAATGCTGTCGGTGGATGGGGACTTGGTGTTATCTGATGTCAGTGGCCAGTTGGGGTTGGAAGATATCTCTTTTGAAGATGATTTACATGGATTCCAGAACTGTAGGAGGGAGGATCCTGTACCTTTGAATTTCTATTTTCCGGATCAATCGAAAGTGTCGGATTGGGTCTTTCATAAGGTGAGAGAGATCCAAAAATTTGTGGGGTTAGATTGTGACAGATACGAGGAGCAATTTATGGCACTGCTCACAGCAATGGAGGCTGGGCATAATAAAAAAATAAAGGCCAATCGAAGAAACAGCGGGAATTGAGAAGATTGATGTGGTCCATGAATATGGAGGGCAGCTCCAGCAGGGGTAGAGTGAAAGGTAAGGGGCTGATTGCTCCTCAATGAAGCCTAAAATTGTTTCTTGGAATGTCCGTGGGCTTAATGAGATTAATAAGCGCCTATGGATTAGGACATGCTTCGGGAGTGGAAGGTGGATATAGTATGCATGCAAGAGACAAAATTGAAGATGATTGATAGGAGGATTGTGAGGAGTTTATGGAGTGGAGTACATGTGGATTGGGCATTTTTGGCATCTAACGGAGCGTCGGGTGGGGTGTTGGTGTTGTGGGATAAGCGGGTGGTGGAGAAGATAGATGAGCTTATTGGACAATACGTGGTAGCTTGTTCGTTTAAGTGTGTGTCTGATGATTTTCTATGGGCCTTTGCAGGTGTATATGGCCCCAATGTAGATATGGATAGAAGATTATTGTGGGAAGAATTAGCCGGGGTTTACACTTGGTGGGATCTTCCATGGTGCATTGGGGGAGATTTTAATGTTGCAAGATTCTGTAGTGAAGTTGATGGAAGTAGAAGAATGAGGCCAGCCATGGAGGAGTTCTCGGAATGTATTTTTGATCTGAATTTGGTAGATTTGCCACTAGCTGGGGGTACCGCTACTTGGTCTAACAATCAGTCATGGTCGCGATTGGATCGTTTCCTAATTTCACTAGTATTGGAAAGCCATTTCCCGGATGTATGGCAAAAGCGTTTGCCCCGGATAGGGTCAGACCATTGGCCCATTATGTTGGATTGCGGAGGGTTATGTAGTGGTCGACGACCTTTCAAATTCGAAAATATGTGGCTAAAATCTGAAGGTTTTGTGGATAGGGTCAAACAGTGGTGGTCTGTCTTCCTACCAGTTCCAAGGTACGCCCAGTTTCATTTTTGCTGGCAAGTTGAAAGCTCTTAAAAGAGATTTAAGAGTATGGAACACGGAGTCATTCGGAAATGTAGGGGAAAACGAAAAAATAAAGATGCTGGAAATTCAAGAGCTTGAGAGGCTTCAGGCGGTACAACCACTATCACAGGAAGAATTAGGTCGGAAGGCTGAGTTGATTGCTGATGTTGAGAGGTTGATACTTCTAGAAGAGGTGTCATGGCGCCAAAAGTCTAGGGCTTTATGGTTGCGGGAAGGAGATAGAAGCACAAGGTTTTTCCATAGAATTGCAAATTCGCATAGAAGAAACAACAATATTGAGATGCTGAAAATTGAAGGGGTGGAGTGTAGAGAAGAACAGGCTATTCACAATCATATGGTTGACTTCTATGAGAACTTGCTTGCAGAGCAAGCGGGATGGCGGCCTCCTTTGAATGGTATGGGTTTTGATACTATCGAGCCGAGTGATGTGCTACGATTGGAGAGGGAGTTCCAAGAGGTAGAGGTTTATGAGGTAGTGAAGAAAATGACCAGGGACAAAGCTCCAGGACCGGATGGGTTCTCTATGGGTTTCTTTCAGGATTGTTGGGAAGTGATAAAGGAGGACCTGATGAAGGTGTTCCAAGAGTTTTATATGGCTGGAAAATTTGAAAAAAGTCTGAATACCACATTCCTTGCACTGATACCGAAGAAGGTGGGGGCGTTGGAAATCACAGAATATCGGCCTATTAGTCTAGTGAATGGGGTATATAAGATAATCTCCAAAGTTCTTGCGAACAGACTAAGTGAGGTGGTGGGGAAGATTGTTTCGAATCCACAAAATGCTTTTGTAAAAAGAAGACAGATTCTAGATGCAGCACTTATTGCAAACGAATGCCTTGATAGTAGACTGAAGGCTGGAAATTCTGAGATATTGTGTAAACTAGACATGGAAAAGGCATATGATCATGTCAATTGGAATTTTCTTCTCAATTTGCTAAGGAGATGTGGTTTTGGGGAGAGATGGGGGAAATGGATCCATTGGTGCATATCGACGGCGAAGTTCTCAGTATTGGTAAATGGCGGTGCAGTGGGCTTTTTTAATAGTTCACGTGGTTTGAGACAAGGGGACCCGTTGTCACCTTTATTGTTTGTTATAGTCATGGAGGCTTTAAGCAGGATGATCACAGCCCTGGTTACGAATGGCTTCGTTGAGGGTTTTGAGATTGGAACCCCGGATAGGGGCATTATTAATATTTCTCACCTATTGTTTGCAGATGATACCCTTATCATGTGTGAAGCGGAACAGAGAGTCAGATGCAAGCACTGAAGGCTTTATTTCTTTGTTTCAAGGCAGTGTCTGGGTTGAAGGTAAACCTCGAGAAATCTGAATTGGTGCCAATTGGGGAAGTGACTAACATGCGTTAGTTAGCTAGATCGTTGGGGTGTAAGATAACGTCACTACCTATGACTTATTTGGGATTTCCTCTGGGAAGTGCCTCGAGGGCGTTGTCGGTATGGAATACTGTGATTGAGAAAATTGAGAGGAGACTGGCGGGATGGAAGAGAATGTATTTGTCTAAAGGTGGTAGGATTACTCTGATAAAGAGTACACTCTCTAACCTACCTACTTATTTTTTTATCTCTTTTCCCAATACCGGCGAGTGTAGCGGCCCGTATTGAGAAACTCCAACGTGACTTCTTGTGGGGGGGGGGGATGAGGGAGGAATTCAAGTTCCATCTGGTTAAGTGGGCGCAGGTTTGTCGTCCCATCTCGGAAGGAGGGTTGGGGATTAGAAACCTAAGGGTGTTCAATCGAGCATTACTAGGAAAATGGCTGTGGAGATATGCGACAGAACCAGAATCCTTATGGAAAATGGTGATTGAGAAGAAATATGGTGTTCTATGGGGGGATTGGTGCTCTAGAGAAGTAAGGGGGGCCTATGGCGTAGGGCTGTGGAAACACATAAGAAGAGGATGAGGGGTGTTTAATCGCTTTGCTAAGTTACAACTGGGTGTGGGCTCAAGGATAAAATTTTGGAGTGATGTTTGGTGTGACAACAGGACCTTACAAGATTTATTCCCCTCTTCTCCAGCTAGCAAGTGCAAAGGACGTTTCAGTGGCAGATGTTTTGGAGACCTCGGGGGGACATATTCACTAGAATGTTACCTTTAGTAGGGCGGCACAAGATTGGGAAGTAAGTTGCTTTGCTGAGTTCTATAGCCTAATATATGCCATCAGACCAAATAGGCAGCGTGAGGATGTTATGTGGTGGAAGCTGGCAGCAAAAGGCTCTTTCACTGTTCGCTCATTCTATAAGGCACTTACTATGGAACCAAATGCTTAGTTTCCTTGGAAAAAGATATGGAGACATAAGGCACCACCCAAAGTCTCCTTCTTTGTCTGGACAGCTTCTTTGGGAAAGATTCTCACAATTGATAACTTGAGGAAAAGGAGGATTATTATTACAGAGTGGTGTTGTATGTGTAAAGGTGGGGAAGAGTCGGTAGATCACCTTCTCTTGCATTGTGATACAGCTGGAACCCTTTGGAATGAGGTATTTACTCGACTAGACATGGCATGGGTTATGCCGAAGACTGTGAAGGCAGCTTTAGCGAGTTGGCCAAATGTAAGCGGAAGGCAACCAATTTGAGCAATGTGGAAGATGATTCCTCTATGCATTATGTGGTGCTTATGGCAGGAGCGCAATGAGAGGACTTTTGAAGACCAAGAAAGATCTTTAGAGGAACTAAAAGTTTTATTTTTCAGAACTCTTTGTAATTGGGCCATAGCTGTGGATTTTAATGGCATGGTCCTACATGATTTTCTGATCTCTAATGTGCCTACCTAGTTAGGGCATTAGTCTTGTGTAACTGGCTTTGCCTTTCTTTGATCAATATATTTATTTATTCATCAAAAAAAAAAAGTTGTAAGAGGATAGGTCTTGTGGCATTTAATTGTGCGAAGAAACTGATATGTATCCTGTATTATCACCACACAGAATTACAATTCGTCATGAAATTCTTATGAAAAACTGCCAGGTATACATGTAGTTCAGGGAACATACTTTTTTTTTTTTATAAGTAGTTCAGGGAACATACTTCAGTATACATGTCCAAAAAAGGCAACAAACTTTGGTGAAATATTTGATGTTCAGGCCTTTATTATCAATTAATCCTATATTGGCTCGTGTAGGTGGTTGTCAATGCTGAATTGATCGAGTACTATGATATCTCAGGCTGTTATATACTGAGGCCATGGGCGATGTCGATCTGGGAGATCATGCAAGTGAGTTTGAAGTGCTATTTAAATTCTTTGTTATTGTTCATTCGACATGGATGACACTTCACAACCGTTGTTGAAATTTCTGTAAATGGTAGTTTTGATGATATAAACCTGAAGCCACCCCTGGTTATTTCCATCTGTTTGCAGGGCTGTGGTTTTATTTTTTCTTTCTTTTTTTGCTTTACATTTTTCGGATTTAATGTCCGATATGATTAATTTTACATTAATCTATATGCGCAGACATTCTTTGATGCTGAAATAAAGAAAATGAACATCCAAAACTGCTACTTCCCACTTTTTGTTTCTCCTGGCGTATTGCAGAAGGAGAAGGATCATGTTGAGGGTTTTGCTCCTGAGGTGAAATTCAAAATATTTTTTTTTTTCACAATATTTTTTTGTGGTATTTATCATTTTATTCTGGTGATAACGTTCAGAACTTATTTTGTGCTCCAATTAACACACCAATGCTAGTGTAAATTGGAAACTGAAATGCTCTTTAAAATTTTTCCTTTTAAAAGTGTACTTTTCTGATCTTGGAGACATTACTGCTAATCTAGAGTGCAACACAACTTGGTTCATTGTTTTTGTTTCTATTTGTGGGATTAGTTCTTTTTGTGCAGAGTTCATATATCTGTACTTTTTTGTTAAACTGGTGGGGGCTTAAACTATTTTAAGTCGATGGTTCTTCGTTGATGGAAATATTTTATTCCCTGATATTTTTTGAAATCCGATTGTTTTCATGATAATTCAATTTATTAAAAGAGAAGGTTGCCAACGACATTGGATCTTGGGCTTGCTTAGGTCGCATGGGTGACAAAATCTGGGGAGTCTGATTTGGAAGTGCCTATAGCCATTCGCCCAACCAGTGAGACAGTCATGTATCCCTATTATTCCAAGTGGATTAGGGGACACCGTGACTTGCCATTGAAACTTAATCAATGGTGTAATGTTGTGCGATGGGAATTCAGCAATCCCACACCATTTATCAGGTAGTTGCTTTCTGTTTTCTTTTTCTTTTTTACTTGTATTGGAGTTCATTCAACCATGTTGCTGGCATGCATTGGTTCCTGAAATCGAGACGGGATGACATGTTTTTTGTTTGGGTAAAAACAGAAAAAGATACAAGGAAATCATGAGGAAAAAAATTTTCAGATCATCCCATCACTGCTGTTAAGTTTTATCAGTTGAATAATCTTCTTTCACTGTTTGACGAGGATATTGATTTATCTAGAATCAATTATGGTAATAGGTTGCATGTGTTTCTGGTTGTAGGAGTCGTGAGTTTCTTTGGCAGGAGGGGCATACTGCTTTTGCAACAAAAGCAGAGGCAGATGCAGAGGTATGAAACTCCACTCTTTGGATTGTGATTTATCCCCAAAATTTTATCCCGAGTCTTTCTATTGTAATTAATGGAAAAGCAAGAGACTGGTTGGTAGCCTTTTTTTCCTCTTAATTGTTGATGTGCACTTTAATCCCAAGTTATATGCTGCAGTATCTTATCTTCTCATTGATACTAGAAGTGGCACTCGCCCTCCATAATTAGGAGTTTCTCAATTTCTTTTCTTCATCTAATATCTTCCGTTGCATTATACACCACATGATGTTCTTGTATTCGCCTATCCTGCATTTGTGGTCTTTTGTTTACTTCACACTTTTGCGGTTGATTATGAACTAATTATTGCAGTTGTCTTCACAATCATG
The DNA here is from genome assembly GCF_018687715.1 of Carya illinoinensis. Taxonomy (NCBI): domain Eukaryota; kingdom Viridiplantae; phylum Streptophyta; class Magnoliopsida; order Fagales; family Juglandaceae; genus Carya; species Carya illinoinensis. The sequence continues at coordinate 32,344,005 of NC_056758.1, forward strand.
TCAAGTTGTTTGCTACCACTACGAACCAAATTCTGTATTTCAGAAATTCAATAGATGTGAAGCTCCAGATAATAAAACTATTAATATAAAAGCATTTCAGGATATGAAATCTTTGCTTATTCTGCGTAATGAAAACAAATGATGAACAAAAAGATGACACATACCAAAAAAGAAAAATGGTTCTTAACTTGAAATGATAATAGCCCTTTCTTCCCAGTGGCACTTGTTTTAGTCTTTAAGATGTTTTCTGGGGTTTATCATTTATGGGCATAATTTATTAACACAGAAACTTGTATTGTTTTCTTGAAAATGAGCCATCTTCAATGAAGTTGCATCTACAGTAAGAAAAAGTTGAACTTATTTGTGTCTTCATACTACTACCAGATGTTATAATTGCAACAAGTGTGTGACACCCTTCTGATTCATTATCACCAAAAAATATATATTTTTTAAAAAGCCTAGCATGTCTGTGCTATATGTTTTCACACTCCTGTCAGCCAGTTTTTTTTCTTCTCTCCCCACTATGAAGAGGCGATTCTTATCTTTCATTTTTACATTAGAAAAGTGGCACATGGGTACCATAGTTTACAAATATCATTGGTTTAGTTTATGTCCTATTTCAGGTTCTTGATGTTTTGGAGCTTTATAGACGAATATATGAAGAATTCTTGGCTATTCCTGTTGTAAAGGGAAAGAAGAGTGAATTGGAGAAATTCGCTGGCGGACTATACACCACTAGTGTTGAGGTTTATGATAACTAAATGTGCACGTTTAATTGATCCTCTGTCTTATTTGACAGAGATTGAACACTTGGTGCTGAAACTTGTTTTTTTTCAAACATGTCCTGTTTACTGTATGTCAGGCATTTATTCCAAACAATGGACGTGGTATACAAGGTGCAACCTCACATTGTTTGGGTCAAAATTTTGCAAAAATGTTTGAGATAAACTTTGAAGATGAAAAGGGAGAGAAGGGTATGGTCTGGCAGAACTCATGGGCCTATAGCACTCGAACGGTAATCTGTTGACATTTATTAACTATTTGTGTTGAACAGTTATAATTAATCAGCCTGTATATTTCCTTGGCAGTAGAAAAGGAAATTTAAAAAAAGGAACATGCCTGGTTTCCAGTAACTTTTTGACTTTTATGGTTTTTTTGGGGGGTGTTGGCGGTTATTTAGATGGGGGCTGGAATGGTGTATTTGCACATTAGTGAGTTTTTTGGCAGACATCTGCCATTCTGTTGATACAGATTGATCCCTTTTTTCCCTTCTCTTAAAAATATTACTGGTTATGTTCAGATTGGTGTGATGGTAATGGTTCACGGGGATGATAAAGGCTTGGTGCTGCCACCTAAAGTAGCATCGGTCCAGGTTATTGTAATTCCAGTGCCATATAAAGATGCTGATACAAAGGGAATTTTTGATGCCTGTTCTGCCACGGTGGATGCCTTGTCTGAGGCAGGTATTCGTGCTAAGGCAGACTTTAGAGATAACTATTCTCCTGGTTGGAAGTACTCCAATTGGGAAATGAAAGGCGTTCCTCTAAGAATTGAAATTGGGCCAAAAGACTTGGCTAATAATCAGGTCAGCTAGCCTATCTTTATTTTCTACTTTGTTACTTGCTTCCTGGTTTGTTCTGTATCTCATTGGCAGCACCTACCGTCTTCTGTTTTTTATTCAACAGTTGAATAACCAGAGAATGAACCCTGAATTTATTCACAGGTACGTGCTGTTCGCCGTGACAATTCATCAAAAATAGATATCCCTAGGGCCAGCTTGGTTGAGCAGGTGAAAGAAATGCTAGATAAAATTCAGCAAAGTCTGTTTGATGTTGCAAAACAAAAACGAGATGCATGCGTTCAGACTGTAAAAACTTGGGATGAATTTGTGGAAGCACTTGGCCAAAGGAAATTGATCTTAGCTCCTTGGTGTGATGAGGAGGTATAATATTGAATTCTCCAAGTTATGTACTTGCCTATAGAGTTTTTTTTGCCACTTGTTATCACAAGATTTTCCATTGATTGTAGGGAGCCATTAATCCATGGCTTCTAATTTAAAGCAGCTAAATTGTTACGATGCTATGGTCATATAAAAAAAAGCAAGATTTCCCATTGATTTTTTGCATTTTGAATAATGTAGACGTTCAAAATTTTCAATGGGTATTTACCCTCATGCAAATACTTGAATGTATTTCTTTTAGCTTTTGCTTTCATATTGCTCACTATGCAAATTTGTATTGTAAGTTACGTTTTGTCATGCATAGAGGGAATGTTCTCTCAAGAGGCTGCAAACAGTATTTCAACCTCCTTTTTCCTTCTCTTTTCTTTTTTGTGCTTTTCATAAATTTATTTGAACATGGTTTATTTGTTGTACAATTCTTGAAGGAGGTGGAAAAAGATGTGAAAGCAAGGACAAAAGGTGAAATGGGAGCAGCTAAGAGCCTTTGTTCCCCATTTGACCAGCCAGAGCTCCCAGAAGGTACCACCCCCTATATGTTTGATGTCAGGGTTGCATGTTCATTCAATGGTATGGTATTTAAAACGTACCAAGCAGAATTTGACACTGCCGGAGGTTAACTAAGTGTAGATTTTCCATAACGTTTTTTTATACTGGCTATTCCCTGTGAATGCTTTTGCTTTTTGGCAGTGATCGCGTAGGATGACGCAACATCTTGCCATTCTATGTGCACCAAATGATTTATCCGATTCATGATATGATTTTGTTTTGGATTGCATGTCTTATGGAATATTGCTTTTAAGGTCTTTTATGTTGGGTAATTTTTCACAGGTACTAAATGCTTTGCTTCGGGAAAGCCTGCAAAAAAGTGGACCTACTGGGGCCGGAGTTACTAGATTATTGGGTTTTGTCTTTTGATATTTCGCAATCTTTTAGACATGCCAAGGAGTGAACAACTATTAAGGAAACAAAAAGGGACATTAATTTCTATAGACATACAAGGATGCACGTACTTGGTGTTTATTATTCATAATCAATTTGTTGTGTGTTTCCTGCTTGAAATAGGCATTTTGTTGATCTCTTAATTGTGTTTTTGTGCAGTTATCTGTTTCTCGTTTTTTGGTTATAATCTCTGGGCGTTACCTAGGGTGCGAATCCGAAATAATTTCAGTTCTTCCCACAATTTTTTTTTTTTTTTTTTTTTTTCATTTTTAATCTTGTGATTATGTGTCTACAAGGAAGACCAGATGAACCATGTTCTCCATTTGCTTGAAACTTGTTCTGCGTAGGATTACACGAGTGGATACATCTTGATCTTACAATATATCCATTTTTCTTAAACGGATTATATTTTCTTATTTTTGGCTATAACTCATGTTTTAATTCGAGATGTTTTGATTATTATGAATAAAATTGATATAAAAAATAAATAATGATGTTGAGTTGAACGATACCTTCATTACTGTAGCATCTGAATGTACATTGGTAGGTCAAGATGCAAATTAAATATTAGATACTGCAAGCCTTTATATACCTTGAAAAAAAGTAATACCTGCTATGAAAAAGGTGATTCTTTTGTATGAAATTTTTTTAAAGGATTACATGTTATTTGTATATCTTTGGACTATACAAATCATTTTCCAAATAATTTATGGTAGAAGAGTAATTATTCCTAAAACATTTCATGAATTCCCCTTTATTTACAAGGACTTACATACTTACAAAACAATTACAAGAACATAAATAAAACCATAAGATCAATTAGAAAAAAAACATTCCCGGATTGCATGTAGACGAGTGGACCATTGCAAAAATTTGATATGATCATTCTTCAGGGTCTTGAAAGAAGCAATAAACTCACACGACCGATAAGATGTGCGAGTTGGTCTCAAGTAACTGGTTCCGACAGCAGCCTTCCACCCCTCCCTTTCTGCAATGGGTCGAACTCCTTTCATGACTGTTCATTGTACATGTCACTGACATGGTCCATCAGGCATTGCAATTGTGTCGATGCAATTGGTTCCATGATTTATTTCATCACCATGGAGAATTTTCTCAAAAAGCTGGTTACTGGCATTTCCTTTAGCCTGTATTTTGTGAGAGATTTGAAAAATATATAATTTTAACAAGATCAACGTACATAAACAAGAAAAATAAGATGGCTACCCTGTACTAGTAACCTTTACCTTCACTCCAATCGCCATTGCTGTTCTGAGTCTAAAAAGTTCACCCAACCTTAAAGAGCCTCCTTTCTTATCTTTGACATGGATCAGTGGAACCCTCCTTGATGAGGCCATGATTGGAAGATGCTTCATCAGCCACCGATCAGAAGCTAACAATACAACCTAAAAACTCAAAACGGGATTGGTTATCCATGTTGGACCAAGAAATCAACTATGGTGAACTACCGACAGAACTCAATGAACATAATCACTCCTTGAAAGATATAGCCACCATTAAGGTGAAAATGAAATATATTGTTCACTTCCCCATAATTAATTTTCTTCTACCGTTCTCGTCCAAAAAACAAAAAACTGTTCTCCTGTCATAACTGTCCATATTTGTAGAATTGTTCAGTTTCGTCTTATTATGAAGTTCTTGTCTACATTCCATTGGTCAATTGTAATAGATTTTAATGGCATGAATACTAGTGACTTTCTTGTATCTTTAGACAATCATGCATAGGTGTTGCTCTTCCTATCTGTCTCATGTGGCTGGGCTATGCCTACTTTTCTCAGCAATAACATTCTTCTTTACCGATCAAAAAATGAAGTTCTTGTCTACATAGTGGACCAGAAATATGCATTCTCAAGTCTGTAATGCAATTGAAGAGTGACTGTTACAGAAGCAGTTTTTTTTTTTTTTTTATAAGAAAAGTAAAACTTTATTGATAGTAAAAGGAATAGCTGAAGTGCACAGAAAGTATACTCAGAATACATCTAATAATCACTAAACACTAGTGATGGATACAAGCAAATTATGAAAGCTATCCTCATTATGCTACAGCAGCAGGTTGGAGGAATTATCTCACACAAGAATAATAAAATAAATCAAAAGGGCATGTTGAGGTAATAAACAACACAGAAATATTTAAATAATCTTGATATGATATATTTGAGCATGAATTTAAGTATAGGTTTATGTCTATAAGTTTGGGTTCAACAATGTTTTATCCGCACGCAATTTCAACACGAGACCCTAACAAAAGGAGACTAACCTGAAGCTGATCCAAAGGTGCTTTATGATTGCTGCAAATTGAATGGGGTTGTTGAGGAGAGCTTCTCACTCGAGCAATTGGTGGCATGCGTTCAAGGGCACGAGTGACATCAATGACCCCAATTGAGAACTGTTGCTAAAAAAATTGAAAAATACACATGTATTACACATAGATTGACTTTGAGTCAATCATGATTTCACGGAACACAAAATCGAAACATGGGAAAGAAAACCTTGAACCGTACTTTTTCAGGTAAGGAGTTCCCATCCCGGAGTCTTGCTGACTCTATCTCCCTGTAGAATGACATTAATGATAATAGTCATAATCATGAATGAGAATCTGAGTTCACAGACTAAATGAGAAGTAACAAGTTGAATAGATCAGCCAAAATCAGAACCGAGTAAATTTGATACAGCCAATCTGAACACACACACTTTTGGGAGTCAGACCCAACCGACAACTTTTAGAATAAAACACAAAATGAATACAAATAAAAGAAAATATTAAAAAACAGTTCAAATATATATGTGGCGACATAACGTACGCCAATGGAGGATAAATTGAAGCACGAGAACAGGGTATAGAATACGGGTACCATTTAACAAGTGAAACAAAATTAAATTCCAAAGATGAAAAAAAATAGAATTTATCGATACTGGGATTGAAGTTTAACCTCCGAACCGATTTGAGAAGAAAAGCAAGACGTTCCCCTTCATAGTAACTACAAATAAAATTTATTCACAAAAATATAACATATTGTTCAGGATCCAAAGAGAAAAAGACTGACTAGAAAAAGCACCCACAATGGTAAAACTCACGTACTCTTGCTCTTGAGGAGGAACAAGCTTGCTTTCGAGATAGTTGCGTGTTTTTTAGAAGCTTTCTTTCTACTTGGCATGGTCGCCTTCAATCTCTGCTTTGCCCGCCAAGTGCTTGAAGGAAAAAAGCTCCCAGAAATTATAAACCGTATTATGGGTCCAAGTACCCAAGGGTCCAGCTTGAAGCCCATTCAGTTTCACAACCTCTGTTTGGCTAGTTGAAATTAAAAGCAATGAAAGTTATTAAGGCTTCTGTTTTTTTACACAGATGTGTCTTTAAACAAAATATTTAAAAAAAAATAAAATGGGATGAAGATAAAAGAGTGGCAAATAGAACAGGAAATCCATCAAATTAGATTTAATCATAAGCTTATTTTATATTTCTAAAAACTTGCAATTTATCTTAAAACCTTTTAATATGATATGAATATTATCGTTGAATCACATAAATTTGTGTCGGTAATGAATAGTGACTGAAAAAGAGTACAACAGCACCAAATTAATCCATACTGCCATGGCAGCCAAAATTCCAAATAAATGTAGCTGTATAGCTTTGTAATAATCCTTTTCCGTAGTTATAATCAAATAATAAGTCCACAGAAATGTTGGAAACTACAAAAAATGAGACACCTCCCATATTATATACTTGAAGAAGAGGTGGTCCTCCTCAGGACTTTCTCGGATCCAACCAAAAGAATACATATAAAACTAATACATATATATATATATACACATAGGTGGATCCAAAAACAAGTTATGTTTGTACATGTGGTTGGGACATGGGGATGATTTGTCCCCATATAAAAAGACTGAAAACGAAATCAGGTGGTCACGGCACCACCTCGATTAACAATACATGACATGTTCATGCACGATATTTAATCAAATTTGATGTATAATCAGCATTCAAACAAATTAGGAAGAGGTCAATAAGGACGTTTAATACCAACCAAGCGGCAAGCAACCTCCAACTTCACTAAAAGACAATGGCATTTGACATTTTAAAGCCAATTCTACCTTTACTTTTCTTTCTCCAAGGCATCACCCATGTGCCTAATTGGCTATCCGTCCGGCCCTCTCGAAAATTGAGTAGCTTGTGATTTTAAATTTTCAAAAAATTTATATCTTATTTATCAAACTATTAAAAATAATTTTTGATACAGTTATAAGTTGTCTAAGTATCACGTATTCCTTTTGAAAAAATACGCAACCTTTATGTATTCTTGATTACAAATATTATTTATCAACTATTAAAACTAATGCATTGCACTCTCAAAATGCATAAAACTGACACTTTGCATTCCAATTAAATTATAAACATGGATAATCTCAAGTACTGGTAGTTTAAGGTGCAAAATCCTTAGTAATTTTAAGAATACAAACTATTTTTTTTTTTCAAAAATAAATCTCTTACATTTCATGTGTTTTCATTGCTGTCTCCAAAGTGTTGATTCTCATAGTGATAAAAGATGGTAGTGGGTGTTCTTTTTCTTTGATCTTGCACTTGAAGAAACAGCACGCTATGTTACCATATACCAAGTAACAACACCATGCATGTGTTTCCCACTATAAATGCCCCCACAGTCGGAGATGCATTTATGCTTATTATTTGATGCTGAAATGTTTCATGTTAATTTTGGTTTTCCAGCACATGCAAGGGATATTGATGCTTTCCTTTCTATATATATATATATATATATATATATTATTGGGTGTTATTTATATGCTAGGGACAAGTGAGTTGGTGGTGTTTGGTGTTGTGCATTATGGGCCATGCATGTTGTTGGCATGGTCTCGTGTTTCTTTCCTATTTATGTATGTATTTGCAAGTAAACTTGTTCCTGGTTTAGTTAGCTTGCTACTATATGGAACAAAAGCAACTTACTTTATCCCACCACTTTGTGTGCTCTCATCTCTTTAATTTACTTGTTTGGCCATTCCATCAATTTTGATAATCCTTTCCAACCCATCAAAAAATTATAAATTGATGTGTCACCAATCAAAGGTTAAAATAAGTATAAATGAGTTATTTATTTATTTTTTAATATAGGGGTGAGGGGTTTCGAATCCAGGTTTTTCATTAAAGAACCGGGTCATACACTATCAGACCATCATGTATTTTCTCCTTAATATAACACTCTATTTACTACAGGAAGATATTACAACGAAATTAAGTAATAATTCCATATGCATAAGATGACAGGACCTTACAAATGTAGGTATTAACCTCCATGATGACTTCATTTGAGCTCACTTAAGAAACATAATGGCTATTGAGTGTGATTATGAGTGTTAGAACCATGACATTGATAATTGTTGTGATGTAAAAATCGTTGCTCCTTGTCAAAGCAAGGATCCAATAGTTTGATAAATTACAAAGGATTACAGACAACATTATAATTAGTGTATGTACTATCTCTTTCAAGTGTGGTAGCTGAAGCCTGAAGGTGTTGGGGTATTAGCTTGCAAGTAAATACTAATCATTTTATTTTCTTAATTAACTTATAAACCTTATTAACCAAAGAACAAACAAGCCTCAAATGTGGGAAAGGAAAGGTTTTAAGTTCACTACATTACATTTTTTGCAGAATTTAGAGGACAATATATATTTGTTAACTTTGTCTCTTATTTTCACTAAACCGAAAGGGCATCTTAAGGTTGATGATTGCAGCAAGTCTGCCTACCATGCTACCACTTATGTCTCTTTCCCTTTTCCATGTGACTTCCATGTTCATTGGTCTTACTACAAAAAATACAAGGAATATCACTCTCAAAGATACAATTTTAACGACATTAAAGGGGGAGAAAATAATATTCACGGATGATTTTAAATAAAACCCCATATTTTTGTATATGTTTTTGCTAAAATAGAGTTGCTATGTTTGATGTATTTTCTACTAATCAAAATCTCTTTAATATGAAATGACTTTTATAATATTTATTGAACATTTAATACTATCCAAGAACCACACGAGTAATAATAATTATTATATGATAAATTTAGACTACGTTTAGATGTTGAGCTGAGATCAGTTTTTTATAAACGGTAGTGAGCTGAGATGGTGGAGTGAGTTCTGTGGAACCTATTTAAGATGGGTTTATATATGTTTAAATGTTAAGATGAGTTTAGTACTATTTATTAAAAATTAAAAAGGGTTATGAGTCTCACGTGTAAAGAGGTGTTGAGTTGAAAAAGATTGTGAATCTTATGTGTAAGGAGATTTTGATCTGAAATAAGTTTAATAATTTCAAAATTATGTATTTATATATTAGATTTCGCTTAATGTATCTATCTCTGTCATTTAAGACCCTTAAATTCAAGTAGAAACTTAAACAAATCTTTTTTGAGTAGTGTTATCATTTTTCTTTTTTAAATTATAAATTTCAAATTTTATAATTTTTAAGGTATTAATAGAAACACTAATATGTATTATTATGTTATAAGCACATATAACATTTTTTATTTTTATTTTTTTCATTTTTCAGTGGTCTCCCCCAAAAGAGACAAACCCAAAATCTAGTGAAGAGATTTGGTAAAGAAGGTAATGATGTTGGATGAAACTGGTAATTAATCAGTAAATAAAAAGTGAGGGATTAGGCAAAACGCAGATGTTAATTTGTACCAGAAAGCATGCTCTGTGATCAGATGCATGCGGACCCAACATGATGTTGGACAGTCGACTGTATGTTTTTGTGCTTTACAGACTACACACCCAACAGTAATTGGGTTGAGTTTGATCAACGGCTGCATTGCATAGAGCATTGGATACCTGACTTTGGAAACCTTTCCTCTGCTTTATTTTTATTTTTTATAAGATTGACTACAGATTAATAGGACGTCACTTCCTTTGTATCTCCCCTTCTCCAGCCTAAGCATTGGCCCCATGTCCCCATCTTTTAGGACATATTTTCCTAATTTGCTTGAAATTTGCTCTTACCACTCCCACCTTCGCAATTAATGCTCAACGCCATTTTGTACAGCCTGCTTTTTGTAATTATATGCAGCAATCACTGCTTTTCTTACAGGAGTTGGGTTGGGGTGGGGTGTGCCCAGATTCTTTTATTTGGAAAATTTCTTAATCTATTTATCATCTCCAGTAGCCTACAAATAGTTGAGAGTAATTTTAAAAAAGAGGAATTAATTTTTTTTATTTTTTATGTAAAAATCATTTTTATTTTTTATTTTTAAATAATTATACAGTACTTACACACTTATAATTATAACTATCATTTTTCTTGATGTAATATTAATTTATGTTTTTTTTAATAGTTGTTTTGATACTATACTAAGCGGTTATTAAATAATAGAACTATTTTTTCTTTTAATTTTTTGAATTTGTGTAACAGAGAAGTGTTATTGCTATAACGAGATTTCATAAAAATAAACTCATAAATTAATAAAATTTCAAATGATATGCCAGGTCTACTATGTTAAATCATAATTTATAAATTTATTTTTTTAAAATATTTTTTAGACTAAATTACTTATCTTTCTTTCTTAAAAAATATATACAATTTTTTACTATTTACAAACCTCTTCATACTATATTTTTTTAATTTTTTATTAAATATGTAATATATGAATAATGAATAGAATAATTTAATTAATTTTAAAAAATAAATTAAAAAAGAAAGTTTAAAAATATTAAAAAATTAATAAAATATGATATAAAGAAATTGAACAGTTGTGTAGCATTGGTCTCCTAATATTACCTATGGGGAGAATCTTGAGAGTTAAAAGAACAGTTAACGTGGAGACAAAAAAAAAAAAAAAAAAAAAAAAAGAGGATCCCATCAGTTTGACTGTGCGCATAAATTAGTTAATGGATTTAAGAGAGACACGATTTTTCATGTGATTTGATTGTGTTGTTTGAAAGTCGCGTATCATACATACATTCACCAATGACTGAATGACACTTAACACTTGATAGATAGTTATGAAGTATTCTTGTATGTTATTTTCAATCTAATCAAGATATTATGTCATTAATAAATAATTAATATTTTATAATATAAATTATGAGAATATCTAAGAATTTTCCAAAGAGAAAAAGGTGACGCCTTGCATCCGAGCCCTTCCAGCATCCAAAGACAAGCTAGTTCACACTGACACTCGAACGCGGAACGACTCTTCGGTCAGCCGTTAAAAATATTAAAAAGGAAATGAAAACAAGAAAGGCGTTTGGGTCCAAAATCCAAATGTGCAGAACAAGGAAATGGAAATGGTGTTGCCAAATGCGAAGGGAGCATTTGTTTAATTGCCGTTCGACTTTTTCATTATTTCCCCAAAATCAAAAGCAAAAACAAGAACAGCAGTGTTTTCTACGGGTAAGTTTTTGTTTTTGTTTGTCCGGGTTGGAGTTCCAAAACTACGGCAGTTCTCTTTGTTTACGTTCCAAACAGAAGTAAAAACAAAAACAGAGGCAGAGGCAGAAACAGAGAAAGGAAACACTTTTGTAAACCACTTTTGTTAGAGAAAGAGAGAGAAGGGAAAGGGGGGGGGGGGTTGGAATGATGGGTGAAAGTAGTGAAATTGTTAAATTCAGTTTTATTTGAAGTAGACGGATTTTTCGAACTTCAAGCTGGTACGAAAGATTAGTCACATGAGATATGAGATGAGAAAGGGAGAGACCCAATTTCCCCTTGAAAACCTTGATCTCTGTATTGTTCTCTCGCCTTAATCTCTCTCTCTCACACACACAGAGTCTATGTATAGGAAAAAGTCGCAGTGATTCACTTAGTGCTCTCGAACTAGTACACCCGCCCGGCCCGGCCCGTTCCTTTCCTCTTCTTAACAGTTGATAGCCATTTCTTCGAGTTCTGCCTTCTCCATCCTCATAAGGTTTCTGGGTATCCCCCATCATTTATCACACAGTGAGAGAGAGAGAGAGAGTGAGTTAGTGAAGGAGGTTGAAGAAACAACGTGGGGGACCTACTGCTTAATTTTTGGCGGGCAGCAACGGACACTATCAATGATTTTTATGTGGGTAGTGGTGTTGGCTATCTCTTTGTCCCATCTAATCACTCTTGCATCTTGATCAACAAAAACCAACACAGCCCCCACCCCTCCTTCTTCACAAGCTTTCTCCTTTGTTTGCTTTTTATTCAGAAAGAAGAATTTGAAGAGTGGCTGAGTGGTTGTGGAAGTAAAAACTTTTTTCTTTTTGTGCTCAGGCTGAAGGGGAAACGGCAGATCTCAGTCATATGAGGAGATCTTTAGCTGTGAGTACTTTGATCCTTGCTTACTCTGTTTCTTGCTTTCAAGTCCTTGTTCTAATGCTGATTTTCTATTTTCCCTGCTGAGGATACTGATTATTTGCCGCTCTATGTTCAACACTAAGCGGTTGGATGTAAAGATTATTATTTTCTAGGGCGTGTGGGGGTGATCAGGAAAGGGCCTCTTGATTCTTGTTTCAGCCACAAATTATTTGCAAATTTTAATTTAAAGAGAGAGAAAATGATGGGATCTCACTGAGTAAAGCCCCTTTTAACTGTTTATCTCTACATGACCGTGTAGTTCTTTTCCTTTGCTCTTTCTTTCACTGTCTTTCGTCCTCTATCTTCTCTTTAATTATAGCAAGTCACGGAACGAAGGAAGCTGCTTAAATATGAGTAATAAATGTAAACTTTTTGTCTTTCAGCTGGTGGGTTTGCTTCTGGTCGTTGCCTTGCTCAGTGATGCTCCATGGGCTGCCAGGGGCAGCTCACATTGCAAGCATACGTACTCTGAGGATATTCGACCTCACAGTGTCACGATTACTGAATTTGGCGCGGTTGGAGATGGGGTCAATCTCAACACAAAAGCGTTTCAGAATGCCATATTCTACCTCAATTCATTTTCTGACAAAGGTGGGGCCAAACTTTTTGTCCCAGCAGGCCGGTGGTTGACAGGAAGCTTCGAGCTCATCAGTCATCTTACTCTGTGGTTAGATAAGGATGCCGTAATTCTTGGATCAACAGTAAGCCTTCTTCACCTTCACCCCCTTAGCAGAAAAACATTTTTTATGCTATTAAAGGAAAAAAAAATGGCAAGCGATATGCTTCTGCTTAAATTTTCTGTTTTCAGTTCATTTGAGTTGGGAAATTTCCAATTTGGGACGGAAAGGAGCTGTTTTTGATCCGTCTAGATAGCTTTCATATGATTGAATTATAAGAAAAACTAATGGGATGCACGTGCTACTTTGGTAAATGAAATTGCTTATCTGTGATCATCAACCATCTGCTGCTAGCTCATGTAGGGAATATTTTTCGACCTCCATCCAGTAGGGCAGTGCTAGCTATCTCTTTTCGCCTTGAAACAACAGGTATGGCATCAAAGCACGTAAGCCTAAATAGGTTATGCCGCATTGTTTCAGAACTCCGCTGATTGGCCAGTCATTGATCCTCTACCATCATACGGCCGAGGTAGGGAGTTGCCAGGTGGAAGGCATCAAAGCCTCATTTATGGACGCAATTTGACAGATGTAATTATAACAGGTTAGTGATATTAATGAAGAATCACCTTGAATATGGATTTTGTTTGTTTTGATTATTCCTTTAATTTCTTCATGCAGGTGATAATGGAACTATCAACGGTCAAGGTGACATTTGGTGGGAGTGGTTTGGGACTGGAAACCTGAACTATACACGACCCCATTTGGTTGAGTTGATGAACTCAACCGGGGTTGTCATCTCAAACCTAACCTTCTTGAATTCACCGTTTTGGACCCTTCACCCTGTATATTGCAGGTTTGTCTATTCAGAAGGATTCAATTGCATGTTGTCTCCTTGTTTATTTGATTCTAGTTTTTTTATTGCTTAAAACTGTGCAATAGTGAAGCTTTTATGAAATAGGGGGAGAGTTGAGACTGTTTTTCTGGATGAACAGCCAAGTTACTGTCCAGAATGTCACAATCCTTGCTCCTCTTGATTCTCCAAATACAGATGGGATAGATCCAGGTGAGTTCCACTATCTAAGCCAAAATCTCTTCCATTCATTTTATGGTAAATGACTGGAATTCACTTTTGAATTGCCAATTATGAACATGTAATTTTATCTTGTGATGTACCTTCTCTAAATAAGCTTTTAGTTGTCTTGAGTTTAACTTTTGTACGTATACTGAAAATTAGTGGGAATATGTCAGTTTGCCCGTGGTGGACTATGCCTAGGTGATACTCATTAAATAATTGGGTGTCGATAGTTTCTTTCCTGTCACTTTTGTGGACTCTTTGTTTTATTGTTTTCCAAATGCCAAATGTATATTAACTTGAATATGATACTTCAATTGCTGAAACCTGACATCAACTTCCAAATCTCTCATCAAGCTCAGTAACTTCTTGTGAACAATGGATAGTGTTCTGATCCATACTTCTTATTGCGTTCAGACTCCTCTGATAATGTTTGCATTGAAGACTGTTACATTAGCACTGGAGATGACCTGATTGCCATAAAAAGTGGGTGGGATGAGTATGGCATTGCATATGGTCGTCCATGTACAAACATCATCATCCGCAGGCTAATTGGAGAGACTCGAAGAAGTGCAGGGATTGCAATTGGCAGTGAGATGTCTGGAGGCGTGTCAGAGGTTCATGCAGAAAACCTTAGATTTTTCAAATCAAGCACAGGTATCTTAATAAAGACATCTCCTGGAAGGGGTAATTATGTAAGAGATATCTATGTATCAAATGTGACTTTGGCTGATGTGGATATAGCTATAAGGTTTATCGGTTACTATGGAGAGCACCCAGATGAGTTTTATGACCCAAATGAGCTCCCTACAATAGAGAGAATAACTCTCAAAGATATCACAGGAGAGAATATTAAACGTGCAGGCCTCCTTGAGGGCATAGAAGGGGACAATTTTCTCAACATTTGCCTTGCCAACATTACCCTTAATGTAACTTCAAAATCTCCGTGGAACTGCTCTTATATTCAAGGGTATTCTGACTTAGTTTCCCCAGAAACTTGTGAGCCTCTCAAGGAAATGATCTCTCCTGAGCGTTACTCAGATTGTTATCATCTATCAGATCACTTGCGGAGTTCAAGCAATCAGAAGAAAGGTGCTTGGTCACTGTCTTGGTAAAGTAAGGGAATTATACCATTTTCTTGTAAAACCATCTTCTGCAAATGTCCAGTATAAGTTGAAAATTTGATTCCTGCCAAACGCAAGTGCCCGCTACTGCCTTTGTGATGAAATAGTTGCCTGAGATAAGAAGCTGAGTGCGTTGCTGATCTGTGGCTGTTGGCAGTTGAGATGGGTACTGAGATATGATTGTTTCTTGTAACGTTGTGTGCAGTAACAAATAAGTGAGTGATTTATCAGATAATTGGAAATAGAATTGAGTTTGTCTTCCAAAGTTTTTATTTTTATTTTTCGTTTTTAGTTATACATATGGTCTTCAGATAACCTCTCAAACTTATTACAGAGACTACTTCCGCCAGGAACATGTAGAAACAAATTCTGTTACGAATTGTAACTGTGAATTGTCCGTATAATGGACTGAGACTAATGGGGAAATTGCAGCACATGGGAGTTTGGCTGGTCTCTTCAGGCTATTTCGTAAAAGTGCCATCCTTGATTAAAAAAAGAAGGCCTGCCTTTTCCATTCCTGAAAACCAAGCAGATCCAAATCCTTCGGTTCTTACCATGGTGGTGGGGGGTTCTTGTAAGAGTCAATACCCTTAAAAAATGTCCTTAAAAAATGAGAGAGAGAGAGAGAGAGAGAGAGAGAGAGAGAGAGAGAGAGAGAGAGAGAGAGAGAGAGAGCCATTGGCATAAGGAACGGATCTTTGATTGGAATAAGCATAATTTGAAGAGGGCAGGTATATCTCAAGCTGAAAGAATCCAGATAAAATGAGAGAGAGAGAGAGAGAGAGAGAGAGAGAGAGCCATTGGCATAAGGAACGGATCTTTGATTGGAATAGGCATAATTTGAAGCGGGCAGGTATTTCTCAAGCTGAAAGAATCCAGATAAAATGTGTGTGGGTATGAAATCTGAAATAATGTATTACTCTGAATTTTCCTAGTAAGGTGTCCATCAAGAATACACACAACAAACAAACAACTCTTCCTCAAAGGCTGAGAACCACGATGCCTATCTTGGGGATGCCTCACTCCCATCCTTCTTAATTACAGAGCATAAAACCTGCCTTGAAATGTAGTTTTCAAGCTCCCTGGACACCTCCGTTAACTTCAAGTCAAAACTGCTTCTGTACTTATGCTTTGGCGATGCCACAACGCCAGAGAACATGGTTGGAGATCCAGAAAATCGCCTTCTAGGGCTTGAAAAGCTTCCGGGTGAGCCTGGATGCCTTCCTTTCAAAATGAGAGGTGTTGAGGCTGTTCCAGCATTGGACACTATCCTATCTGTGTTCATCAGCGGTCCGGATTTAGTCTCAAGAGGCAGTGGCTTCAACGGATCATGTTCTGCCAATGGCTTCTTCTTCAGCCTTTGTCTGGCCTTCTCGGCTGCCATCAGAGCTTTTTCCCTGCTCAACTTTATCAGTTTCCATGGATCAATGCTTACATGGAAGCCTTGTTTCTTGGACGTTGTGGGTGGCTCAGAATGTCTATCAATCCTTATGGACAACCTTGGCTGGTTCTGGAAATAAACAAGTATCAAGTGCATATAGTAAGGTGGATGTGCTTATTTCTTTAGAAGATGCAAAACTAAGGTGATCGAACTCTGAGCCTTACCTGATTTCCCTTGAATCCTCGGCATATAAACCGTGACACAAATGATGGCTTTTCGGGGGAATCAAAATCAGTGCTTTCATCAGACGAGAAATCAGAATCATTAAAAGGATCCAGTTCCATCGATTGGTTCTCCTCTTTCATCGCCAAGATGTAGTCATAGGTTCTCATTCCCTGCAGAAATACAAACTAGTGAGAATATCCAAGAGAGAAGAAGTAGAGGCGTATGTGATTGTTGGATGCGGCGAGAGTAGAATTTCACAGACGTGATTGATTCCAATTTTCTTTTTCTTTTTCTTTTTCTCTTATGGTGCCTAACAGCCCATCCCTAAAATGAACTGCTATATGAAACGAAAGAGGTATTTTTTGCTAAAAACTAAGTGAGACTATAGGCTATAGAAGTGGGTCAATAGCAGAAGTTTTGTTAGTAAGAGCCTTTATTTGTGCAGAATAATACAAGATAAGTAAGTTCAAAGTGCAAGGGAAAGAATTAAACCTTAAAATTAACTGGTCACCTTGTGTTGTTTGCTACAAAATTATCTCCAAAATTTTAGCAAACAGATTAAAATCTATCCTGCCAAATATCATCTCACCCCACCAAACAGCTTTTGTGCCAGGAAGAGTTATTATTCAAGAAAATATCATCTTAGCCCAAGAAATCTTCCACCATCTCAAAAGGAAAAAAGGTAATCAAGGTCTTGTTGCCATAAAGATTGATATGGAGAAAGCATTCGACTTTATGGAATGGGAGTTTTTAATCAAATCCTCAACTGCTTAGGGTTTCATTCCTCTTGGATCAATTGGATAAAAGAGTGTATTTCCACTTTCTTTCTGTGTAATTATAAATGGTACACCCAAAGGTTTTTTCCACCCCACAAGAGGCCTAAGATAAGGTGATCCTCTGTCACCTTTTCTGTTTATTCTGGAAACTGAGGTATTAGCTAGAGAAGAAAACACGGGAACTCTAAAAGGCATCAGCATTGGTAGAACTGGTCCTATGATCACCCATTTACTATTTGCTGATGATCTTATTTCATCTGGAAAGGCAAACATCCATAATGTCCAAATCTTCCAAAACTGTCTCCAAACTTGCTCTAATTGGTCTGGACAGAAAGTTCACAATACAAAGTCCTCTATTCAATTCAGCCCAAACACTCCTCCTCAGATAGAAATGAGCATAAAAGATCTTTTAGGCTTCAAACTTGCCTCCTCGAGGATTAAATATCTTGGGCTCCCTCTTTCCTTCTCCTCCTCAAAAAAGGTTCACTTTGAGACAATCTAACAAAGAATAACTCAAAAATTGGCAGGATGGAAAGCAAAACTTCTCTCACAAGCTGGTAAAACCACTTTGATCAGAGTTGTTGCTAGCTCTATGCCCTCTTACATTATGTCAACCTTGCTTATCCCTAAAGCTGTCTCAAAAAACATTGATAAACCCCTCATGAAATTCTGGTGGGGGCATAATCAGGATAAATCCCTTAACTCTACTCCAAGGTCTTGGAAATCGATATACCAACCGAAAGCTAGGGGTGGACAGGGGATTAGATTAACCTCAAATTTCAACAAAGCTCTTCTTAGCAAACTGAGTTGGCAGATGATTAATGGCTGTGTATCCAATTGGAAGACCATTCTTGAACAAAAATATCTTCACAACTTTGCCTTTATGCAAACATCTCCAAAAAAATCTAACTCTTGGGTATGGAAAGGAATTCTGAACCAAACAGATTCATCAAGGATAATATGTGTCATCAGATCAACAATGGCATTCACATTAGAGTTTGGTTAGACCCGTGGATTCCAACACAGAATTCCTTTCTACCCATACCCCAATTAGAAGAAATCACAAGAGACCTTAGTTTACTTGTTGCTGAACTCATCTAGAGGACCCTAGAAGATGGAATACTCTATTGCTCTAGGCCCTTTTTCATCCCTACACAGTTTTTGAAATTGAGAAAATACCCTTGGCTCAACAAAACTTCCATTCCAGAAGAGATAAGGTGATCTGGACTTTGACTGCCTCAGGAAAATTTTCTATTAAATCCGCTAACAAAGCAATTAGCCAATTTGTCAACCATCATTAATCTGAGATAAACTCTTCTTTGTGGAAAAAAGTCTGGAAATTAAACACTCAAGACAGATTGAAATTGCTTCTTTGGAAAGTCCTAAACAATATCTTACCCACGAGATCCTTGTTGAAAAATTGCCTTTCTTTGAGTAATAGCCAAATGAACTGTCCTATTTGTGATTCAAAAGAAGAAAACCTCAATCATCTATTCCTAAATTGTACATTCTCCAAAGTACTTTGTCGTCATCTCCTTGGCCTCTTGACACATCAAAATTTGTCTCTATTGGGATCACAAAATGGGTAGAATGCATTCTTAATCCAGAAAGCTCTTTAAAAATTCCATCTCAGCAAATTCACCAATTTCAACTCTTTGCTCTTCTATCCATGGACTGCTTGTGGTTCCTTAGAAACAAAATTGTGCATGATTCCTTTAGCCCTAATCTGGACACCTTTGTGAATGGGGTTTTAAAGAATTTCAAGGAACATTGCAATGCTTGGGGCAACAAATTATTGAACAATCTGAGAAATGGGAAGGCAATGCCAAAGGATTATTATTTGCTAACTTTTGATGTGGCTGTGAGAAAAAATGGAAGCACCACTGTTGCCCTTTGTAGGACAGCTGGAGGCTTGGTGGCTTTCGTCGTTACTAACTTCACCACAAGCCAAAACCCAAATCAAGGAGAAAAAAAGTGACAATAGGTGGAAACTCACATGTGGTTATTAGTGCCATTGAAGACCCAGATCAATGCATGGATTGGAACATAGAGCCTATGATCACACTTTCACATCTCCAATCTTTTGACAGTTGGAGTGTTTGGAAATTACATCATGATCTTAATCGATGTGCGCATTCTATTGCCCAATGGGCGGCTTCAAATAGTTTATGTGGAGCCATACCCCTTTCAACAATTCCTCCCTGTTTGTTACAATTTCATAGTGGGAAAGACCCACCTTAAGGTTGTGTAATATGTTTTGAACTGCTGTTCCTCTATTTATGTAATGAAGTATCTTGCATTGAAATAAAAAAAACTGGTCACTTTGTGTGTTTGGAAAAAACTGATGATTAGAAACATGCAATCTGATTCTCTTCAGAGTGTTTTGGTTTCATAACCCCCTGTTGAAATTGAGGTTTGTAACAGAAAGAGTCTGTTTACTAGGACATGAAGTGACATTTCGACATTACTA
Organism: Carya illinoinensis; assembly: GCF_018687715.1. Classification (NCBI taxonomy): domain Eukaryota; kingdom Viridiplantae; phylum Streptophyta; class Magnoliopsida; order Fagales; family Juglandaceae; genus Carya; species Carya illinoinensis. Next base: position 32,363,920 of record NC_056758.1, read on the forward strand.
AGACCGAAGCCTTTTGTAACAACTCTGGTGTTTTCTTCTTCCTTGAGGTGTTAGAGGAAGGGGTGTCAGTACTAGGCCGTCCAGAAGTGGAATAAACGGATACTTTTTTCACGGGTTAATAGTCGTGCCATAATCTTCCACCTTTCTAGTTTGTATACCATACCTCACCATCACAAATTGTTTACAGATGATATATGCAAGGAAAACATGAAAATTACCTTCCTAATGAGAACCACGTGAAAGAAGAAAAGTTGTCCTAGGGCAGCTGAACCATAAGCTGTCATGAGAAACAGAAGTACCTGTGAAATTTCAGGTTCCAATAAATATTAATCAATATGTAGTGAATTTGCACCCAAAAGATTGCAATGAAAAGTTGATTAAGGGCTTTGCCAATTTTACCGATATTGTGGCAAGAACCCCTCTTGGGAACCGAGTGTCAAGCTTCTTCGCCAGCTCCCTCTCAATTCCTTTCTTATCTGCAAAGCACCTAACGAATATTGCAATGGCAGTTCCTCCTTCAATGATTAGCTGTAGCCATTCAATGAGTTTGGCATGGGAACAACCACATAGCATGGAGTTAAGAGCTCGTCTAAGGTAGTCTAAATTCTCGAGGAACTGAAAAGGACAAAGTAACTTACCATTGACAAGACGGAAATCATTAGAAGAATGAATGTCGTGTAATTCCTTTTCCCAACACAATTGTTTAACCACTGAAAAATTGAAAAGAAAAAAAAAATAACAATCAACTGTCTTGCATCAATATGGTAGATTGACTTCTAAATCTCAACAAAAACCAGGATACATTTCCACAGGGTTTACCCTGCAATGGTGATCAAACCCTTCAACACAGCGGTTGCAGGTTCTACAGTGCTTGCTGTGCCTTTTCACCTGCAAAACGAGAGTGTCCAATAATGGTATGGATCTTATTTACCGATGAATCTACTTTCTCACCACCCACCCCATTTGTGTCCAACAAGGCAAAAATCCTGCATTTGACTGTCGTGGCTATTAAGTCAGGGCTTACCTCAAAATCACATAGCGAGCAAAATGAGATGTCATCCTCTTTTAGATGGGGTGGTATAGCATCATCCTTCGTGACAAGTGGAAATGGAAGCAGCAAGGGCTCTATTTGAGCACTCGTCTTCCATGGGTCCAGATACTTCCTCCTGATAAAAGTCCTAAGAATCTTCCTTTCTACCCTCCTTAAAAACCTCACAACTATCTGACCCATTACAAACCCATAGTTCAGCTTCACCAACCCACTCTTGGATTTGGCACTTTTCTTTTTCCTAAGGCTGGTTTTGTCAGTCGGATCAATGGCGGTACACCTTACAAACAGAAACATAACAGAAAGTGCCTGAAAATTTGTTTTAGGAACAACAAATAAAAATTGTCAGTTAAATGAGAAGGAAAAAAACCCAAAAATTCGATAAGATTGCTGACTTATTAAGTCTTACCATAAAGGAAAATATTGCGGTGACCGTAAGTTCGGCTACTCTGTTTCCAAGGAAAAGACCCAGGAAAGTATAGAAGAACACAACCAGAAAAACGTAAACTACCATTCCCACTACCTGCATTTATTAGCATAAGGATAACAACACATCAATACTAGAGCTAGGAAAATACGTATACACTCATGCACACACATATACATAAGCAAAGAGACGGAGAAGTTGAAGGCGGTAGAGAGTAATGAAGAAAGAAAACTTCACCTGTAAAGGGTGGAGAGGGCGTTGCCAGCCATGGCGTCTCATCATCAATGGATGTTGGGGGTCTAATTTTTGTTTGGGAGCACTTTCGTGTGCTTTCTCGCTTCGGTACTTTCAGTCTAGCTACTGCTTCTATTTTTTCTTTTGAAGTTCACACTTTTCACACGCCTCCACGCGCCCAACGGTCGACTAGTTTGTTTTGAAATTTGAAAGATGTTGATGCAAGATGCGGATGATCCAACGTCTACGATCGACGTCCGTGGGACCCGCGATGCATACCACCTGGCCGTCGTCCCCACGATATATATTATCTCAGTTCCCCTTTGGCACGGTTGGTTGATGTTAGGCGTTAGCACCCCAACGAAAAATATCTCATTCTTACAAGAGAAATTTTAATAGCAATTTCTTAGTGGATACTGTAATGTGCAGATTTTTTTGTTAAATGAGAAAAATTATCATTTTAAGAATGATAATTTTGTAATTTTAAAAATAAAATTGTATAAACATGTATTGTAATTCCTAATTACTATACAAAATATAATAAACAATTCAACATTTTCAAATTTTAAAATAATAATAATATTAAAAAATAATATTTTAACAATATTTTATTCAACTTACAATTTTCATATTAACTCATTTCATTTCAACTAATTATCTAAAGGACACCTGTTAGAATACTATTTTTTAATAATATTATTATTTTAGAATTAAAAAAATTGAATTATTTATTATATTTTGTATGGTAATATGAAAAAATTATAATGATGAGATAAGATGAAACACTTTAGAAGCTAAATTTGATTTGATCTTATTAAACCAACGAAAGTCATTTCTGAGAAAAGAATGTGGAGAACTGAAAAAACATTCAAACTTCATCATGTGAAGTAGGGGTGCTACCCGCACGGCCGCACCATACGATGCCTGGTAGCCCCCTCCCCGCACCTCGCTCCGCATGGTGCGGGGGTGCGGTTTTCCCATCCATCCCCCCCCCTCGCATCCCCAGGGCGGGGTACCCCGCCCCGCCTAGGGGTGCAGATTGAATACCCGCCTCATTTTCCCTTTAAAAAATTACTACTTTTTTTTTTATATTTAAAAATTATTTCTAGATCTAAAAGTAATTAAAAATATATTTTTAGATCCAAATTGTAAATTTAAATTTTGTAAATATGACTATAATTTAAAAATTATGTAGTTTTTAAATTTGCTAATGCATATTTTATGTAAGTTGTAGTGTAGTAGTTTTAAATTATATAATTTTTAAATTTGCTAATACATACTTTGTAAACAATTCTAATAAATTGTAATATATATATATATTTATATATACACAATTTATAAAATATTAAAAATATATTTATGCTTTTCAATATATATAAATATTTATACTTTTATATATATATAAATATTTATATTTTTATATATAATATGTATATATGTAGGGGCGGGGCGGGGGAAATGCGGAGCGGGGTTGATGAAGAACCAGTCGCACGAAATCCAGACCACCGTTGTGCCAAACCAGGTCTGTCGCCACCATAGCCGGAAAACGTCGTCGCACCACCAATCTTCATGGCCCCTACGAAGCTCTTTTAACCCTAGCTTGGAAGAGCTTCAAGAGATGAGGGAAGTTCCCTGTGTTAGTAGATCACTAGCCATGACCTCATGATTAGCAGTCTCAGAGGTTGGCAAGTTTATTATGCAAACTTTGAGATGTGCTGTTGAGCTTCATGTTGTAGGAAATGGCGTCTTGGTTCAGTCTTGCAACGGACTGATTACTTCCAAAGCCAAACAGTGCGATGGAGCAAGCAAACACCCCTTGCTCCCAATTAGGTCCATACAAATTCTGCCATTCATATTGCTACTTGTGTTAAAATAATGATACGTCTTAGATTAACTATGAAGGATGACTACTGGTTTCTCTTCCTTACTTATCTAACTTAAGCTTCTATTTATGTAAATTCAAGATGTACTACCTATAATCTTAATCTTTATTTTCTTCTTTAAAAGTAGTATTCGTATGGGTATAGTAGTTGAAGCTGGTTTTTTTCTTTTTTTGGACAAACCAACTTTTTTGTTTGTAAGATATAACATTGAATCTGGTTTTGGAAGAGAGAGAGGGAGGCTTCGAGGTGGAAGAGGGGGAGGGGAAGGCGAAGGGTTACAAGAGGCTGGGATCACAACTTGGGGTCGAGGGACGTCGCCGACGTTGGTTCTGAGAGAGGGGGAGGGTCAATGAGAGAGGAACCAAACCAGGGGCTTTGATGGAAGAGGGAGAGGATTTTTACAAGGGAGAAGACTTTTTCTTTGTTATCAGCTATAGGCAGGCATATAGGATGTATAATGGAAGAGTTATGTGGCAAACATTTATTGGAAGACTATTATTTTGAGGGTTGACAGATGGAGGCTGCTATTCGAGGGATGGCATATGGAACTGTGGGAAGATTTTATCATCTTTTGTGTATCAGAAACATCTGGGCATCTGGACCGTACAATCTCTTGGATAGTTGGATCAAATCATGTTGGAACTCAAGAAGCCCACCAGCAAATCCCTTTGCTGGAATATTTAATTCATTCATGCAAACGTAAATTATTTAGTAGTAACAAGTTGTTATTTAGTAGTAATTTTAATATTTTCTATTATTATTATTATGACAAATGATAAAATTACTACTAAATAACAACTTGTATACATCTCCTGGAACAAAGATCTTAGAGAGAGATATATAATCTTCATTTTCTCTGGAAAACCCATTTCAATTAGAGTCAATGTTGGAGAGGAGGGTGAAGCTATCCTCCTCTCATTCTCTTTTTCATTTCCACACTGTGTATACACTTTCAAGATAGTATTTTTTTCCTCATTCCTCCAACGATTTGATTTTGGTCATATATGTTGCTCTCTGGCAGCCATCCGCCTACACGCGCCGCATCACCCCATCCTAAAGTCTTCGATCTACTGGGATGGAGTGGAGCATCGCCAAAATGTTCAACGCATTATCCTCATGCGCGGCTTGTTGCAGATTGTGGCCTTCACGCGCCACTGCGCTCTGATGCTTCCATAGGCTACACGCATCGTACTAGCAACTTCGTCTCGCTGAGATCTTCCAAATCTGGGCTGCCCCATCTCCTTTCTATCGGTGCGTGGTTGTGTTTTCAGTCCACTCGATGCTGTGCTTTCTATTATGTTATCGTTTTTCCTAACTGGTGATCTCGAAAAAAAGACTGTCAATCTATTTAAAAATCATCTCAATATAATAAATAACAATGCACCCACCACTTTCACTGCTTTCAATGGTGGTTTCATTGTTCGCAAATTTTTACGAACAACTTATTACTGTCTTTTAAAACAACGTCCTTTTGGTAGGACATTGGTGAAAATCAAGAAATTGGTTGCAAAAATCCTACCTTTTTTTTCCTTTTTATCCACCTCTTTGCATTATTGTTATTGTTCTGGGGTGTTTGTTGGGGAACTCTACCCCCTCCTCATGTATCATCTTTTCTACTTTTCTAATGAAGTTTACTCGCTTGCTTAGAGAAAAAAGAAAAAAGAAAAAAAAACTTGTACAAACAATTATGTAAAAATAGTATTATTATTATTTTAAGTTTTATTTTGACTTAATTTACTTTTGTTTTGATGTGTTTAAATATAATAAAAATATTATTATATTTAAAGTTGTCTATCAGTTGCTATTATTATTATTAAGAGAAATTTCATATAAATATATTTTATAAAATAAATTTACAAATTGATATGATTTCATATGATATGTTAGATATATTTTATAATAAAAATAACTTAATTTACAATCTAATGTAATTATCATATCAATACATGACGTAAGTTTCTATAATTATTTTTGTAAAATCTATTCATAGCTAAACATTTTTATGTTATTATTATTAGCATTGATAAAATTACATTGAATTAAATCACAAGCTCCGGTACTGCTTGTTACGGGCGGGCCCCTCCCATCAATTCTTTTGAGTTTTTATTAGTGTTCGATCTAGTCTGTTGACCGTAACTCTTAGGTGAGCTGAGCTAGCTGGACCAAAAATCCCATTCCTTCGAACTCTATGAAAATATTATTGTACAATAGTTTTCCATTAACAAATCCATGACATGATTTTCGCAAGACGATAGCCGGAGGAGTTTTTGCCAATATTAATCATGATCAGTACCTTTTGTGAGAATTGGCGGTACGTACATACGGTGCAACTCATGATCATCATCATCATCCTCCCATGCATGCATGCATGCTCATTTTAGCTTAACAATTTTAATGATATTCCGCTGTAAATTTACTTTTAAAAAGAAACGCTAGCTGTGAATATCTTTGATATATGGAAAGCTACCATAAAACAAAGAGGAATGTTTGGATCGAGTCAATTCGATCGATGATTGACAGATCATCAGAATTTGATCAAGTGATCAGAGCCCGCGGTTCACTGCGTTGCCCTATAATTAAGCGAATTAATTAATTAGTGAAAAAGACTTTGATCAACATTTAATCAAGATGTGGTATATATATATATAATATATTCAAAAATTAAAAAAACAAAAACTTCCCACCATCCAATGCCGGTGGTTTTAGTCAGCCGTACGTGTGGGGGTGGCCGCGAGAAGCCGATCGAGAACCACCCCTTGTGGGTAGTCACCGCATGCACAACTTCTATCGAATTGATCTTCGTATAAAGTCATCTATCGATCAGTTCTTTTAACCTCATGATGACCATGGTTGGCAAAACTCGAATCTATCTGTTCATCATTTTGTTTGGAAGAAGAAGATAAGATCAGCGGCTCCATGGAGGAGGAAAATCAATTCCAGTACTCCAGGCGGTACAGGAGATGCATGGCCAGCTGCCACGTACCTTTATCCATGCAATTAGTACTACTACATTAACTACAGACCATGAGTTTTTTTTTTCCTTCTTTTTGTTTTTTGTTTTTTTGGTTTTCTTCTTTTTGTTACAAGGTATATATTAAAGTAATTTCGAACAATTTTTGTCAGAAAACCACTAAATTTTTAACAAAAAAATCCCGAACCATGCACATGAGGTGTTAGTTGTACGTGTGACATGGCCAAATGTGTACGTAAGCGCGCTGAAGCAAATAAGTAGTCCACATTATAAGGCACAAAAAGAAGTACTACAAAATCTAAGGAAACTATATATAGGTGTGCATAAGTTGAAATTAAGCATCTCGATCGATCGATCTGTTCATTGTATATATAGTTGTATCTCCTTCACATCAAACTTTACATTTATTACTTACAAAGTTTATATGATCTTCTGCAACACATGACAAGTACGGCCTCATGATCTTGTCCAGTACTACCGCCGGCAGTTCCAGGCTTCCAGCTTCTTACACCGCACTTCAAGATTTCCCAAACTAAACACATTAAGTAATTAAAAAGAAGACGGATTATAGTATTAATTATCTATATTCACCTTCATTGACATCACATGCATGTACTATAGTATAATGGTGTATATGTACTTGACTCCGATCTGATCAGTTGAATCTCTGATCAATTAATAATGCCTTCAACCCAGCTTGAAGTTTATATGGATTTCATTCCATTTCTCATGATCGATGGCTTAGATAGCTAGATATGTAAATATATATCAAGTACTACATGCGTACGTAGTAGATCTAAATTAATCAGATCATGTGAATCCGTGAGAACGCCAGAACCCTAAAAGCTGGAACGAAATCGAAACTGCACGTCCAAGCTAGCTAGCTAGCTTGCCTTATGGTAACTACGAAATGATCATCTCATCTTTAGTTTCCTGTACAATATTAGCTAGAATATTACTGTAACAGACTCCTATAAACATGGGATCCTTCCTTCTGATCTCTCAAATCAAGAAAGGTTGATTAGTTGGTGGAAAACGTGGTGCAGGATTGAGGAAGCTGTGGAGATCCAGGCAATCCGGCAACTCCTCCATTACTGGGGATTGTACTTCCAGTACCGACGTTGTTTCCATCATTAGTACTCCGCGGTGCTCCTATGATTGTTGAAATGGCAGCGGCTAGGGCTGCCGTGAAATTTGGGTCTGAAGCAATGGCTGCGCTAACCGTTTCAACGATGGAAGTGTGGCGTTGGCCAATCTGCAGTGCTGGCGTTCCAGGTAGCTTGGGAGGGAAGTACATTGGGTGACCTAGGAGCTGCGGACAACCATGCAAAGGCAGAGGGAATATTGTCCCCGATGGAGATGGTGGGATTATGCGATGGTATTGCATGGGGTTGTGGCTCTGTGTCAAGTCGAGGGTGATGGTGGGAAATGGTGCAGAGGCAGATAATGTTGCCATTGTCGATGCATAAGGCATAGACGAGAAGCCAGAATTTGTTAGGGTCTCTTTGCTTGTAGTCGAACCTGAGAGGAGCATGGCTGCTGCTGCTGAGGTAGTACTAGCCATTGATACGGCTGCTGGAGGGAGAGGATGGTTGTGATTACCTTCATAAGTTGTTATGAGAATGGTCTTGTCTTCTGCACTTCTTTGCACCTGTTGATGATGAACATGCCCAAAATCCAAATTAGGGGTCAAGAAACACCAAATCTACAGTATTTATCCTTCTTTGTCAATCAGAAGGAGCTAGTAGAAATTAATGAGTAGAAACTCGCATCTCTGACTCGAGATTTAGATTGTATACTATTGGTGGTTTATATATAGCTTGTTAATAATTGCGACAACGACAGATGAATTCACCTGAATAATTCGAAAAATATTGAAGCAAACGTGCAGGGAAAAAGGACAAAAGGATTGAAGCAAACATCATCGTCATATATTATAGTACCTGTTTACGAACTGGGCATCCAACACCCATAGTGCAGCGATAGTAGGCACGTGGACAAGGGTTACCCTTGGCCATCTTTTGACCATATTTCCTCCATTGGCACCCATCACTGATCTGAATCACACCATGCAACACATAGCCCGTTACTCCATATATATATGTATAAATATACTTTTTTAACAGTTATTGATCAATATTTAATTAAATATCATCATGGTTAGCTGAAATGTTCGAGTTAAATCTTACCAAAGGAGCTTCTGATCTTGCTCGTACGGACACCCTGGCCTTCCTGAGCGGGACCTGATCAGGAGCCTGTTCTTCGCCTTTGGCTTTATCTAACTTGGGACTTTTAGCAGACCCCCAACTCTGTGAGGACTGATCAAAACCATCTTGTTCAATGCCTGTCTGCTTCCCAGTTGAGCGGTCACGTTCCTTGGACATCACCTCCATTGTATTTGACCCAGACAACTCTTGTGTCTTGTCATCAGAATTGGAAGGATCAATGTTGGCATCTAGTGCAGCTGGTGGTCGTGTGTCCATAAACCGTTGGGCCGACATTATGTGACTTGACATTCCGTTGGGCTCAACCTTCTGTTCAAATGCCACTGTCAATAACTTGATTCCATAATTCAGAACTTATAGCACTATCCAAATTATGGTTAATTATATATAACTCATCCTGTATATGTTACCTGAAAATAATTAATATATAGTTTCCTCTACTGATAATTAACGTTCGATGCACAATTTTCATGCACAAAATTATGAAACTAGTTAATAACTTGCTTGAGATATGCAAAATGTCAACAATCGTTAACTTCCCGTAGCCAAGAAGTAGATCTGCATCATGCCTATCTACGTCGTTTATAGACACGATCTTGTTCTCTAGAGATCAATGATGGGGGCATTTTTTTTTTTTTCATATTATCTGCATTGGCCGTCTGTTGTGCAGCACTTGCGCAGAGTTCAACGTAAATTAAGCATCAGATCGAGAAGCACGAAAAGTTTCAACTTCAATAGATTGAAACTGGAAGTACCGGTGTCGTGAGTTAATAGATAAATATTGTAATAGGCTGGTATCTTTGACATACAAGAATAAAAAATTAAGATAGCAACCTCACTAGTTAAACTTAGTAAACACGTTGAAAAGGTAACAGAAGATTAAGGACGCACGCTTTCCAAGTTAAGGGAGGCACGTCACCCATTTCTTTAACTACGGTTTTTCTTATAAAAAAGAAAATAGAAAGAGAGAAAGAAGAAAAAAAGAACAAAATATCTACCTAACCAATAATCCCAATGTTCAAGAAAGTAAAAGTGTAAAGGGTTAATAGAGGTCGATCTCCCGGCCCAATAGTAGTCTAACAAAAATGAAGCTCTGATTTATATGATCAAAGAGTGATGATCAGAACCATATATATACACGATATTCACCTGTTCTTCAAGATTCTGTTGAAATTGGTTTTGCATTGTCACGAGCAGCTGACCTTGCATTTCGCTGTAACTTTTTGTGATCTGATCCAACATGCTTCGCAGTTTCCGATTCTCTTCGTGTAATCTGCCTAACTCCCCTTGAAGTGTAATCAGCTGTGAATTAAACCATGTTCCCATCAATTTTAATCATTTTCCAAAACCAAACCAGGGGGGAAAAAAAAGAAGAAAAAGAAATACGATCAAACATATTCTCACCTCAGTATTGGGTTTTCCTTCCTGATTTGGTGATGATCTTAACATCCGAGAGTTTACAGTGAGCAGATTTAATCCGGTCTGCAAAACACAAAGAAGTCAATTTCCAGATAAAGACTATATCTATATGGATAAAAGTCCCTTTTACACCATATTATATGAATCTTACAGCTAGCTTAAGATCGAAGACTTAATGATGTTTTACCAAAAAAAAGGATGAACAAACGAACCGCTTGGAGATAGCAACATATATATTGAAAAACTTACGTTGACACTTGGATCGGAAACTTTTGTCGTAGATGCTTCGTTCTTCCTCTCGAGGTATTGATGACCATCATCATGATCATCATGTGCCCGGTGATGCTTATTGTGTAGAGTGGCAGAACGGGAAAAGAAGTCCATTTCTTTAATCATCGGGTTGCGATGCTCGACGGAATTCTCAACCATGGGATCGGTGCCCTCGCGATTGTTGTGGCGGAGGAAGTCTCGGGAGCGTAAGAACGTGAACTCTCGGCGGTGTTGATTTTCCATGACCAAAGGGTAGACAAAGTAGAAGTTGTGTAGCACTTTCAACGATATGTATATCATGCATGTATATATATATAATGGTAATTAGCTTGGAAAGGCTCTTTACATGGTTAATTTACTTAATTGGGTTTCCGAAAATGATAAAAAATTAAAAATTAAAAATGTTGAGGGGTACTTAATAGTTAAGGCTTAGAAATTACACCCAGCCGTTATTTTCGCGGGAAGATAAATGACATCATAGTTGAGGTAATGTACGCGTGGGTAGGAGGTGTAGGGGGGAAGACACAGAGAGCGTGCGTTTAGAAGTGGGGTTAAGGTTGTCTCACCTTCTGTACTATCTCTGCCGTTTCCCATAGATAACGGGGTCTGTGATGGTGAGTACTCCACGTGGGGGGTAGGGTGGGCGGGCGTACGTCGTCGTCTCTGGTCAACGCAGTTGACGGTACTGCCATATCCGACGGCGAGGATTGGAGGAAGGCGTAGGGTGTGGTTCCCACCAGAGAAGGATACCTAATCCTACTGACTTGATCTCATTCGGCCGACGGCGTCATTTTTTGGGTTTTGTCCGTTTCAGAATTATGTGAGGAATATTTACTAATAACAGGGATATAACATGACCCACTAATTAAATGTATATATGTTGATATATGATAATGAAATATTTTCAATTCACAAATAATCAACATGATTATATAACATTAAATTATTTTAATTAAGATTAAAATTTTATTATTTTATTATTATATCTATAAACGATAAGAGTTATATAAGTTATGTTTCTTTTATTATTATATCTATAAACGATAAGCGTAAATGTCAAATTTTCTCCGGTAAAAAGATTGAGAATTGACCAAGTAATTACCGAGGTAATTGGGTGTATATATTAAATTAAAAATACGTGATATTCTTTTTATAAGTATTAATTAAACTAGGAGATATGCCCTTAATTATATATATATAGTTAGATGTGGGATTGAGTTAAAACTAGCTTTGGGATAGCCATCAAGTACCGCGTACTTCATGATGCAAAAGCATGAGCGAGATATATATATATATATATGTATATACGTACCCGCGGCTTTACATGCTATTATATATTTTGCCTAATTTGCACGACGATCGAGATCAGGTTCAGTACCACTACATGATGTAGATAGAGCGAGCGAGCTAGGCTCTTGATCTAGCTCGAGCTCGTTGGACGTTGTTGTATTAATATAATGCAGTATGCATGGTCTAAGATTTTTGCCTAAAGTATGTAGTTTTGGGTTGCAATTTTTCGATGGATCTTAGAAGAAAGTAGTCCTATATATACATGTAATCATAATTGAGCACACAGATTTGACTTTCTTTTTAATGAATATTTATGTGATCGAACATGTACATGATGATTTATGAATGGGAACAATATTGAGACATATACATATTGCAGAATGGTCCATGCATGCGTGGTGGCCGCATACCTTTTTTCTCATTCTAGCTGCTGGCCGGCCGGCCGGCTATATAATGTTGCTTTGCGAAGCTGGAAACTCATTGATTACATGCTTCTATATAAGCGTTCTGATTATTGAGTTTTTTTGTTGGTTTTTAATTAATTAATCTTAGCCTTGTTGTTCTAGAAATATCTCTCCCTTAATATTTAGCCAAGGATTAATATTTCTCTTTCTATATATATATATATGTGTGTGTGTGTGTGTGTGTGTGTGTTTTGATTTGAACAAGAGTATGCATGTTACGTAAGATCAATTGATGAAGCTGCATTGAGAGTAGTACTCATATTGGATCGTCGTGATATGCCAACACATGATCCGTACGTACATGCATATAATATAAACAATTGACAGCTTGAATTCTCAATTTGATCCCCCTCGATCTGATATCAAATATTTATTATATTAACCTAGCTAAAGGAAATTGAAGTACTTTTCCAGCTTCCTCGATCTTCATCGTGTAGTATACTGCTGTCTCGCTCGTATAATACAATTGGTTAAGGTTTTTTTTACATGAATATTGGCCATCTATCATAAATATATATATATATATATATATATAAACATGATCGACCGTCATGAGATGATTACAATATAATCATAAATATTAAGTAATTTCTTACATTCTCTTGCCATATATATAAATATATATATATATATATATATATTATATATGACAACCCAAATCATATATTAATAAATGTGTTTCTTAATTATTATTCTTTTTTAGGAAAAGCCGATTTCCCAATTTCATGTTTCTTATTTATTATTAATTCTTGGCTAGAATTCTTGCCTTCTAATTCCGTTTAATCGAATATCTAAGCCTTTAGAGCGAAATCATGTACCCACTTGGGAGGCTTTTATTGTTATCACACGTGCATATATATAATGGGATCTTGTCACATTTCCAATATATATATATAATATAGGTATATCAATATATATTAATAAAGATGTAACTAAATGTACGTCGAGTCTCTATGAATTGGTTTAACATGAGTCGTATACTGTAAAAAAGAACCATATATATATACTAGATCAGATCAATTCTTCCCTCCAAAGAAGCTGGTGCCAGCTGATGTATGTGACATATATATTAGTTTAAAAATGAGGGTACTAAAGATAATGTCTAAATCGTGCCAATGAACAGCATATTTCTTTATGAAGGAAAATCTTCATCAGCGTAATTGGTCAAGATGTGGAAAGAGTACTTAAGTCAATTGAAGAAGATGGCCATATATATAATTATATATATATATATAATATATAATTATATTGCAGCTGGAGGGTCCTTCTCGTGGTTATTGATTATATAGTACAAGCATTGAGAACGATCGTATTGGCTCTGCTGGCTCTCGCTAGTCGCTAGAAAACAGGCCAGACGCATATCCTCATCCATCATGTGAATCATATCTTCTAGTCAATGCTACAAGTTAAAAAAAGGGAAAAAAAATATCAAGTATTCTTATAATTTTCTTATCCACAATAATTGATATATTGTTTATAATAAGATAAACAATACATATATATATATATATATATATATGATGATGGCTGGCCATTTAAGAACTGATAGGATCGATTCAACCCATCATGTCATGACGTCCTACACTCTTTGTTGTCAAGCAGATCAACTTGGTTTGATCTTGACTATATATGCCAGCCGTTTTAATTTCATGCAAGGATTTTCTTTTTTCTTTTTTTATTTTTATTGTTATCAACTTATAATCAAGCCCTTGAAAATCAATATGTTCGAAATTAAATTATAAGTATTATATGTATATAATGATCAATATACACTCGGTGATTTTAACATCAATTAATTATTAATTCCCTCCCGAGTAGCCTGTAAAGGCAAATGATAAAAAATAACCTACATCTAAACCATGATCAAGTAGTACTCTATATAGTGAATGAACTTCGGGAGATGGGGATCATATATATATATATATATATAATCAATAAACACAAGCACAAACAAAAGTTACAGTCCGTCTTTAATTATGTTAGTAAAATTATAAAGACGTAGAAAATGATTTATTATAAAAAAAATAATTTTTTATGATCAATTTATAACAACGAAAAGATTATTAACAATTAAAATAATCTTTTCATTATTATAAATTAATCACAAAAGTTCATTTTTTTTTGTAACGACTGTACTTTATTATTTTCTATATTTTATCCATTTTTATCTGATCATATATATACTCATCATGTCCCCGGCCGAAAATAAAAACGATTAGTGTAAGAGGCCTTGAAGTTTGAAGCCCCCAAAATTAATTTATTAAGAAACCATGTGAATTGGATACAGCTATAGCTATAGTAGCACTGAAGGTTTGGTGGAAGACGCCCGTGAGGGAAGGCATTTAATTAAGGGAGCCTGGGAAATTGTCACGTATATCCAACTTGGAAACTACTTTTATAAGTCAAGAATTTGACGCGGAGTACTAGTACTGTCCAAAGATTAGGCGTCATCTTGGAGAATCTAGTAAGGCCATAACTTGTAATTAATTTAGCTAATTAACTACGGCCAGCACTTAGTATTGTTTGGTTTGTAGAGTCTGGTGTGCTGCTGTGTCTATCCAATTTGATGATGCGATATGACAATAATGCGTTAAGGTTGGGCCAATAGGCAGAAAGTTAGCTTGATGGTTGCTCAACAAGTAGCTCGAACGAAACTTAGACAAAAAGTTCACTCGACTCTCGTTCAACAAGTCGTTCGAGTGAATGTCGGGAAATAGGATTCGCTTGAGGAACGCTCGACACTCGAGTATTGAAATGTGAATAATGTAGAAAAGTAAAAATTAAAATTTCTACCGTGTGATATTATAAACATGTATTTAATGAATAGTATAGTAGTTCTGAAGAATCTTAACAGTGAAATTTTATCCCAAACTATATTTTGTGATTCCTCAATACAATAAAATGCTTTGCAAATCTTTGGACATAAACATGTTTTCAAACTACGTTAATTTTGTGTCATGTTATTTGTGTTTACTTTTCTTTTGTCTATCATTTTTTTTTTACCCAGCACCTCGTTACTTTCTTTTTACAGTTTTCCTCAAGTACGTTCTATATGCATGAACATAGTGAGTACGTACGTGGGACGTCTTTTATATTAAAAAAATCCCAACATTTTGTTGATCATGAGCGTTCTTTTAATTTTTTTTGTTTATTTTTTTGGCTCTATGCTCCTTCCATACATAGAGTACTTCTATTTTTAGATTTCTTTATTAAGAGAGAAAAAAGTAGATGTAACAAATGAGAGGATTAAAGATCGAAGATGCATGCATGCATGCATGAAGCCAAATAAACATGAGTAGATCAATCTAGCTAGGACTCTAGAGAGAGGCGCTCGAGCGCGCGCGTATTAGTCATTCGACCGAAAAGCAAATTGTGACTTAAAATGCGTGACCACATCGATCGCTTTGTTAATTAAGTCTAATCCGAAGCTTTCGGCGTATGATCCCTAGGGCGCCGTTTATACTTTATAAACACATATATACACTATATCTTTTGACTTTTTCCTGCGTCTATTACTCCCGTTGACGACTCTAATAATTACAAGCCCTACTGGCTAGCTACTGTATGAATGTTTAGACAAAGGAAAAATATTGTGGCAAATTTAATTATGTATTAATATGTGTGTATTAATTTAATATGATTGATCAAAAAATAAATTTTATTAAAAATAGTATTACTTTAAATTTTAAATATGAATGAATCAGTATTAATATATAGATTAATACGTAATCTTATTTATATATAGCGCGCAAAATTACAAATATTTCAACTTTCTATTTAATTTTAAGAGAGAGGCAAGGGAAACCTGGTTTTATCATTTGCTGTTTTTCTTTTTCGTCTTTTGCCTCAAACAATAGGCTGTCAATTTTAAGTTTGCATGACGTACTGGCTTGCTCGATGCCCCACCGAAAAAACCACTGCTCGATCTTGTCGATACGAACTCCAGTAAATGACTACATTATATATATACATGTGTACGTTTCTGTATTATATTGCTTTGTTTTTGTTGGGGTTTACTAGTTATCAAAGGTTAATTTGTTTGATAATTTGAAGTATAACAGTACAAGCTAGCAAACAAAAAAGAGAAAATATGACAATTACACACAAAACACCAATTAAGATTTAAATGGTTCGGTTTAATATAAACTTACGTCCACTGGTGGATTCGGTCTCAATGAATTCATTATCAACAAAAGTGGAGTACACAAAGAGATCAATCACAAAGTTTTCAATCTCAAAGCTCTAATACATTCAATGAACTTTAAGATTCTCATAAAAGGACAACTCTCTCTCTCTCTCTCTCTCTCTCTCTCTCTCTCTCTCTACTGTAAGTATACGACTGCTTCAAATGCCAAAAAAGTAAAACTACAACTGAAACAATTTGTATTTATACTGAAACAACGCAGAGCCCTTAAAAAGAACATTTGCTTGAGTGATCGATGTGTCAAGCTATAATCAAGCGGATGTTAGGGCTGGCATCTCCTTCTAGTTGATTGTCAAGCGGGTGTCAATCAAACTCTTGGATTGGCATTTGTTGAATCTAAGATTTCAAGTTTCATGTGATTATAAATCTATACATAGATTTTGATGATAACAAATGAATTCAAAGAATAAAGGAGTTTCAAGCTCAAGTTGTTCACACAATGGAATCAAGCACATCAAAGAACCAAGCATGAGCAAGAAGGAAACAAGTTCACATTAAAGTCATAGAGTAATGTTGTAAATCTCTTAAAATTCGAAATTAGGATTAATGCTCAAAATTAATATTTTATCATAAAGCATTAAAATACATTTTCCACATGTGCATGAATATTTTTGAAAATTAAAAATTTTGAAAGATGATTAGTTGTCATCTTTTGCATGTGCATGCCTTGATTAAAGGGTTGAACTTTGAAAATATTAAAGATGATTGATTGTCATCTTTCACATGTGCATGTTTTATTTGAATATTTTCAAAAGTGATTGATGCTTTTTTAGACTTATACAAAAGGTAGATGATTTTGTTTGAAAAATTTGAAAAGTAAAGTGTGCTCATTTTGTTATATACAAAAAGTAAAAGATTAGGTTTGAATTTTTTGAAAAGGAAAGTGTGCTCATTTTATCATATGCCAAAAGTAAAAGATTAGGTTTGATTTTTTTGAAAAAGTGAATGATGTTGTCTTTGACAATTGAAAAAGAAGAACCTTTTATTTGAATTTTTTGAAAAAGTGAATGATGTTGTCTTTGACATGTAAATCTTTTTAAATTTGAATATGAAGTCTCATATGCCTATAAATAGATCATTTGAGAGCTTCACATTCACAACATCTAGAGCATACAACATTCATTCAAAGCTTTCATTCTCTCTTCTCTAAGCATTGAGCCTTAATCCTTATTCATTTTGAGAGATATAGTTTGCACTGTATTGTTCTTATTTCACTCATTGAGGAGTGTTTTCTGATAACCTACCCACTATCAGCTTTTATATCAGAAAAAGAGTGTGTATAACCTTTGTGTGTGTAGAAAGTATTCTATACGGAGAATAGTTGAATCACCACTTGTAAGGTGATTGCAAGTGTAGAGGGTGTTCTACACGGATCCTTTGTAGCGGTGTTGTTCAAATGTGTAATAGGTTTCTATCTTCACCTGAAGGAGGTTGAATAGTGAATTTGGGAATCCTCAAGGGGTAGCTTGAGGCGAGGACGTAGGCAGTGAGGTCGAACCTCGTTAACATACTGAGTTTGCTTCTCTCTTACCCTTACTCTTTATATTTATTGTTATTTCATATTTTGTTTATATTTTATATTATATATTTGATTTATAATTGTTATTTTTTTAATACAACTCAATTCACCCCCCCCTCTTGTGTTAGTCATCTGGGCAACAATTGGTATCAGAGCTAAGAGCTCTATTATAAGACTAACTATCTTTTGAGTTAAGATCTTATGGCTAACATTTCAGCTTCGTTTGGTGAATGTCAATCTAGCAGTCGGCCTCTACTCTTTTGTGGAGATAATTACTCATTCTGGAAAATTACAATGAGAATATTCCTTCAGTCTCAAGGTCGAGAAATCTGGAAATGTATTGTAAATGGACCTTATATTCCAACAAAAGTGGTTGATGGAGTAAAGGTCAAAAAGGAAGAAGAAGAGTTTGATCGTGAAGACGATAGACTTTATACTTTGAATTTAACTGCTATGAATTTATTATTTAATGCTCTCAATGGAAATGAGTTTAATAGAATAATGACTTGTGCTACGGCAAAAGAAATTTGGGATAACTTGGAAGTTACTTATGAAGGAACTTCGCAAGTCAAGGAATCAAAAATTTATATTCTTACTCATGAATATGAAATGTTTAAGATGAATGATGATGAATCTATTTCTAGTATGCACACTCGTTTTACTAACATCATAAACAGCTTGACAGCTCTTGGCAAAGTTTATTCCAAGGTGGAGATAGTAAGAAAAATTCTCAACTCTCTACCAAAGCCCTGGGAATCAAAAGTGACAGCGATTCTTGAAGTTAGAGACCTCAAGAAGCTCGAAGTCAATGAACTCATCAGGTCACTTATCACCCATGAGTACACATTGAAAAGAGGAGAAGAAGAAGGAAAGCCAAAGAAGAGTTTAGCACTTAAAGCTGTTCCTCATGAAAGTGAAAGTGATGAAGATGAGGAAAATGACGATAAAGATGAAGAAGTTGCGATAATAACAAGAAGAATTCAGAGGTTCTTAAAGAAAAATAGAACTCCTCCGAGGAAATCCTTCAAAAAGTTTTCCAAGAAAGATTCAGGTAAAAATGACACTTTAATTTGTTATAAATGTAATAAATCTGCTCATATCAAGTCAGATTGTTCTCTACTAAAGAAAGATCGAAACAAGGGCAAGAAAGCAATGAAAGCTACATGGGATGATGATTCAAGTAGCTCAGATAGTGAAGCAAGCAATGAAGAATCAGCAAATCTTTGTCTTATGGCTAAAGATGACATTGAGGTAACAAATCTTGATAATATTGAAAATCCTTCATATGAAGAATTGTAAAATGTTTTAGAAGAGGTTTATGAGGAATTTGAAAAATTGGGTATCAAATATACTGCTTTGAAAAAGAAAAATTTTTCTTTAACAAATGAAATTGATATTTTAAGAAAAGAAAATATCATTTTAAAAGATGAAAATCTTGAATTGAATAAGAAAAAAACCGATTTAGAAAATATTGTTGAAAACTTTACGAATGGAAAAAGAAATTTTGAAAAACTTCTTGGTAGTCAAAGATGTGTTTTTGACAAAGCAGATTTGGGATATATGCCAAAACAAAAATACAAACCTTATAAAAATTTCTTTGATAATCTTTCTATATCAAAGACCAATAATCAAAATTTTTTTCATAAAAATAATTTTGTCAAAAAAAGATATTATTATAATCATTCAAGTTCTTCATATATGTCACATGCTATTTGCAATTTCTGTAATAGAAATGGTCATAATTATCATACTTGTTCTATTAGAAGAAATCATACAATGACTGTTAGGGCCATATGGGTACCTAAAAATCTTGTTTCTTCTAATACTAATAAATAAAGGACCCAAAGAACTTGGGTACCAAGAAAAATCATTTTAATTGTTTTTATAGGTATGCATGAAGTCTTCCACAAGCAAAAACAAATGGTTTTTAGATAGTGGATGTTCAAGACACATGACGGGAGACAAGACTAAGTTCTTTGATCTTAAATCTAAAGAAGAAGGACACGTGACATTTGGAGACAATTCAAAAGGGAAGATCGTGGGAATAGGTAAAATTGGTAATTAATCTTCTCTCATAATTGAAGATGTTCTACTTGTTGAAGGTCTAAAACATAATCTTTTGAGCATAAGTCAATTATGTGATAAAAGATTTACAGTTACTTTCAAAATTGATAAGTGCATTATTTTGAATGATCATGATTGTAATATTTGTTTTATTACTTTTAGAAACAATAATATTTATACAATTGATTTTGAAGAAATTACCTCACAAGATACTATTTGTTTTTCAGCTCAAAATGAAACTAGTTGGTTATGGCATAGAAGATTAGGTCATGCCAACATGGAACTTATTTCCAAACTTTCAAAAAATGATCTTGTGAGAGGTTTACCAAAAACATATTTTCTTAAAGACAAAATTTGTGATGCATGTCAATTTGGTAAACAAACAAAAACTTCTTTTAAAACTAAGAAACATATTTCCACTACTAGACCATTGCAACTGATACACATGGATCTTTTTGAACCAAATAGAGTTGCAAGTTTACGAGGAAAATATTATGCATTTGTTATTATTGATGATTTCTCTAGATATACTTGGGTCATCTTTCTTGCTCATAAAGATGAGGCACATAATGCATTTACCAAGTTATACAAGAGAATTCAAAATGAAAAGGGCTATATTATTTCAAGTATCCGAAGTGATAGGGGAAAAGAGTTTGTTAATAAAAATATTAAAACATTTTGTGATGAAAACGGTTTTATGCATAATTTTTCTGTTCCTTGAACTCCTCAACAAAATGGGGTAGTAGAGAGGAAAAATAGATCTCTTCAAGAGATTACAAGAACAATGCTCAATGAGAACAACTTGCCTAGTTATTTTTGGACCGAAGCGGTAAGTACTGCATGTTATGTTATAAATAGAGTTATGCTAAGGTCTAAGTTAGATAAAACCCACTATGAGCTTTGGAATGAGAAAAAGTCCAACATTGGTTACTTTCATGTATTTGGATGCAAATGTTTTATTTTGAATGACAGGGATAATTTAGGCAAATTTGATGCAAAATCTGATGAATGTATCTTTCTCGGGTATTCTACTAATAGTAAAGCTTATAGAGTATTCAATCAAAAGACTTTAATTGAATCTAAGTCTTTTGTACAGTCAAAAGACTTTGACTGTACAAGAATCTATGCATGTAGTATTTGATGAATCTAATTCTTCACTCTCCAAGAAATCTATTGATGAAGAAACAGGAGGTATAAATAATACGGAAAGTCTCAATCTCAACAAAGAGAAAACAATAGAGGAAGTTCAACATGGAGCCATCAGGAAAGATTATCAAAATTTAATACAAGATGCAACCAAACAGTGAAAATTTGTGAAAGATCATCCAGTGGAACAAATTTTGGGAGAACCTTCACAAGGTGTAAGTACTCGATCATCTCTTAGAAATATTTGCAATCATACTCCTTTTCTATCTCAAATTGAACCTAAAAATATTGATGACACACTTCTTGATGAATCTTGGATTCTAGCTATGCAAGAAGAGTTGAATCAATTTGAAAGAAATGATGTTTGGACACTTGTTCCTAGACTCAAAAATCATACTATTATTGGAACAAAATGGGTTTTTAGAAACAAAAAAGATGAGTCCGGAGTCATTACTAGAAATAAGTCGAAATAAGGCTCGACTTGTAGCCCAAGGTTTTAATCAAGAAGAAGGAATCGATTATAATGAGACATATGCACCTGTCGCAAGATTAGAAGCTATTCGAATGCTACTTGCATATGCTTGTTATAAAGATTTCAAACTTTTTCAAATGGATGTTAAAAGTGCTTTCTTAAATGGTTTTATAAATGAAGAGGTATATGTTGAGCAACCTCCAGGTTTTGAAAATCATATTTCCCCAAATCATGTTTTCAAACTCACAAAAGCACTATATGGACTTAAACAAGCTCCTAGAGCTTGGTACGAAAGACTTAGTGGTTTCTTGATTGAAAAAGGTTTTTCAAGAGGAAAAATCGACACAACTCTTTTCATTAAATATGAAAATGATGATATTCTTTTGATTCAGATTTATGTTGATGATATAATATTCGGTGCTACTAATGAAAATATGTGTCAAGTTTTTGCTAAGACTATGCAGGAAGAATTTGATATGAGCATGATGGGAGAAATTACATTCTTTCTCGGATTGCAAATTAAGTAAGCAAAAAGTGGGACATTCATCAATCAATCAAAATATATTAAGGAATTACTGAAAAAGTTTGGGATGGAAAATGTTAAGGAAATTGGAACACCAATTAGCCCATCAACTAAACTTGATAAAGATGAATCCGGTAAGCCAGTTGACTCGAAGATATATCGAGGTATTATTGGTAGCTTATTATATTTAACAGCCAGTAGACCAGATATTATGTTTAGTGTGTGCATATGTGCACGCTTTCAATCATCTCCAAAAGAATCACATTTAATTGCAGTTAAGCGCATTCTTAGATATCTTAGTGGTACAATTAACCTAGGGTTATGGTACCCTAAGCACACATCTTTTGATCTAATCAGCTACACAGATGCAGATTATGCTGGCTGTAAAATGGATCGAAAAAACACTAGTGGAGCATGCCATTTCTTAGGTCATACATTAGTTTCCTGGTTTAGTAAAAAATAAAATTCTGTTGCATTATCTACTGCTGAGGCAGAATATGTTGCTGCGGGTAGTTGTTGTGCTCAAGTTCTCTACATGAAGCAACAACTTGAAGATTTTAAACTCAAGTATAATCACATTCCAATCAAATTTGATAATACAAGTGCTATAAATCTTTCAAAGAACCCAATACAACATTGTAGAACTAAGCATATTGAAATAAGATATTATTTTCTTCGAGATCATGTGCAGAAAGGCGATATAGTACTAGAATTCACAAACACACGATCAGTTAGCAGATATTTTCACAAAGGCTTTACCAGAAGATAGATTATGTATAATCAGAAGAGAAATATGTATGATGCATGCTATGAATATCTCTTAAAAGATAGACTAGAGTCAATAAAAATAGAGATAGATTTTTTAATACTTTTACATAAACTTGAGATTCTTAGCCTCATGTTTGAGACGTTCATTCTCTTCATACAATATCATGTCATTCTTATCCATGGGAACCGGCAAGCGGAATGAAGAATCTAATAAAGATTTCAACTGTTTATTCTTCTGCCGAATGATTCATTCCCTTCCCTTGTGTGAGACTCTTGAACAATTCGTTGAAGTACAACAATTTGTTCTTTGAGCTTTTCAACTTCGTAATTTTTGGCTTGTAGCCGCTGAGAAAAAGCAACAATAGAGGAAGAGTAGCGAGTCCCAAGACTCACCAAGTCATAAATAGCATCAGAATCTGACTTATTAGTCAGATTATTATTTTCTTGCTGCAACATGGCACCAATGGCAGCTGCAGAAAGGACAGGAGGTTGAGATGCAGAATGCCTCATGGATGGATCTAGAGAAATGTTAGAAGAATGAGCCATTGAGAAAAGAATAGAAGGCTTAAAACGAGAATGCTGAAGGAATGTAGATGAGATGAAAACTTGATGCGGATTTGATGAACTTCAGGACTGATTTTATAGAGATAGCATAAAGAATAAGACAAGCTATTGTCTCTTCAAATCCTATTTAGTCAAAAGAAATATAAGATATGCTGGACACACATTTTCAAAAGTTTTCTTACTAAGCCAGCGAGATTAACAGTAGATTGTCCCTATTTTTCTAGTAAACGATGAACCTCTGCTGCTATCTGCCGATGTTGACCTTATATCTGAATCCTTTCTCGTTCCAGCTCCTCTATTCGTGGTTGCAGATCATGAGCATACCAATTTGTAAATTTTTTCAACTCTTGGTTTTCTTACTTTAGCCTTTTATTCTCACTATCCTTATTAGCAAGCTTCTGTCGTAACTCAGATATTTGCATGTTAAGATGATCAATCTTACTCACCCTCGCCATTAACCTCCGAGACATGATCGTAACAGAGGCAGCATATTGACTACTGAGCATTCTTGATTCTGCAATAATCTCAGAATCAGCCTTACTAGAAAAACGGTTCACTGCTCCTATCATGGTATTGACGGCCTCAGGAGAGAAGATTGATGATTGATGCGTCAAGGGTTCTTGATTCAAGTCTGGAACATTAGTGGAAGAGAATTGCTTAGCCATTCTATCGTTGTGGAAAAACAGAACTCAGGTCAAGAAGCGATTATTTTTTTAGCATCCGATAGATGAAAATGATCATTTTTTTATAGCAACTCAGAGCCTTCAATCACGTTTGTCAACAACATCAGGCGATTGTTTAAATCTCCAGCTGCACTAAATTCATAGAGTTAGGCCTCGAGACTTTGCAGCATTTGTCGGGTCACGGACGGCTCCTTTTTCAACTATCTACAGTGACTATTAAACGCATCGTTTTCTTCAGTCCATTTACTTGCTGCCGATCCTTTTTAATGATGCCAAAAGGGGGAGAAGTTTTAGACTAGAACATTAACATTGTTTAAATTACTAAACTTGTTATATATGCTTGGAATTATATTTATACTTTTGCTTGAAAAACTAACGCATATTTTCAGGGGGAGCTTAAGTATTAATACAGGTTTCAAGTTCTATCAAGTATTTGTCATCATCAAAAAGGGGGAGATTGTTGAACCCAAGGTTTCAAGTTTCATGTGATTATAAATCTACACATAGATTTTGATGATAACAAATGAATTCAAAGAATAAAAGAGTTTTAAGCTCAAGTTGTTCACACAATGGAATCAAGCACATCAAAGAACCAAGCATGAGCAAGAAGGAAACAAGTTTACATTAAAGTCATAGAGTAATGTTGTAAATCTCTTAAAATTCGAAATTAGGATTAATGCTCAAAATTAATATTTTATCATAAAGCATTAAAATACATTTTCCACATGTGCATGAATATTTTTGAAAATTAAAAATTTTGAAAGATGATTGGTTGTCATCTTTTGCATGTGCATGCCTTGATTAAAGGGTTGAACTTTGAAAATATTAAAGATGATTGATTGTCATCTTTCACATGTGCATGTTTTATTTGAATATTTTCAAAAGTGATTGATGCTTTTTTAGACTTATACAAAAGGTAGATGATTTTGTTTGAAAATTTTGAAAAGTAAAGTGTGCTCATTTTGTCATATACAAAAAGTAAAAGATTAGGTTTGAATTTTTTGAAAATGAAAGTGTGCTCATTTTGTCATATGCCAAAAGTAAAATATTAGGTTTGATTTTTTTGAAAAAGTGAATGATGTTGTCTTTGATAATTGAAAAAGAAGAAACTTTTATTTGAATTGTTTGAAAAAGTGAATGATGTTGTCTTTGACATGTAAATCTTTTTAAATTTGAATATGAAGTCTCATATGCCTATAAATAGATCATTTGAAAGCTTCACATTCACAATATCTAGAGCATACAACATTCATTCAAAGCTTT
This sequence comes from Carya illinoinensis, assembly GCF_018687715.1. Taxonomy (NCBI): domain Eukaryota; kingdom Viridiplantae; phylum Streptophyta; class Magnoliopsida; order Fagales; family Juglandaceae; genus Carya; species Carya illinoinensis. The sequence goes on from NC_056758.1 coordinate 32,389,357, forward strand.
CATTCTCTCTTCTCTAAGCATTGAGCCTTAATCCTTATTCATTTTGAGAGATATAGTTTGCGCTGTATTGTTCTTATTTCACTCATTGAGGAGTGTTTTCTGATAACCTACCCACTATCAGCTTTTGTATCAGAAAAAATGTGTGTATAACCTTTGTGCGTGTAGAAAGTATTCTATACGGGGAATAGTTGAATCACCACTTGTAAGATGATTGCAAGTGTAGATGGTGTTCTACACGGATCCTTTGTAGCGGTGTTGTTCAAAGGTGTAATAGGTTTCTATCTCCACCTGAAGGAGATTGAATAGTGAATTTGGGAATCCTCAAGGGGTAGCTTGAGGCGAGGACGTAGGCAGTGGGGCCGAACCTCGTTAACATACTGAGTTTGCTTCTCTCTTACCCTTACTCTTTATATTTATTGTTATTTCATATTTTATTTATATTTTATATTATATATTTGATTTATAATTGTTATTTTTTTAATACAACTCAATTCACCCCCCTCTTGTGTTAGTCATCTGGGCAACAGCATTTCACTTGAGCTGACTGTTAAGCAACTGATGAGTAGACTCTCAGGTTGAAGCTTTGCTTGAGCAGTAGAGACACCGATCAAGTGAACAATTTGTAGAGGCATTTTTTCAACATGATTCAAGCCATCTCTCAACAATTTTAAATGGACATATACATATGGAAGCCAACGTTCAACAAAACAATTAACTATATAATTTATATGCAGCAGTGGTACTTTTAAGGTGTATTTGAGATGTTATATATAATTTAAAATTATTGCTTTGAATTCATATATGATCTTAGCTAGATAGAATGAAATTTGATTTAGAAGGAAAGACAAGTGATGATAAGTGTTAACGTCGTACTTCGTACTCTTTTGGGTCGAGATGGTCTGGGCCTTTATTTGATTGGTATCCTGTAACAAGGAAGAGGGTGGCTCTCGGTAGCCTGGGAAGTCTCCGATGCCTAAATTAATTTTCTTTTCCAAGAAAATTTTTTCAAAGGAAAATATAGAAGTCTAATAACAGTTTGCTATTCTAGATCCCCCCTTTACCTCGTAATCATGGGCGTCCCTTTATACTAGGCTCCTCAAGTAGGAGGTCATACCCTGCATTCTAGGGAAGAGGGAGGCCTCCCCAGAGATTCCACCATCATGTTGTCTTTAATGCGGTGTGGTCTCCTAGTGTCTGCCATTTAATGCTGCTTGATCTCTTGGTGTCAGTCATTTAATGCGGCGTGATTGTCTGGTATCTTCATTAAATGCGGCGTGGTCTTCTGGTATTACTGTTCAGTTCCGTCCATTCTTCTTGACGTGTTTCTCTCCATTTCCTCCGACTAAAGTTTCCTGTGCTATTCCTGCAATGTCTCATCTCAATGCGGGTGGTTGCCTCCTACTCGTGCAAGTCAGGGGCCAATCTCGAGCTAGTGGGGGGGTCCCTCGCGGGCTTGGGTTGATGATAGCCTAACTCATGGGGACCAAAAAAGGTGATGAGCTTGGGGCTGTCAGTATGAGCTTTAGGCCCCTAATGAAAATTCCCCATAACAATATGTATATAAACCCTAATTAAATTAAACTTTTAGCTGGCCTTTTTGGGACTTTTACGTACATTAATACAATAATTAGCTTCTAGTGAGGAACAAGAAAAAATGACCACGTTGTTGCATACATAAATTTGTGTGTGTGTATATATATATAGTATATGTCGAATGGTGATGGAAGCTGACAAAGAGACGATTTCACTACAACAAAAAACATTTTTTGGGACGAAATTACTTTGGGACGAATTGGAAATGGTCCCAAAAAGTGGGATTTTGGAACGAAATTTGAATTTCGTTCCAAAATGACGACAGTTATGCCAGACCGTTCGAACGCGTTCGAACGGTATTCTTAGGGACGAAACTTTTTGTCCCAAATAAGTTAACCGTTCGACCGTTAATGATTAACCCTTCGAACGTTTAATTTTTACCGTTTGAACGTAATATTGGCGCGATAGGCAAAAATATTTTGGAGGGAAATAGATAAACCGTTCGAACGGTTAATATTAACCGTTCGAATGATGCATATTCACCGTTCAAACGTTATTTGAATCGGTCGAACGGTGACAGAGTTTTAATTTTTTAAGTTTTTTGCCAAATTATATTTAGATTAACTAGTAATTATAAAAAAATTGGTTAATTAAATAATATGAATAATCTAAATTAAGAATTAGTTTAGAAAATATAAAACAATACTATTTCATATAACTTAAATACTGAATTTACAAAACACAAAATATTGTCCATACAAAAAACAGGAAATAAATAAATAAAATTTATCATAAAGTAATTAAGACCCCAAATCTTTGCACACTTCCTCGACTGCAGCTATACGTTCCTCTATTTGTGTCAGTCGAGTATTGATGGTGACCTGAGTCGCAGACATGGCAGCAAACTCTGTACGAAGCTCAGACACAGCAGAATGGATCTCCATACGCACTGCATCGATCACTGCTGATGTCTGCTCGCTGATCGCTGCACGCACTATGTCAGCCATCTCCTCACGAGTAACACTGTGGACTGATGCCTCGGCCCGTGTAGATGTCTCTGCAGCTGCAGATGAGACTCCATGATCTCCCGGCTGTGCATCTCCGTGAGGATCAACTGGTTCTGGAACATGTGCACGAAAACGCAGTCTCGAGTGTCCCGTGCTGCGTGAGAGGGTGGTGCTGTTTATCGGTCCCATCGGCTCCCGTTTACGCTCAGCAACATCTGGCACAACACCAGCACATAGTAGATATCGGGTGATCAGGACTCCGAATGGTAGTATATCCATCGAAATGTACCGAGATTCTGATCGAATCCTATCGAATATATACCCCACCAAGTCGATAGGAATGCCACGAGCGACCCGTATCATAAATTTCGTCCGATCAATGCCAACTTCTGTCTTGTGCTGCCGAGGGTCAATGTTATTGGCAATTATCAAATTTAATATCTTAAAGAAAGAAGATAAATCTGCCTGTTTGATGCTCTTCGTCCCGTCATACGGTGGAGCATCTGGACCGACAACCAAATCCCTCACCTCGTGATCAGCAAGGGTATCGACCTCATCAGTATAAACTGATGCCTCCTCCTCAGCTGTCTTCGCCTCAACTGAAGGATCAGACTCTCTAGGCACCACATTCGGATATGCATCTGGCAGCCTAGGAATACCGAGATGCTCAGCAAGTCCATCTCGTGAAAATACAACGGGTACTCCTCGGACAGTGATACTGTAGGCCCCAGAATCATCTGCGCTGGCACTGCCGAGTTCTCTATAGAACTCAGCAACAATGTCAATGTAGGAGACTGGCTCCCATACTTCCTCCCATTCATCCAAGATAGGTCCCCAACCACGATCACTGAATATTGAGAGCAATGAATGACCCTCCCAGAGAAGACTCTGGAAATCAGAAATCTTCATTGGTCGCTCCAGTGAAACTGTCCTCTCCCGAACTGGACCACTACTACTCTCACCAAGATTGTGTCGCTTACGTGCCGGTCTAGAAGTAGACATTATAATCAACCTGAAATTTATAATTACAAACTAGATATATAACATTAACAAGAAAAATACAATAAAGAACTATTTACAGTAGTTTGAAACAAACAGCAATTTAATAATATTTGATATTCTGAACAACATTATCAACAATAAATATATTTCTCAATATCAATATTAATAATATAAATATAATATTAAAAAACGTTCGAACGTTTACTGTAACGGTCGAACGGTTACAGACAAACCGTTCGACCGTTAAGTTAGATCGTTCGAACGTTTACTGTAACGGTCGAACGGTTACAGACAAACCGTTCGACCGTTAAGTTAGATTGTTCGAACGTTTACTGTAACGGTCGAACGGTTACAAACAAACCGTTCGACCGTTAAGTTAGATCGTTCGAACGCTACGCATAGCGTTCGAACGATCTTCGTGTCGATCGGGATTCCAGGCCGAGTCGACTCGGCCATTGAAATCCATGGAATCCTTCGATTCCCTGGATTTTATACCAAAATAAATGCAATAGAAACCTAAATAAACGTTCCTAACATGGATTTATGCAAATCTACCGATTATTTTGATGTATAAATCGGTTTACCCTAACTTAAACAATTAATCTATCAAAAACCTAAATCTAAACGGTAAAATGCTTTAAAAATGAAAAATACTGGTAGTTAGAGGTAGGGGCTTCGAGTGGGCACTGTTGACGGCGGTGAAGACGGCGTTTAACGGCGGAGATCGACGGTTTGGAGGCTTAGAACGGAGGAAATGGAGACGTAAAGTTCCGTGAAAGTGACGTCGGGGGCTTATATATGCAGTTCCGTTCGAACGGTAAGTTAATACCGTTCGAACGTATTAACTGAATATTAATATCCATCCCTAATTAATCGGTTTTCATGATAATAAATAATATTTAAATGCAATATTCGGTATTAATTATATTAAATATAATAATTAATTCAATTATAATATATTTTAATTGTTAAATATATTAAATGCAATATATTTAATGCACTTATATATTATTAAACACTATGTATTATATATATAATTTTTTATATATATAGTATATATTATATTATATTTAATTAAAATATATTATACTATTGAATATTATATAGTATATAGTATAAGTTATATTATATAGTATAATTAATATAATATAGACTACTATATACATGAAGCTATGTTCATGTATTTATATAACATATATATTATATGTGATATTAACTAGTATCACATATATATACTAGTATAGATGACACTATATATATTAATAGTAGATATTCTATTATTAAATATCTACTATTAATATTATAGTACTAAACATTATATATATATATGCATGTGATACATATAACCCTATGCTATGATACCATATATATGTTATATATAATAGGTTAATATATGTACTTGACTATAATATTAGATGTAATATGATATTTTATACTATATATGTTACTAAACTATATAATATATGTTTGATTATATATTATATAGTTATATTACTATGGCTCTAAACTATAGTACATTTAGAAATTATTATATTTAAAGGTATAGTACAAAAAAAATACAATAAGCAATAATATAACTTAAACGTTTGAACGGTTTAGTATTGGCGTTCAAACGTTTAAGAATACGTTCGAACGTATATATGAACGTTCGAACGTTAAATTAGGGGGGGAAATGTTTCCCGCTAATCGATTTGACGTTTGAACGGTCTAATATAACCGTTCCAACGTTTAATAAAAACGTTCGAACGTATATTTTCACGTTCGAACGTTAAATTAGCGGGGGAAATTTTTCCCGCTTGTCGATTTGACGTTCGAACGTTCATTAAACGAACGTTCGAACGTAAATGTTCTACATTTACACGACAGAACCTCACAATCTCGCACTCGTTCCAGTCGACCGAGCATCACTCGCACGCTCATTTTGTTCCAACCAACGCCATTATTCTTCAATATAGCCCTCAAATATTACTAACTCCTATCAATCTCTTATATTTTCGGATTAAGAGGTTGTTTTTACCGTTTGGTGAAGAGTTTTTATCGTTTGGTGGATTTTCCGCTTTATCTCTCCAAATCAGGTATTCTCCTTAAATTTGACCTCATTTTAGTTTTTATATAAGTGTTTTCGTTTGCTTACATGAGTTCGTCATATAGTTTGCTATCTTTTGATGTAATATGGACTGTAAATTTTGGAGTTTTCGGAGGTTGAAGACGAGTGATTTCTGGAAGTAATCCGTTCGAACGATATTCGTGTTCCGTTCGAACGTAATATATTAGATCGAACGGTGACGAGCACCGTTTGAACGATTTCTTGGGCAGTGTTAAAATAATTAACATTTTAAATGCAGGAGTGTAATTAAAAATTAATTATTTATAATCTACATTTAATAATACTTAAATACTTAAAAGATTCAAATAATCAAATGAGAATGAATTAAATTACAAATCATCCAAATTTTGTTACAAAACTTAATTATTTATGATGTTGAATTATTTGTTTGATACATGTTAAATATTGACATATCTTATATTGCTTGTTCATCAATATTAGCCTTAGACCCGTTCGAGAGTTATCAATCCGCCTTAATTGAAAGATTGATAACTCTTGAATTGTCCAGAGTGGACAGTTTGGAATTGTAAGATCATTCTCGCAAGCTATCGATCTATATCTGTTATACGTCCAGCATTAAGATTTTGGTAGATTTATCCCTTGTTCTCCGGATATGCAGTTTCGGTGATGTTGTATCGACGATGGATAAGTCGGTGCACACAACCAGACGAGCATATTTGGAGAACTATGGGGAGATGCTGCCGAAATTTTGTTGGGCGTGACAGATTATAGAGGATAGGACCAACTACCCGGTGTAAGGTGGCATACTCCTTGATTGATACATGATACATGCTTGTTTGTTGATGCACACGTGATTGTTTATAATGAAGATAGTCAGCAATTTCAGTGTGGTAATCATCAATTTCAGTGATCATATTAACATGCTCAAGGAACTAGGAGGAAATGATATAGACTGGAAACATGAAGAGGAGTTTCCGAGATGGTTTGAACGACGGGTAATGACATTACATATGCGACACTTCATTCAATACAAATAGAAAATATTGATTGTTTTTTTTTATTGATATAATAGACGTTTTACTTAATATGTAGGTTGTACAAATGCATGCCAATAATCCAAACGATATATCAGATGAATTGTATGCATTAGCGCGTGCCCCATCGAGACGGGCTACAAGATATTCTGCATGTATTTCTCGTGGTAGTAGGTATCACACAATAGATCGAGATCATTATAGGAAAACACAAAATAGTGGTGTACTAGTTGAGGGAAGTCATGATGGAGAAAATATTGATTTCTATGGAGTGATTGTTGATATAATTGGAATGAAATATTTGGAGGAGCTTGCAGTGTATCTGTTTAAGTGTGATTGGTGGGATTTAAGCAATCCTCGAACTGGAGTCCGTGATGATGAATATTTCTTGAGTATTAATACATCAAGAAAATGGTACGAGGATGATCCATTTATTTTAGCTTCTCAAGCATCTCAAGTATTCTACTTAGATGACCCGAAGTTGGGAACTCAATGGCGAGTAGTACAAAAATATACTCCAAGAAATGTATATGATGTTATCCCTCAGGCAGAAGGGCGAGATGAAGAAGAAGATGGTGCCTCTACTCAAGAAGCATACCAAGAGAGTCAGCCCGTCTTTAATTTGTTTGTGGATTTGAGCCAGTATGAGATGATTCCATTGAATAGAGAAGATATTGAGGCTGAAATTGTTGATGCGACACTTGAGCAAAGTGTTGATTCATCTGAAGTATCTACAGAAGATGAGACTGAATTGTCAAATGATACTGATACAGATAGTGATTGACGAATTATATTTTCACATTACGTGATGATGAGCACTATTTTACTTAATGAATATTGTATCAGTTTTTTGAAATTATGCCTCTGACGAGAAAGGAAGTGCGCAACCCATCTCCACCTGTTCCTAGCTCTCTTTCAGACTCACCATTAGAGATTGACTCTACAGAACAAGGTAAAATTCTAATAGTCATAAAAGTTATTAATTAAGATTATAATAGAAAATTGATTATAATGTTATATATCATGATGACTTCACAGTACAATCTCGTCAAGGTCGAGGCACTACGAGAGGCGTGACGTTGGAAAAATATCGTAAGGTGGGTAAGATCAAAGTTAACATTCTTGATGAACATATCGGAGGCGAAGGACAACCAGCAGCTTGGCTTGCATCGCATGTGGGTGCTCTTGCACGAACCTATGCACCTTTGGCAACAAGTTCATGGAAGAAAGTCCCCCAAGATGTTAAAGACCTTAGCAAGAAGCGTTGTTTGGTAATGTTTAATAAATGAAATTTAATTGGACTTATAATTTTATTTTACTTTAAAGGTAGAATATTATAAATGTTAATATTTTTGTCCAAACTTTTTTCTGTAAGGATGATTTCGAATTAAATTTTGGTTGGAGAGAGGAGCGTAAAACTGTGGAAGAGCTTATGAGTAATGCATTCCGCAAGTATAAGGCGAGGTGTCATGAGCATTATAATAAGTTTGAGAATAGTGAAGAAGCACACCAACATCCTTTTCAAGATGTGCAACCTTCTGATTGGGAAAAACTTTGTGACATGTTTGAGGATCCATCATATAATGTATAATTAATTTAATTATTTTAGTCCTATTTTTAATTTCGCTTTCTAATATTTTCAATTCTTATGTAGGAGCGAAGTTCTATAAACAAAACAAATAGATCAAAATTGAAGATTACTCATCATGCAGGCTCAAGATCTTTCCACCGCCTCTCTAAAAAATTGGTATTGCTATTCTTTCATTTGTATATAGTTAACTGAATATATCAATCATAATGATTTTATATCTTAACAAATCTTTATTATAGCAAGATTCAGATGCCAATTATGATCTGACAAAATTATATGCTGCATCACATACTAATCGTAATGGAGAGTGAAGTCATCCTGATGCCCGTGAAAATTATGTAAGTATTATAATTTGTTTTAAATAAATATATTTGAATATTTATGATGATATTAACTCTTTATCTTATGTGTAGGATAAAATGGTTGCCCTGCGTGCTGAATCTACGTCAGATCAAAATTCTTCAAATACAGATGTTGAGATTTTTACACAAATTCTGGGTGAACGTTCAGGATATTTGAGGGGTTTGGGTCGCTGTGTAAAACCTTCTCCCTCTTCCTCTTCTTCCGGGTCTGCCTCTATAGCTCAAGAGAATGCGAATCGTAGAATTGAAGAATTGGTTGCAAAACAACAAGAGTTAGAGGCTCAATTGGCGAGACAAGGAGACATGGAGATGCGCCTCAAACAACATGAAGAAGAACAAGCAGAGTTCAGGAGAGATATGCAACTCCAAATGCAACAGCTTATGCAACAGTACAGGCCTCCAACCAACTGATGGTTTTTTACGTCTAGCTTATGACATTATCTAATTATGTATGAACAATGCTAGTTTTATGGTTATTTATTTCTTCGCACTTATTATAAAACTTTTGTGAGTAATTAAACAGTTCCTAATTTATGTTTTTCAAATAATATGGATGTCTATTTAGTTTTTTTATAATTATTGGTTTTAATAAAAATAATATCCGTTCGAACGACCGAGTCACGTTCGAACATTAATGGGCATGCCGTTCAAACGATAATGTACCATTCAAACAACAATGCGCAAATCGTTCGAACGATACCAGATGCTCAAAAAACCGTTCAAACGCATGACATTACCATATCGTTCGAACGTTGATCATCACCGTTCGATCTCTTATACCGTTCGATCGTCTCATTTAACGTTCGAACGTATTTCTACTGATCGTTTGAACGTATCTTGATAACCGTTCAAAAGAAACGTTAACGTTCGAACGGTATATGAGAACCATTCGAACGCTATTCTAGAACGAATTTTAACCGTGACAAAAAAATCCATCGTTCGAACGGTATCGAACGGTCAATTTCAAAATCGTTCCAAAAGATATATTTTGGGATGAAATTGTGATTTTCGTCCCAATATATCTTCTGGGACAGTGATGTTGGGATGACCTTGGGATAAAATTTTTTCGTCCCAAAAAATCTTTCGGAACGAAATCTATATATTTTGGGACGAAAATTTTCGTTCCAAAATATGTTTTTTGTTGTAGTGAATTTTCCTTTTTCCATAGGGGCCGGGGGTGTTCGAAGCTAGCTAGTTTTTGGTTTTCGTTTTACTTTTCTATGTATATATAACCAATAGGTAGAGGGTGGCGTCTTTTCCCTCAAAGTCACGTCTTTCATGGGACCAACCAGAGGTAATTTTCACGCCCTATATTGGAGATGAGCCGACGCCAACCTCTCCCTCTTCTGAAGAAATTTGAAAATGGAGCGACCTCTAACTCCTTTATATTTTTTGTGTGCGAGAGGAGGCCAGGGTACGTACTGCTGAGAGTGACAGTGATGGAGAGATCATATATATAGAGAGAGATGGAATGATGAGAGATTATTGGGATCATCAGTTAGGTTATTGCGGCCATTCATGTCAAGCTTTTAGACTTTCTTTTAAAGGCTGATGAGTAGTACGTACTACTTTGAACGCGGCTGTTTTGTCGTGCTCCATCATCTTATCATGCATGCATGCCCTAATATATATATATATATATATAGATGTATGTATGTAGAAATAATATTGCAGCGTGGATTAGAACGGCTTGCGCTATCTCCCACCTACCTTTCCAATCCCCAGTGGTCTCAACGTGAAACAGACTTTATATCAGCTTGAGCCCACAAAAATAATTTAGCTCGCTAGAGATATTGATTTAATGCATATATATACATATATATATATATTGATATATGTATGTCTTTTTCTTCAAGGGAAAGCTGAGAGAACTCCAACATTATTTCATAGTTTTAAACTAAAAACAAATTAGTTTGACGATGGCTATATAACATATATATATATATAGATATATAGATATATTGCTTTAATTACCATGTCTATCGTTAAATTAATACTCGATGGGCATTGATTCTTAATTCTTATTGCAAAAGATGGGCTTGAGTTGGCACGTCCTCTTATATATCATGTACGTACAGATCCACTTGATTTGGGACCTTGGGTCTCGTTCTCATGAATATGCCTACTTAGGATCGGACCACCAATATCAATAATATTCCACGAAACTAGCTAGCTAGTGCGTGAGGGATCGAAGTTTTTCCCATATACAAAGTAATTTATTCATGATCTGCCTAGAAAATTATAGTTAAATTAAGGTAATATTAATGTTCTAATTTACGACCAATAAATCATTTAATTAAAACTAGTGGTCGATCAGCTAGTTTAATTTCCCCGCCCATCACTACAAGTAAATTATTACATTTTTTAATTTACCTGAGATCAAAAGTAATGGTAGTATTAATTGTTCTAATTACTTATGCAAACCTAGGCCAGGTTGATCAACTAGTAATTATGGTAGCAGAACTCTTTATATTTCTGTCTATCTAGAACTAGTAATTTTAGGTAATATTGTTCATGTTACCCAGTAGCATATAAATTAAACTAGTCTACTGACCGTCAGCATGATAAATGATTTTTACAAATTTTAAATAGATAAGTTTCGCACAAAATTTTGTGAAAAAGTGTACCCCACAAAGTATTAAAAAAAAATTGATTCTTTTTAGTGGAATCCACCTTTTTACATGAAATGGCCTACTCGAAACTTGTCTATTTAGAACTTATACATAACATTACTCGGTCAGCATTTTACTGGCAAGTTAGTATTACTTTGGATTTATGTTGTGGATTAAGAGAGGCAACGAATTACTTAAGTGAATTTAAAGATAATATGGCCGCGCGTCCTGATCATCATATATATATATATATTTACTTAAAATACTTATCTAGTTAGTTGTAGATCACTAGCATATATATGCATGAACGGCGAGATTAATTTTAAGATATTTGTTACTCATTATCCCACTTATATATTTTTATATTTTTATATATTTTTTATTTTTCTTCTTCTTGAGTTAATTGAGTTTTTCTACTCATCATCCATACACCACATATTTGATTAGGAAAAAAATAAAAAATAAAAATAAAAATTCATATATGTGTGGTGTGTGACATAGAAATCGGATGATGAGCAAAAAATTTTCAATTTCAACTATTTAATTAAAAGTATTGATATATATATATATATTTAACATGATTTGTCAGAATGTCTTTTATTTCAAATTGTTTAAAACATGTTTTGTTTTAAAGATATATAAAAACATTTTATTTAATTTCTACATTAATATACTAGCTAGCAGAAAATCAAGAAAAAAAAAAACCAAGGAATCCATGATCTTTATGAACCATTATTTGTTATCATGTCTTCCTATACCCTTTCTCAAGTAATTCATTTTTATCTTTAAAATTCTTTTAGAATTACCCTAGTTAGAGACACTCAACCGCGGGAGAGGTTTGGGGGTAGAGATGAGAATTTTGAGTTTGGGATGAAAGTTTAAAATATTATTTTTAGTATTATTATTATTTTGAGATTTGAAAAAGTTGAATTATTTGTTATATTTTGTGTGTGGATTTAGAAAAATTGTAATAATGAGATGAAATTTTTGAGTTAAGATAAAAATTTTGAGATAAAACTTGTTTACCAAACCTGCCAGACACACATCCATGCAGTACGTGCATGGGTCGCGTACTCAAGTACTTTCTTATTGTATAAATTTGTTATCGTACTTATTAGCAGTTAACTTTATTATTGTGGTTTGGATAAAAATAAAAATAAAAAAATAACATATTTAAATCAGTTTTATAAAAATAAATTTATAAATTGATATAATTTTTTAAGATATATTATATTTATATTATAATAAAAAAATTTACAATAAAAATAGTTTTATAATTTAACAACATAGTACCACATTAAGTTACGTTAATTTATAAATTTATTTTTATAAAAAATCTCTTTGCAACTAAAATATTTTTCTTTAAAAATATTAATAATGATTAATACATGCATACATGGATGCCTTAAATGAAATAAACCGTTTAATTATATAATTTTTTTGGATAATAATAAATGTTGGGTAAATAATTAGAAATGGCGCTAGAGATGAGACTTCCTGCATGCTGATGAGTGTCATAAGTACAACAACAATGCCTGCGTAGTGTATTAATGGATTGCGGCTTGGATGAATCAAAGGAATGCTATTGCTAGCTACCATGTGAAATATCTAATTTTCTGCATGCATGGTCCATACATGTTTTATGGCTCTGAACAGTAAAAAAGGTATCTTATTCCTCTGAATTCTCTCCTTGTACTAGTAGTCCTGTTTAAATCAAACAAGAAATTAACAAAATGATGCAAGTTTCTTCTTTGTTTTGGAGTCACACAAATATAACAAAGTTTTGCTGGTTCGGGCTCTGGATAATGCCTAACGTCTACGCCCAATGGTCATTTAGGGACCAACCAACCTTGTCCAATGTCCATATATCTCTGTGCTTAATTAATCCAATCTTTTGAGTACTGTGATTCCCAAATTGGACTTTTTTCTTTTGGGCTGATTCCAATTTCCAACTGGACCTCAAACGTACTCAACGACGAATCATGCATGCATGCCCGTCCCATTTACAAAGTCTTGTTCTCTTATAAATATATAATGACATTTATTTGACAATCCGGATCATAGTTATAGTCGTGAGTATATAAATATCGTGTAAATATTTAAAAATAAATAAATAAATATAAAATTTACATAAAAAAATTAAATAGTGAACTTCACTATTTTTCAAAATAACTGCATAGTATTGCACATTCCACGATTGTACGTAACAATACTTTAAGTCATTAGTGAAGTATTAAGTTTATAATTTTTCTATAAAAGTAAATTTAGCAACTTGACGTGAGATATCAGATCTACTTTATAATCTAACATAGCACATGATTAGTATGAGTTTACTTTTGTAAAATCTATGCGTAGACCAAGTATTTCTCAAGTCATGAATGCATTGACTATTTAAAATGAAATAACTATATTCTAAGAACTCTTACACCACACACTATCTAACATAATTTGATTTAGAAGATAAATTTTAAAATTTTAATCTTACAAATTAAATTATATCACGTGAATAGTGTATGGTTTAAATGTCTTAGAATAGTAGTTCTCAAATGGAAAAGTCAACTATATCCTATATCACCCTGCCAATATTGAACCATCCAACTAGGAAAGTCAACTAGTGGCTTCATACAAGGATGGCACTTATGCAAAGCAGGAAACGAATCAAAAGTTATAAACACACGAACATGATTTGAGTCAAAAGCACATGCCATAACCTCACGCGTAGTGCTTGCTCAAAGCACATGGGTGGGCTTGTTTCCACAATAATGCTTGGATTATGAGAAATATATTACTTTGCACATTCCCAAATGCAAGAGAATCCTGCATATTCAACATACAGGAACATGGCTGCTGCAGTTTCATATCAATAAGATATGTGCTAATATCTAGGCTGTTTGGATGCACAATAATCCAAACAGCCTAATATTAGAAACAAAGTTTTAGTTTCAACAGAAAGATATCACCCCAGGAGATTGGGTTTGGATAGACACAACAACTAGTCAATGATCAGAAGCAGATCACTACTGATCCGGAGGTGTGGTAAACAGTTTTGGCCTACTTTTAGGAGCAAACTTTGACCATTTCATGTCATATATAAAATCATTTTAAAAAAAAGCAAAGTGGGTGATCTTCTCTCACCCAGCAGGCCGATTGTCGTTTCTATCCAAATGTAGTGGGTGTCTGCATTTCCACTCTTGACAATGGTAGTTCAAGTACTGCCGAGCACAACTGTTCAGGACCAGTCAAAAAGGGATATATATATATATATACATATTTATGTGAATTCATTTATATGGATTTAAAGAATGTGTTTAAATATTGACCATACCAAGTCAAGAACTGGACCTCTGACTTTGTTTGTATGTGAAATTGAACTCCTCCACCGCATGCGTCCTAAGTGCTGATGATCGCCATTGGCCGGCTGGGACTGGGTCTTTGCTTGGATGTATCTATAAAAAGGGCTTCTCTTCGTCCCGTTCCAAGACAAGGTACTTTAGCCGTGGCAATGGCAGCATTATCAGCCTCTTATTGTCTTACACTTCTCTCATTCATCTTCTTCTTCAGCTCTGGTATTCTCCACTGCACCGAAGCTCGGCGGTTCAGCCTCTGTTCTCAAGTTAGCAAAGAGCTCTTTGACAAGATATTTCTACACAAGGATGACAATGCATGCCCTGCCAAGAACTTCTATACATACGATTCTTTCCTGAATGCATCGAAATTCTTCCCAAAATTCGGTGCCGCTGGAAGTTCAGCGACGCGCAAGCGCGAAGTTGCGGCATTTCTCGCTCAGATTTCCCACGAGACCACAGGTGGGTGGGCAACCGCACCCGATGGACCTTATGCATGGGGTTTGTGCTTTAAAGAGGAAGTTAGTCCCCAAAGCAATTACTGTGACTCCACCAACAAGGAATGGCCCTGCTACCCTGGCAAATCTTACAAAGGAAGAGGTCCCATTCAACTATCTTGGTAAGAAGTTATTCCTTGTTGCCTAACAAATGATGCTTATCATTAGGAAAGGAATATTCTGTATCAGGATGATATGTCGAGGAATGCTACTTTTCATCTTAAATTTTGTTACACATTTTAATTGACTATGCTACTTTGAAATGATTCATTGCAGGAATTTCAATTATGGTCCAGCTGGGAAGGCCTTGGGATTTGATGGACTGAGGAACCCGGAAATCGTGGCAAACAACTCCTTGATCGCATTCAAGACAGCGCTATGGTTCTGGATGACAGAGCAGAAGCCGAAGCCTTCATGCCACGATGTCATGGTTGGAAGATATGTCCCCACAAAAGCTGACATAGCAGCCAATCGGACGGCAGGATATGGGCTTGTCACCAACATTATCAACGGTGGACTCGAGTGTGGTATACCCAATGATGGGAGGGTCAGTGATCGGATTGGCTATTTCAAGAGATATGCTGAGCTATTTAATGTCGATACTGGACCTAACTTGGATTGTGAAAATCAGAAATCCTACTAACAAATTAGAACGTGACAATGGCTTATGACCTGAGTGTCTATTAATATAACAGATGTTTTGTCCATGCACTAGTGCATGTTTGTCTCTCTTTTACAAGTCGATTTACCTGCCTCAGTTTATGACTTATGAATTATGCTTGCCACTGTACCAATTTTAAAAAATAAACTTAAGTTCAGCCATGCTAGGAACTAAAAACAAAATTCAGAATTTAGGCGAAAGGAAAATGATTTCATCGGATTTTTTTCAAAAGATCTGCGCAAATCTTGTACGCCTGAACCTATATGTAGCATTCCTTTTTTTTACTTGAGCCTGAATCATTGGGCCTGGGCAGTGTATATGGGCTGGGTTTACAGACATTCAGTTAGTTCTTCTCACCCTTACTCTTTCACAACTTACTGCGATCCACAAACTGTGGCACCAAATAGATCACTTCTCCAAGGCAAAACTTTCCAAAGGGCAGACAGATATGTGTATCGGGATCCCTATTAAAAGTGAAATTCAAGAAAAAGTGATCATAGTTTGTAAGAGAAGCTAATCACCATTACCATAATACTGAAACAGCAATCACCAACAAATACACAGGCATATTATTATCTGCAGCCTGCAAGTCAGTTTATTGCGTTGTCCTTGTAGAATATCTTGCTCATGGTTCTTATAAGCAGAAAAAGTTCGATTTACTTTGTGAATCCTACGAAAAAAACAAAAAGCATGTCCTACATGAGTGAAGTGTTAACAACTGAAATGTTTTGTGAGAAAAAGTCTGCAAGTCATACATAACTTAGTTTGGCCCACCTGATAAACATTCGCAGGCATGGATTTTCTCTGGGGTTGGATAAAATACCCGACATCTCAAACAAGAAGAAAAAGCTAAGGTCCACATCCTATTAAAGAGAAGAAATAGAATATTTTAGATACATGCATTTCCTCATATCCATTCAGAAGATAGAGACAGATGCATGGTCTGTAAGATTGTCCTAATTCATTGTTTAGGGGATAGAATGTATTATACAGCACAGTACGAAGAAATTGTATTGGCCAATGCAAAAGCATCAAACCCACCCATCAACTGAAAATCCTATGCAGACTCGTAAGGTTAGCTTGAACCTCCGGTTTCCTCTGATTATTGCTCCACGCTTAATGAACTTCGTTAATTATAAACCATTATTCACCTCTCCACTTGAGAGATCTTCTAGCATGCTCAGTCAGCTGCTGTATGTTCTAGTGTCTCCCATCCTCGAAACTTGAGCACTGAGAATGTCAAGAAGTAATTAAGATTTAGCCAATTGCCAGGGTCTGCTGCTGGCTTCTCCCTAGTTAACAACGACACTGAATGAACTTCAAAACTATAAACGTCTCTTTTCTGTCAACCGGTTTGTTACTAGTTACTTGGGGTCCAAACAGCCCAGACATTGTGTTTTGATAAATTATTTGTTGGCACGCGGCGGATCCCCTATATGTTACTTCGGGTTTCTCAACTAGAGGAGTGAAGTGCTGGGAAAGTTTTGGTATAGAACCGTTGCTTCCCTTAGTAAGAGGAAGTGGGGAAGAGGCATCTAGGTTTCTGTTGTCTGATTTATAAGATACATCTTAGATAGAAAGCTTGTTTTCAAATTTTTAGTGATGGTCGTATCTTTGTGGACAATGTGGCAAACTTTCCTCTCAGGTCATCAATATATCTATCATTTGTGATAAGTGTTTTTACAATAAGATTGTTAACCACATCATGATCATGATCATACAAATCTTACATCTCGAAGAAAAAACTATCACCTGTATGATGTATGAATGTACATATGCAACTTCAGAACATATTTCACAATAGTACTATGCTTTGGAGGACATTAGATTGATTTCATTCCACTGTCGACAAAATTGGGAGGGAGAGAAAGAGAAGTGTGCATCAAAGTCACTTAATCAGCACAGGCCTGCCCTTGTGATCTTCAATCTCTTTACAGTGGACAAGAACATCCTACATTTGAAAACAGAAAAAATGGCATGTTGAGAAAATGATGGAAAGAAAGTGCTGGGGAGAGATATGAGTAGTTTTATCTTCAGATAAACTCACTCCCAAGGAACATCGCCAACCATCATCAAGTCTCCTTCCTCATCTTCATAAGTTAACACATGAAATTTCTCAGGGTGCACTCTATCCACCTCAGCTCCCCCTGTTCCAAAAACTCAAATCATTCCTTCATTGCATCACAATAAAAAAGAGATCAGATTAACACCAGAATGAGGAAACACCAGTCACTTAACAGAGAATGTTGGTGTTGAACATGTGGTCAAGAGTCCTTATTAAGTCATCGTAATCATCATGGGCCAATAGGTCTAGTTTTCTTCCAATTGGAATGCCTTCCATGTAAACCTTAACAAAGAAGGTGGCGTGTTCATTGCACTCATTTCCTTCTTCTGCAAGTGACGTAACTGGTAGATAATCCGATGTTTGCTCCCTGATAAAAAAAGTAATACAAAATTTTGAGGAAACAATGATATTCATCATGGATAACAAAAGTTCAGATACGATGAAAATGGAAGAACTATAAAGATTGTCATCAAATGAGAGTGCTGATCTCTAACTGGAGAATATGAATATGAATGAACAGACGTTAAGACTGGCTTCATGGGCTGGCATCATTTTGAGTATACCTTGGCGCAGAAGAGCAGTTGTGTTGAGAGGCTGAGATGCTAAGTCCAAGCCTAAGATCTGTGCTGAGATCTCTCTTTAGCTTTGAGGGAGAGGAAGCACTAGAGAAAGATGGGTGTTTGCTGCTGTCAATTGAAGATGAACAAGAACTAGTAGCTCTGCCCATTGCTAGATATGACGACAAACTAAGCCGCCACCTTAGGTTTAAATAAATAGAGAGAGAGAGAGAGAGAGAGAGAGAGAGAGGAAATTGTGTTTGAGGGGGAGGCATTAATTTCAAATGACTGGTCCACCTGAAATGCTGTGAGGGAGGCCGACAAGTACACGCGTCGAGAAGGAAGCAACGTGGCTTGTATCATGATTTCCATTGAAAGGAAAACTCAATGTGGTCCATGTGCATAATTTTTTAGGCATTTTTTTTGGGTGATATTATTCACTTCAGTCACTTCTTCATTATTCAGGTCGATGGTATGAACATATTTCACTGTAAAGTAGTGAGTAGAGGAGAATTTTGCTTTGAATAATTACAGACTACATCCAAATTCAAATGGGAAAAAAAAGTAAAACACTTCTGGTTGTCGCCTATACTGTAGTCAGTGAAAAAAGGAAAACAACATTCTGCAGTTCGAAATGCAGACAATTTTGAAGACAATATTCTGTAAAATAGTGAAGGTGTTACTCAAAAGAAGTTTCCTTTGCTCCTTTCTCCAAGTCCTTAGACAAAGCGTCTACAAACAACATCATGTGTGCTTGAGGAAATGAATGTAGACAACTGTTGGAGGATCAAAATACGCATCGATCCTTGAAACTTTTACACACCCTGAAACACGTATTAAAATACAATACACGCATGCCCTAAATCATCTCTATATCAGGGAGTTCAATGGATTTGATTATTGGGTTGCGGATTTGGGCTTGGGAATGGGACGCACCCATATTAATTAAGAGTATTGATAATGTTGAGGATACATACGTGTTGTCATCTGTATATAGTAATGGGAATTTAAATATGGTTCTTTTATTTTAAGCTCCGTTTTATTACTATCGAGATAAACCATGGGGGCTGCTTCAACAGGCAAGATGAAACCTCGGACTTCTTGGGCATCCTATAGACATTGATGGGGTCCTTGAATCCTTGTGTTTCACATAGAATTCTAAATGGGTGCATTCATTGTCATTAGTTTCTATTAGTATTTCATGATACTCCTCTTGTATAGACTTCTTTCCCGATTTCTATGGCCACGAGGGGCGTCGATTTCTAAAATTGCGTCACTTTTGAAGGTATATATAAACCCTTTTTTATTTTAAACCATCAAATAAATTTTTCATAATTTTCATGTTGATCATTTTTTTGAAAAAGAAATTAAACTTTATGATAGAAATGTAATTCTTACGAGAAGTGTAGATAGTTTGCAAAAGTAAATTCATATGAAACTGACATAACTTCATATGATATGTTAAATTTACTTTATAATATGATATGTTACATCAGTCTATAAATTTAATTTTGCGAAATTCCTTCATTGCCCAAACATTTATCAATTCTTATATTGTAATCCTGCTTTTCTCTATGTCTTTACACAAACAATCCGTTGCATACACACATGAAAAAAAATGCCCACCATTGTTTTAATCATAGCACTGTCTCTTTTTGTCTGTCCGAAAACAGGAAAAAAAGATTAGCTTACGAAAATAGTTTACTCTATATTACTTTAGACTAGCAAATCTTACCAGCTAATGCTTTTTATCGAAAAAGGATACCCGAGATCCTATCATGGAGACATGCTATCGACTAGATTTGTAAACACAAGGAAAAGATTGAAACAAAAAAAGACGTGAAAAAAGCATTTTAACCATTCTTGATTGCTTCTGCACTAAACATCTCTCCCCCACGTGTACAATTCACGTGTATGTTATGATGCTCCTCCTTTCTCTCTTCACAGGGGTAACAAGCAATATCTTGCTTGGACCTAAAGCTACGCCTATTGCCAGGAAGAATTGACAAGTTACAAGGTGGGGGGGAAAAAATAAAGATAAAGAAAAAATAAAGAAAAGAAAAGGAAGATGTTCCCCACCACCCCTACCATGATGTTGCTTCAATTAAGCATCATATGTTTGTTGGTCTACAAAAACAGTATTTTTGTTCAACTTAGAACTCATGTTTACCCATAGCCCACTCTTTCCAGTTTCCAGAACCCTTTAGTATCTTGGACACTTTAAGACCAAATTCTCTTTCCCTCTTCCATTCTTTCTTCCCCAGCTGTGTTCTTCTTCCAACCCCAATTCTATCTCCGTCAACATGTTTAATTCTCAATCTTTTCTCAGTCAAACTTGTGATTTGCTTTTGAATTCCCCCATGTAAGCATGTCTCCCAGACCAGGCCCGGGCATGCCCCATTTCAGCCTCCTTTACGGACCTTTTCCTCTCATTGCCACGAAATTGCAGCGTGACTTCTATCCAAACTTGTCTTGAAATCCTAATACATGTATTAAGAAACCTAGGCGTCAAGGTTCACGCTATTGGCCGCCTGGCTACGTAGTGCTAGGCTTCAAGACTTTGACTTTACTTCTACACCACTGTCTGAATGAGTATCCCTTTCTAAAAGATCGGTTGTCCAGTGTATCTCGGTGATAGAACAATGTCTAGGCACATTTCAAAGAAGATTTGTCCAAAGTTGGACACTATTGTGTGCGCAAATCTTTGCACGTGCATTGTACATGTCACCTACTTCTATGCATGGTTTAGGTGAGATTCGAGCAGACATTCTCGTCTAGATATGGGACGTGGCATATGACTAGATTTGGGGCCACGAGACCCACCCCACAAACAAAATAACAGTTTCTTCCGGGGGATTGGAATTCAAGCATGCTCCTACAATATGTCCAGACAATTCGTGCTGACACCAAGATGTTAAATGTCTTATTGTATGTACTAGATGTGTGCTTACCAATCGCGGCACAAATTAAGGGGCAAGTAGTACAATGGAAAATGTTTCGCATGAGTGCTTCTGTACCAATCTCTGAAGAGCAAATATTATAAATGGCAGGCATTGGAGAGATCTTTAATGAAGGAGAAGCCCAGTAACTACAAGTCAAATAAGATCCTAAACAAATGCCTAAGGGTTAAATAGACAAATAGAAACCCTCTCCGCATACGAGACGACCAAAATCCACCTAGCGAACAGCTAAAGATAAGCCCTCCATTAGTGAAAGATCATCAATTTCCTAAAGCTTCTGTAACTGACACTATTTGTATGCATACTGTGATAGGAAATCAGTCACCTCAGCTGCAACCTCATACGCCCCCTCAACACATCTGCCCAAGGCGACACCGGATACATAGTTTCCTCCCAGAAACAGCCCTTGAAACCCAGTATCTCTGAGGGCAGCTTTTGCAGCATCTAGAAGATCAAGATGCCCTATCAAGAACTGTGGAATGGCTTGGGGCCACTTCCTCACACCCACCATGAGTGGATCCTTTGCATTAGGCTTTATGAGTATTTTTCTCAAATCTCGATCTACTGCTTCAACAAGTTCGGTCTCTGTCTGTGATTAAAAACAGTGGCATCAGCCTAGGAGAAAAAAACATTAAAATAAAAAAAAAAGTGGCATGGGAAGACTTAAAAGAAAGAAGAAGGTAAAAAGTATTTACTATCTACACAATATCAAAGCTTGAAAAATTATATAGGTGAGAATTAGACCAACCATTATCTTGATATGCAATATCTGAGCTTATACATGGGACTAAGTTCCTAGCAGAGAGAGACAGATGAAAAGAAAACATGTATTGTGGTTAAATAACTAAACTAGATGGGAGTTTCACATTAGATCTCCCAGATGGAATATAATCCAATTTGAGTAATCATATGTGTGTCACTACGTCTTCCCTTTCTCCTTGCCTTTTCTGTTTCCCTTCTTTATTTCTTATTTTTCATTTCTTCCTTGGTAAATAAGTTGAATTGAATCATTAGGCCATTGAAGAACACCTGCTTAGAGTTCACAAAAAGCATTGATTCGGTTTTCAACCCGAACACCAGCCTTACCACCACAATACCCCTAGTCATGAATTGAATCATCTCTATAACCCTACCTTAGATAAAATGCCAGGATTTGTAGCTCCTCCAATATAGTTCAAAAGAAGAACCCTTCCAGCTGGCGCTCGATTGGGGAAAAGTGATGAGCTATATATAGTTCCTGCACCCATGAAAATCACATGCTAAATTTGGCTGTCAATGCTTCCTTAAAAGAATATCAATTCTTAAATCAAACTTTCTACCATTACATTTGGTAGAAACAGACGATTAAGAATGAGTCAAAGCGACCATGTAATGCTAAATTGAAGCCAATGTTTTTGGTAAGTACAAATTGAAGCAAATATATATTTTTTTGATAAGTAAATTGAAGCAAATATACCTAAAGTTTCGACCCCTTGGCTGCGTGGATGCAATTGACCAAACCCATTTAATTCACCATTTATCAAGCGTTCTGTTCGAATTGCTTCTTTCGGATATGAAATGGACACAGATGCAACTGGTGGGTAATAAAATTTTGAAAGTGCATCTGCAGCACCAACCTGTAAAAATAAAACAGGCAGAAGAAGATTATTCTCTGCTTCATTCTAACAAATTAAGCAAAGGCAAAGAACACCTTCAATCATCCAGCAAATAAATACGATTTCATTGGTGCAGAGAACATATATTATGTAATAAGATCGGTCCATGCTACTACATAAAGATAGGTCAATGCTACCACAAACCACCGTTGAAGACAATCACACAGAGTACCCCGGAAACATAGCTTTAGTTGTTGAAAAGAATATAAATCATGAGGTAAAATATGAGCCTTAGATTTTTTTTTTTTTATATAAGTAATATTAATTTTATTGATGTAAAGAAGGCATAAGCCAGGTACACTGGAAGTATACATGTAAATACACCGCTTTAAGAGCTAGAAATTGTTACAAGGAAATCATGGAAGCCGAGACCATTGAACTCTAAAGCCATGGCCCACAAAAACAAAGTCTTCTATAAAAAACCCCTAAATTCTTCTACAGATCTTTCCTAATCCTCAAAATGCCTATTATTTCTTTCACTCCAGATGCACCATAAGATACAGATGGCGGCCATTTTCCACAATGCGGCAATCTATGTTGTCCCTGAGATCCCTCTCCAACTTGCCAATAACTCAACTACCCTTCTCGGCATTGTCTATGCTAACCCCACTCTGCTAAAAAAATGATTCCAAGTATCCCTGGCAAAATCACAATGTAGGAGTAAATGATCCATTGTTTCCCCACTCTTTTTGCACATACAACACCAATCCATCATCATAAGACCACGCCTTCTTAAATTATCAATGGTTAGAATCTTCCCGAGGACTGCTGTCCAGACAAAGAATACCACCTTAGGAGGTGCTTTACTCCTCCATATGCTCTTCCATGGAAAGTTAGGCAAACGTTGGGCTGTAATAGTCTCATAATAAGAACCTACCAAAAATTTCCCTTTCCGAGATGGACGCCAAACCAACTTATCTTCAGTTGAAGCATCAGAAGAGATGTTATGGAACAGGTTAAAAAACTCCACCAGCATACTCACTTCCCAGTCATGAGCCTCCCTAGTGAGATTTATGTTCCAAGCTTGGGCATCATGTGTGGTACCCCACAAGTCAGCCACCTTCGCATCTTTTTCCCTTGCAATGCTGAAAATAGCAGAGTAAGCTGCCTTAAGAGCCATATCACCCACCCACACATCATGCCAAAAACTGATTCTCTGGCCATTCCCCATACACAGCCTGGTGTTGCTAGAAAATACCCCCCAGCTTTTTCTTATATGCTTCCATAACCCCACACCATATTCCCCCCTTCCCTCATTAGAGTACCAACCTGCCCTTGCACTCCCATACTTCACATCAATCACCCCTTTCCATAGGGCTTCCTTCTCGTAATTATAGCGCCACAACCATTTCCCTAGTAAGGTCTGATTAAAAAGCCTCACATTGTGAACCCCCAAACCACCCGCATGCAAAGGTGTGCACACCTTGTCTCATCCAACTAAAAGAAATTTAAACTCATCCCCTAGACCACTTCACAAAAAGTCACATTGTAATTTTTCAAATCTTAGAGGCAATGCTAGCTGGAAGGGGGAATAGAGACAAGAAATAAGTGGGAATGTTAGATAACGTGCTTTTAATAAGTGTGAGTCTACCCCCATTAGATAAATATAACATTTTCCACCCAGCCAACCTGCACTCTAATTTTTCTAGCACCTCCGCCCAAATTGTCTTAGCTTTAAAAGATGCCCCCAAAGGGAGGCCAAGATACTTCATTGGCAACAAGGAAACCCCACACCCCAAAATGTTGGTCAACCCCCAAATGTTACTTACATCCCCCACCGCCAACATTTCTGTCTTCGCGAGATTTATCTTTAAACCGGAAGTCGCTTCGAAACATCGTAAAATGGCCTTCAAAGATTGAATATGCCATGCATTATCATCACAAAACAGCAGCGTATCGTCTGTAAATAATAGATGGGAAATAATAATGGGCCCATGAAAATTCCCCATTGAGAATCCTGAAAAGAAACTACTTGCTATAGCAGCCAACACCATCCGACTTAGAGCCTCCATCACAATCACAAATAGTAGAGGAGATAGTGGATCACCTTGTTGTAACCGCCGCAAGCTATTAAAGAAACCCACAGGTTCACCATTTACCAAGACTGAAAACCGAGATGTAGATATACAATGACTCATCCATCCCCTCCATTTTTCCCCAAAACCACACCGACCCATTAAATAGAGCAAAAAGTTCCAATTGACATGATCATAGGCCTTCTCCATATCCAATTTACATAAAATACCCGGGATCTTCGACTTAAGCCGGCTGTCCAAACATTCATTGGCTGCAAGAACCGAATCCAGTATTTGCCTACCTTGTACAAATGCATTTTGGGACTTCAAAATAATCATATCCAAGACCATGCTCATCCTGTTGGCCAAGACTTTTGCGAGAATCTTATACACACTGCCCACAAGACTAATAGACCTGAAATCTTGAGCCTCTCTTGCACCCGGCTTTTTGGGGATGAGTGCAATGAAGGTAGTATTTAGACTCTTCTCAAATTTACCAAAAGTAAAGAACTCCTGGAAAACCAGTATAACATCATCTCTTACCACCTCCCAACAAGTCTTAAAAAACGCCATAGTAAAACCATCCGGCCCCGAAGCTTTGTTTTTGTTCATTTTTCTGATGACTTGGTGTACCTCTACTTCTTCAAATGGTCTCTCCAACCAAGCCATACTATTTCGATTAGTGGCCTCAAAAGCTAACCCATCTACTGTAGGCCTCCATGCATACGGTTCTTCCAACAAATGTTCAAAATGTCCAGCTACATAGTCTTTAATTTCTACTTGACCTTGAAACTAAATCGCCATCGATGTTCATGGACTCGATTGTGTTAAACCTCCTATGGGAATTTGACACTCAGTGAAAAAACTTTGTAGATCTATCTCCCTCCCTAAGCCACAAGGCCCTTGACTTTTGCCTCCATGAAATCTCCTCCATTAAGATCAACCTTTCTAATTCTGAAACTACTTGCCCTTTTCGACCTTCCTCATCTTCCACACCCTCCAAACTTTGTAGCTCTTGAAACAAGGACTTCTTTTGTGTTTCTACATTACCAAACACCTGTTCATACCAAGTCTTCAAATCTCTCTTTAAGGCCTTCAACTTTCCCGCCAATACCTTGCTCGGAGTGCCCTGTATTTGATAAGAACTCCACCATTGCCTGACCAGCTCCACGAATCCCTCAGATTTTAACCACATATTCTCAAACTTAAGGGGCCGTCTGCCCGCCGGTATTCCCCCACAATCTAACATAATGGGAAAATGGTCCAAGCACAACCGAGAGAGCCTTTTCTGACAAGAGTCTGGATATTGTATCTCCCATGTAGAAGATATGAGGAATTTGTCTAGTCTTGACCGGGCATGATTGTTAGACCAAGTATAACCACCTCCCAAGAGAGGTATGTCCATGAGTTCCAACTCTGAAATGAAATCTGAGAATTCCCCCATGGCATGGTTTTGCCAACCCTTTCCCTACCTTTCGCTTGGAAATCTTGTCACATTAAAGTCCCCCCCCCTTACACCATGGAATCTCCCACCATGAACATAAACCAGCAAGCTCATCCCAAAGTAACCACCGTTCACTCTCCAAATTAGGACCATATACCCCAGCAAATGCCCACTCAAAGCCATCTTCAGAATTTTTAAACGAGCAACCCACAGAATATTCTCCCACAAACTCATAAGTGTTCTCTACCACCCTTTTGTCCCACATAACCAGTATTCCCCCCGACGCCCCATCCGAAGGTAAATATGCCCAACCTACCTATTGGTAGCCCCAAATACTCCGAATAGTTCTTCTTGTGACTTGTTTCAATTTAGTTTCCTGCAAACATATGATGTCTGCCTTCCATTGCCTAAGTAAAGATCTTATTCGAAGGCGTTTATTGATTTCATTCAGCCCCCTTACGTTCCATGTCATGATTTTAGGCAACATTAATCAACTATTCGAGCCCTTCCTTTATGACGTCCCTGACTCACACTCCCCTCTTTACCTTCATAATTAAGAGACCAAGTTAGCCTCTTCAACTCCCTATTTCTATTGATCCATGTTCCTCCATTTTGATGCCCTATCTCAATGGCAATAAGGAGTGCCTTGAATTGTTCTTCGTACCTTTACAGGATATCCCTATCCAATCTTGAAGCTCCTCCACTTTTTTTAGAATCCAATCCGGTGGAGTACAGGGAAGTATACTCCTTAAAGGAGTGGGATCATCTTCTGGACACCCCTCTCCTTCTTCTGTTGCTCTGGGGGACTCACATAAGAACAAAGCTTCTTCTCCTTCAAACTCCCCCTTCTCCTGCACACTAGCTTCATCATAAGCTTCCACTTGTACCTCCACATTCTCCTCCTCTTCAAACTCAACCCTCGGCATCATCTGACCCATCTCCCCCTCCTCTAACTCTGCCAACACTATTTCGGAAGCCATTTCTCCATCACTCTAGGGCAGAGCTACTGCCGCTGCAAGGCCCAAGATCTCCTCGTCAAAAACTACTAAAGCCACCTTTGGAGGAGCATCGCCGGCAACCACCATCGCTGTCTATGGAGGTCGCACCCCTGTAGGGCCAACGCCGACAGTGTTGCAGCATAAATCTTCCTTTTCCCTCTCTACGGTAACTGGTTTTTGCACCTGCACCGCCAGTGTCACATTTTCCTTCGCCGTCAGAGCCTTCTGGGGCATCGCCGTCACTGTCTGTGGAGGTTGCACCCCCGTCGAGCCAACGCCGGAAGAGTTTAGGCCTATTTCTTCTTTATCCTTCCCAATGGTGGCTGAAAATTGGACCACCACCACCGGCGTTAGGTCTTCCCCCGACGTCGGAGCCTCCTTGGTCATCGCCACCACCGGCGGCACAGGTAGCTCCATTGAGGCCTGGCCAATCCCCGATGGGCCAACCGCTAACTCGGCCTTCCTGCTCAATGCGTCTGCCAACCTCTGTCTGGCTACTTTGCTTCTAGACGGGGCGTGGCTTACCTAGGCCTGGATTTCTTCTGGGCCCATGGCCTTCACTTTACACCCATCAGTTTTGTTACTTAAGCCCAAACCGAGCAAGTCAAGCCCAGTTTGTTTTCCTTGAAGGCCCGATTCACGGCCCAAGCCCACTTGCATAACTCCTGTCCCCTTAACGCAGCATTTAAGGCCTTCTATTTCTTCCAATAATGCCCCAACCCTTTCCTTCATACAATCCAACACTTTTAGCGTTGATTCCTCATTTGCACCAAACCACGCTCTACCATCTTCATCCCCCTTCTAAACATCCTCCAAAATGGAGCTTGGCACCCCTGCATGCTTCGCGGCTCAAGGCTGAACCCTCTGAGCTTGGGTCACCTCACTGTAGGTCCGTGAGCCGTCTACCATCGAATGTGAAGGGAAAGCCCGGGATGAGCCACCGTCTCCACCACCCAAAACCACTCTATTTCTCTCGTTTGACAAAGGGAAAGGAGTGAGCTCCTTCAGAGTATCCCTGAAGTTTCTCCATCCCTCCCCCTTTCTTCCTTCCGGCACCATTAACAAACCTTTCCTCTTCTCATTGCCTAGCACCGAAATGGAGAAGAAGCTCCCTTTGAGGTTACGGCCCCTCTGCACTACTAACACATGTTGTCCTTTTCTACACGTTCTTAGGAACTCCAGTGATCCCTATGAAGCCACGCAATCCTTCACCGTATAACCTAACCACCCCAAAACTTCATGATCCACAGAGATGTAGTTCATCATACAGCGGTTGCTTTCTGTTATACTCCACCACCATCCATCTTCCTTCTTAAACATAAAAACCTTCTGGTCTATGTGTATCTCACTGCACATCCCCATCACTATTGCCCAACTCAACAGACTAAAACTAAAACTAAAAAGACAGAAATGGGAAGAGATTCCCAACAATAACAAAAAAAGGAAACTGAGAAGTTCCCGATGAGGAGCGTCGAGAAACATGAGGTTACTAACCCCCGGCGAGAAACGCCGGTGATGAGATTACGAATGACGATGAAGATGAGAGTTTGTACGGAGAGAAAACTTCACAATTAACTATATCTTAAAAATTAGCCCTAGATATTTATCTGCTCTCAACTTTGAAGGATTCAATAGACTAAAAGCTAATTACAATATAATGAATTTTTAACTCGGAAACAATATCTGGACTAAGAATCTGTATCAAACTTTCATAGACTATCAAGTTAGCTGATATACTGAAATTTGAATACTCCCAAACAAATTAGAATGACATTAAAGCTTAATGTAAACACTAAAACCAGATAACTTTTGAGCATATGCTCAAGTAGAGGTGACTACCAAACCAATCAGTCAGTGTGGAGTCCAATGGCAGACCCAACAGTATCAGTGGTCGGAAAGGCCACTCAACCGCACCACAGTTTCAGTTTTGGCTCAGCCCATTGGGCCATCCTGACTGAAACAAACAGAAAAACAAAATAAAAATATAGAATTAAAAAGACACTGAATTTCCCTCCCTCCCTCCCAAATTTTGGGTCATGTTTGTGGGTTGTGAAAAAATTGTCAACTATGAATGTCATGTGTGGGTTCGGGTCACATCAAATTGAATTGTTCGTACATGAGTAAACCCTAACCTGACCCATTTAATTAAATAAGTCAAACCTCTCAATTCTAACTCACTAAGTCCATCTGATGCTTGCAAGTCATGTCAAAAATTGTCAACCCTAGTTATAAGCAACCCAGCGCGGATATGTGGAGGAATGGAAGCACAATAGGGATGGCTAAAGGGTGAGAATTGAGAAGCCAAGGCCAAGAGGTGACATATGAGTTCTGATGAGTAAGGAAAGAGGAGAGGAGGGAAGAAACAAGGGTGAGAAGTGAGACAAAAAGATAGGCCAGTTGAAGAAGAAAACTGGGTTTTCAAAAACACGTTTTCTGCAAAATGGGAACTGCACTTCCCTGGCAGACGATAAGAAACCAATCAGTGTTGGTCAGTCTCAGGTAGGTGACACAGGAGTGACTGGGTATTCAGATCTTTTGCCCACCCTACCTGGAAAACAAAGTCCTAACCATATATCCATCATGCTGTATCAATAAGAAAGAGTTAGAGCATCTGGGGGCACAAATTTGACATTGCACTTTCTTTCTACCAGTTCACCTAACATCCACATGAAAACCAGTCTACAATCACAAGAAAGCTCAGATCGAGATATAAATTTTACTAAGTGCTACTTCAATGTTGATAAATAAATGTCTATCAAGATTGTTGAGCTAATACTATCTGCACATAAAATCATTGTGATAACCATGCACCAAACTTAGTGGATTGACATGAGCTTTATAGAATAGGAAAAAATATATGAAAGTCGTTAGAAAATCTAGAATCGCTATTTACAAAATGATAGAATCATTTTCTTCATAAGATTGTCGATAAATTAATAATAAATATCAAATATGATCAAATCATAGTTACCATAAACAAGATTAAATAATTGAAAAAATGGTGCCTTGCCTAAAGACATATTTTTATTGAAAAATACACATTACTAACAATAGCAGTGACTAGAAGACTATTTCTTAAAAGCTATTCAAGAAAGAAGCATACAGCTAGAGGACGCAACAGACTACTTGCTACATGGGAAGGAACCGTCATGACAACACTGTTGCTCTGAAGAGAAACCAATCCTTGTGGTGTTTCATATGTCAGATTATATCCTCCTTTATCCAACTTACTGATACTTGAAAGCTTCCAAGACAATTTTACTTTCCCACCCAAGCTGCCAACATAAAAAACTACAAGTTAACTTTTTCCATTGTATTTGGCAACATGGCAATTACAATGGGTACCTCTTAGAAATTGCATTTGGCAACATAGCAAGTCCTTTCCTAAAAGATCCAACTGTTTGGCCCTTTGGTTTTGGTAGACGCCTAAATGATAATTAAGTTCAGAACATTGAACAAGGATTAATAATAGACTCATAAATTAATAATACAATCATAAGATAAGCTTCCATAAATTAGCATTACGGATCTCGAGGTGACTTGGGGACACTATTTTTTTCCTGGATTGATTTGAAAGTGCCACCAATGATACTACCACCATTCTGCTCAAGTTTCCAAACCTTCCCAAAGGCTGCTTTCATACTTAGTTTAGAAGGATCACCTGCATAGACACCTGTATAAGACAAAATATTCAGGTCAACACAGCAGCCATAAAACCAAGCATAAAGAAGTCGTCTATTGCATATTGCCGACTATTCACAAATTCTACAAAGAAGAATAGAATTCAATGGAACTACAGGATGAAACAGATTGATCAATAAAATAGGCCAGGCTGTTGGTTATAACCTGAGCAAAATGGCTCTATCAAGCGTTCAAAAACCTCATCACCAAGATTACGACGCACAAACTCCTCAACTGATTCCTCACGCCCCTGTCACTTTTGTAAACATTACAAGACATGAGAACTTCAATTTAAGAATGCAGGCGTATTGAGTGTTTGATGTCAATGGGCATGAGTTTTGGGCAGTAGACAAAAACAAATGGAGTGATAAGAAACAAAGTGGTGAAGAGGACAAACTGGAGGAGGAGGACGAATGCCAAGAGCACCAAAGCCAGCCCTGAGTTTGCCACCAATGCTCATCAAGTCAAAGAACGGAAGATCGTTTGGCTTGGATGGGACCGGCCTTAATTTCCCATCCCACAACACAAAGCGAGGTGCATTCGGATCACCCAAAACTAAATCATCCTTCAACCCACTATCCACCTATTAAAAAAAATGCGATAGGAAAGAACCAACAACTCAACAACAAAAATCTTCACTAAAAATGAAATCGTGCACGCATAGATCTTAGACATGAGAGAAAAACAAAATCATGAACAATCTGACTCTACGTGAAAGTACAATTAATTTATGATCATCTGAAACATTGAACTACAGTGCCTACACCAAACCGAAGCCATGGGGTGAGATGATTTCTCTATGCCTTATGTGGTGTATTTGGCTCGGCAGTAGTTTTGCAGATAGAGTGTGAGAGATTAAAGGCATATCCTTCCATACATTATTTCTTTGGGCTTCTGCTATTGTTCTTGATGGGGCTAATTTTCATAATTAGCTTGTAATTAGGTGTTCTTTCTTCTTTATCCCTGCGTACTTGGGCAATGCCTATTACTTAGTTTAATAAAATTTCATTTTACTTAAAAAAAAAATAAAAAACTAAACTAAACTACAGTACCTACCCCAATAATGTGCCTCCAGAATGTACTGGAGTTGAGAAAGACAACATTTCAAGGTAGGTATACGGGTTCGCATCGCAATAAATCAGTACGA
Organism: Carya illinoinensis; assembly: GCF_018687715.1. Taxonomy (NCBI): domain Eukaryota; kingdom Viridiplantae; phylum Streptophyta; class Magnoliopsida; order Fagales; family Juglandaceae; genus Carya; species Carya illinoinensis. Next base: position 32,421,590 of record NC_056758.1, read on the forward strand.
AAATTTTGAAGTGGATACAGGCTACGGTTCAACTCGGCTCGAGCCAAGAACCAAGCTAATTTGCAGTAACTAATATCAAACTTGGCTAAATGCACAAACCCTACGTAGTGTGAGGCGTACGTACCACCATGGTGAGCATGGGATCAGAGGGCTGGAAGCTATTGGGGCCCTCTTCCCAGAGATAACCATCCCTCTCGACGGTGACGATGTTGCCGCCAACGTGGTCTCGGGCCTCTGTGACGATGACGTTGGGAACAACATCGGAATGCTTGGTGGCGAGGGCCTGAGCGATGCAGAGGCCGCTGATTCCGCCGCCAACGACAACGCAGTCCACCGTGCCGGATTGCCTTCGGTCTGTCTCCCAGGTGGAGGAGGAGGGCGAAGAGATCGCGGGTTCCTCCTTAGCGATGGAGCAGCGAATGCGGGTTCGTCTGCTAGGAAAAGGGAGGAAGACAGAAGCGGTGGAAGTGGTGAAACGCGTTGGGCGGAGAAGAAGAGGACATTGGGTGCGAAAGAAGGGAGGAAGGTCGGTCAAGGTGCTCATGGCGCGCGCTCGCAATATTGAGACTAGAGGAGGAGGGATAAAGCACCGACCGCTTGTCTACGTTATCTTGATTCTTGAAGAATAGAGAAATGGTGTAGGATAGGATTTCTGATCTACTTTCTTTGTTGTTTGTTGTTACATCATCTAATCCTTTTTCATCTTATGGGCAATCATCTGATCCCTTAACGTGTCAATATACCGCACCTAATCCCCATTTTAATATTCTCGTTAATACGAAGGTTAAGTTGAGATAAGATAAATTAAAATGAAATTTAAATAAAATATTATTAAATATTATTTTTTAAATTATTATTATTTTGATATTTAAAAATTTTGAATTATTTATTATATTTTATATAAAAAATTAAAAAATTATAATAATTATATAAGATGAATTGAGATTACTATTTTATCCAAATTGAGCCTAATTTATCTCTTCTAAAGTTTTTATCCAAAATAATTAATTTTTTTTTTTTAAAGAAACAAAGTATTTTATATATACCAGATGACGATTACATACATTTATCAAACCAAATTGTTTGAGAAAGTAAGTGTGGGATTCAATCCCATCACATTTCAATACCATCAACTCTCCATGCATTTCTAGTTAATTTATCTGCCGCTCTATTCCCCTTTCTACAAACATGATTAAACGAACATGTTATAAAGTAAGATTTGAGCCGTGAAACCTCTTCAAACAGCACAGCCACAACTGAATCAACCGTGTTATGTTACTGTAAAGATTCTACTAACATCAAACAATCATTCCCAACAATTATATCAGTTATACCCAAGCTAGAGCAGAGTTGTAGCCCTCTAAAAACAATTAAAAGTTCAATAGTATCTGGACTTTCAATATCATTTTCAGCCTTACTAGCAGTCATGATCACTTTTCCTACAGAATCACGAAGTAGCACCCCAAGTCCTGCGTTACTAATGTCTTCAAACAAAACCCCATCTGTATTCAGCTTCAGCACATTTGCTAGTGGACGTTTCCAACTGAAATGGCCTTTCATCTGAACCCGAGTCTTTACCTTAACTTCCTTGAAATTCTTCATAAGACATAAAAGCATGTTCTGTAACATACTTTACACTCAAATTTTGTTGCTCAAATTCCTTTTTATTCTGCCTATACCATAACCCCCAAGCCAAACTAAAGAATAAGCTTAATCTTTCAATCTCTTCACCTTCAACGAGTTGCAATACCAGATCCAAGAAATGTGCATGAACCGTGCCATCCAAAGATGGAAAAAACTGATATCATATCTCTTTCAACTAAACACAGCTAAAGACTGCATGATACAAATTTTCAATTGAATTCAAACAAAAACAACAGTTCTCCTAAGTTATAACATGCTTCATCAATAATTAGTTAAATAATGTGAAATTGTCGAAAATAATACTCATAAATAATGCGAAATTATCCAATTGGATTTACTCTCTCTCTCTCTATCTCTCTCTCTCTCTCTAAAGTTACGAGCTTTAAATAATCTAAATCCTCTAAATTATCTTTATTTTTTGCTTCAAATGTTATAATTTTATGGTAAATTTGTTCTTTTTAGTGTCTTTATTTTACTTACTTTTGGGCAACATAGAGTAAAAAACAGAAACGTTTATATTTGCAATTTAAAAAAAAAAAAAGAAACTTACAAATGTGTAAAAGTCCCCTTTTTAAAAAAAAGAAAAAAATGTGTACAAAACTTACACGTAAAACTATATATTTTAATTCTCTTTTGAAATATGAATTTTGATTTTTTTGAAACCACGTCTTCAATTTTAAACGACAGTCAATGCTTGCATAAGCGACAATTACTGTTATAAAGCTGTATCTCTAGCCCCTCCATTAATGTTACCATTATATAACACGAGTCATTATATTTGACTTCTAAATAAAAAATAATATATCATTAAATACATTTTAATGATTCTATAGTCAGTGCATAAATTTTTATAACTAATAATACAACAACAAACACTATTAAACATAATTGGAAATGAAAAGGGTTATTGGCAATCAGGATTGATTGTAAACTTAGATTTTACATCATTCAATCTCAATCCACCAATCTCAACATTTTAATGATTCTATAATAAACTCTACTAAACCATGTCAATATCAATGAAATACATAAGAATATAAGAAAAATTACAATAAAATTAACATTTAAACGAAAGTAGTTTAAACTGAGGCACGAAAATCTCGCTCTCTTTAAAGAGATTCAAGCTCTTTACAGTGTATCAAGTTTCAAATAAACCGGTGTAACAGATCTCCTCTTGACTTATATCTTTCAGGATACAATAGTCCAGCTGATAATTTTATAGCTCAAACTTATTATACACAAGTGGTTGAGCCCAAAGCTCCATTCAAAAAATACCGCTATTTATTTGGAAAAAACTAAAAAAAAAAAAAATTATGCACACTTTGCTTTTTTCTCCCCCTAAGAAATTTCCCACTCTTTCGTACCAAAAAAGAAAAAACACCACACTTCCTAGTTAAATTCAAACAACCATAACAAAGAGAAGTTCAGTTTAGAAAGAGAAGTTTTGACTTCTTTCTAGGAAAATAAATCTCTTTGTTCAATTTCGCCGAAGAGGAAGTTGTGAGTCTCGGCTTTACCTTCCTCTCTATCTCGCTTTCATTTTCGATTCCTTTTCTGTTACCTATATGTGAATATGTTTATATAGTAGTTTTTTTTCCACCGGTTCAGATTTTCTCAGATCTGTAATTTTCTGGCCATGAACAGTCAACACGCGCCCCACCAAGACATTCGCCTCCTGTCAATCTATTGGAATGATGAAGAACCACACCCAATATGTCGACACATGAACCTCACACGCTGCTTGTTTCCGCACATGGCCCTCATTCGCCGCCGCGCTCTGACAGCTCTGCAGAGTACACGCGCCATACCAGCAGACTCGCCACCCTCCGATCATTCAAATCGGCTTGACCTCTTCTCATTTCCACTGGCGTGTGTTCTTCACACTCCACTCCAGAGGTGCGGGTTTGCTATTTGGTCAGTGCATATCTGCCCTTCCAATGCCAGTCTATCTGAGTTATTGTTTTTCCTAACCGGTGATCTTATGAAAGAGATTAAGGACCTCACCAATAAATATTTCAAGACTTTCAACTATAGTGCTTCCACTTGCACTGTCTCTAGCGGTAACTTACATTCAAAACGTCCTTTAGGACAATATTTTCTTTGTAGGGTTTGGGTAAAGACCAAAAAATTAGTCTCAAAACCTGTTTTTTTTTTTTCTTTTTTTCTACCTCGTTTGCATTATGGTTGTTGCTTTGGGGAATTTGTTGGGGAACCCCACATTCTCTAACTTGTATTATCTTTTAATTTAATGAAATATGCTTGCTTAAAAAAAATAAAACAAAAAAAAAAAATTCAAACAGCCACTGACCAAAAAACAATATAATGAATAGTATACATTTTTAACAACCGAACAATAATGAGCAAATTAAGTTGTACGGAATACCTCTCTTTCTAGAAAGAGAAACTTTCATTTCTCTTTAGAAAAGTTATTAATCCTTTCTAACTAGTATTTCTACAAAAGGGAGGATAGAGCCTCTCTGTTCATTTTCCAATACCTATTTGTGTATAAGTTTTTTTTATAGTGTTTTTAATCTCTCATTTTCACTAGCTTGATTTTGGTTAGATCTACCACATTCCGGTGACTAACAACTTGCACACAACCCTCCAACCTCAGATATGCAAGGATGAGGCGAAACTACGACAAAAATCTCAACATGTGATACTCACGAGTGGTTTGTTCCGCACATGGCCATCACACATTGCCATGCCAAAATGCGTCCAACAGCTACACTCGTTGTATCAGCAGACTTGTTGCCCCCAAAACTCGGTCAACCATAGTCTAGGCTATTGGATTCAGATCTTCTTACTATATTTCCGCTTTTCCTAATTAATGATCTTGTAGAAAAGAACACGGGTCTTTCAAGAAGCATCTCTGGACAATAAATTGCAGTGTGATTTTGGCATCTACCACCTCCAATGTTGGAATTATAAAAAATTATCATTTAAGACAGTGCCCTTTTGGCAGGGTATGAGTGGGCCAAGATTTTGGTCCCAAATTTTTTTTTCTCACTTTTACATTGTGGTTGTTGTAATTAGGTGTTTGTTGAGAAATCTCACATCCTTTTTGCGTATCTCATTTTCTGTATTTAAATGATATATATGCTTACTTAGAAAAAAAAAAAAAAAAGAAAGAAAGAAAAAAGACAGCCAACGATTTAATACCCATAAAGCAACGATAAGAACTTCAAAACCACTTGCAAGAGCTTGGACCAAAAACGTATGAGCCAGTAAGAAATTAATGGCACAGTTATGCACGTTATTAAAAAAGAAACAAAGTCGTAAGGCCTAGTTTGGATATAAGAAATGTTTCATTTCATCTTATTTCATCATTATAATTTTATTAAATTTTCACACAAAATATAATAAACAATTCAACAATTTTAAATCTCAAAATAATAATAATAATAATATTAAGAAAATGCTAGTATAATGCCTGAGTTTGCCCTCTCATTTTGACCGCTCATGTATTTAATTTTTTTACTTAATAATTAAAGAAGTGATTTTTAATATATTGGTATATATATTTTTAATTTTTTTAAAATATTTAAATATATTAAAAAAATTAAAAACAGAGAAAAAAAAAACAACTTTGTGCTACTAGCACGCCAACAATGAAAGTTGGGCTACACGTTAGCACTACTAAATTTCTTTAATCTAAATAGCTCAAGAAAGCGTACGAAGACGTCACAGCTAGTCAGCAACCTTAAAATTTAAAGGAAAATATTTTAGCTACAATAAAATTATACAAAAGTAAACTCACAAACTTGAAACTTATGTGACTAGATGTGGTACGTTAGATTGTAAAGTTATTTTTATTATAAAGTAGATCTAACGGATTCTATAAAATTGAATTTATTTTACAAAAATGCTTCTAACAGGTGTCTCCTACACCCTCTAATTGTCAGAGACAAATAAGGACTCGCCACGTAAGGGGTTTTGCAAAACATACAGTGAGACGCGCAACAGGGTATCTTAAACCCCACCCCCCTCTACTTTCATTCTCTTGAAAAAAATCCCTAACCTCTCTCTATCTCCTTCCCTCTCTCTGCTCTCATTCTCTCTCATTCTGAAATCCCTAACCTCTCTCTCACCTTCCCTCTCATTCTCTCTCTATGCTCTCATTCTCTCTTGGTCCAAAATCCCAAACCTTTCTCTCTCCTTCCCTCACATTCTCTCTCTCTCTGCAATATAGCATGTTGAGTGAAGGAGGATTGATGACTTTTGCCAAGTGGCCATTTTGTCAAAAAAATAAAAATAAATAAAAGAAGAAAGACAGAGAGAGTTCAATACAGTAAAGTTGGAATAATAATGCTGCTACTTGTAGTACTTATGACTGGAATTCCGTGTGCCTTAGACTTGAGGAGGAAAACCATCAGGGTTGAAAGAATAATCGACCCAAAATAGCTTTGGTTTCCTAATGCTCTGTGTTGATTAATTAAAAAAAAAAAAAGAATATGTTACAGATTTTATATATGTTCTTGGGGAACAATAGAACACTAACAATATGCCTTGTAGTCAACAGAAAAAAGAGGAAACCAAAACCCATGACAATTGTTTTGTATAGATTGGGTGAACTAGGTCTCTTTTTTGTGCTTGGAACTTGTCAAATGAGGTTTTTCTTGCTTTGTCAGATTTATCTGCACCTTGCTAACAATACAAAGTCTATTTTTGTAGGAATTACCTCACATTGATTCAGCTTCCAAGGTAATATTGATGAAACGATATCCAAACAAGTTATTTATCATATATGTGCATGAACCCAAAAAATTACACACTTCTAATGATGATCTAACATAATTACTTTGTATAATATCAGGCAACAACTAAACAGTTTTGAATTGTCTTTGTTGTCTTTCTTAATTTGTTAATTTAGGTGGTGGTCACAATGTACCTAATTACCATGCATGCATATATAATTCAGCCAATGATATATATATATATATATTATATAACCACAAAATTTAATACCATCTTGAATATTGAAAGAGATGAAAATTGAAGGAGTAATATATAGAACTTGAGTGACATATAGATATATATCCAACCAATTAATTAACATTCATGAAAACATAGTAATACAAAACTGTGTAGAAAATGTGCAAAAATATACAATACATACATAGGAGATGACTAGGAGCTAGCTTTATACCTACAACTGTCAGCCATTTACTAAAATCCTACAGCTAAAAACAGAGCTTACATACAAAAATAAAAAATAAAGATCAGCAAAATATCAAGCAATACCAACAATAACTTGTTTTTTAATGTGCTTTTTTATTACTTATTTGGTTCTATCCCTCCACAAGTCATTAATTAGTTGATTGGTAGCTACATTCTAGAAGGATTAATTACATCATCCCTAATTTCTTGCATACACAGTAATATTGTAGAATTTGTTGGTCATCATTTTAGGTGATTTAAATTTACATGAAGATGCTAGCCCAAAAATGAGGGACAAAGATATTACCAATGGCAAAAATGAGTTGTTTAATGTCTAGAGCATGATATTTTTGATTAAGTGTTTTAATATCATATTATATAATCATTTCAAGGTCTGCATAAAAATTATTGATTAGACTTAGTCATACACTCTTTGCAACTTTGCCAATTGTATACTTGATATATGCCAAATATTGAAGCTAGATACAATTATTTGATTTTTTTTTTTTTTTTTTTGTTGCTAGTCAGGTCTCTTTAGACTAAAATATGCAAACAGGTAACTTTAGTTATAAACTGGGAAGACGAAGTAGATTTCTCCTGTTTCTATTCATCTCAGGATTTTTTGGAACGATTAGAGTTTAGTTTTTCATTTTATACAAGAGTACTCCTGAAATTTTAGTCCCTCTTTTCTTCAGCCTTGTCATGATCTTGCTTAATTATTAGCAAGAGTAGTTCTTTTTAAGTTGAAAAATCTGAAATTTAGTTTCATGTGATGTTCATTAGGTCAGTTGATACTTTAACTATGAAAATCCAAAATGGAGTAGTGAAGGAGATCTGGTAGAGTATTGCAGAAGCTCTTCTTGATTTAACTGATGATGATCAATCTATGATAATGGCTTGTAATTTTATATTTTGTAATATAATTAAATACCAAATAATGTAATATGAAGTGAGTTGAATTATGTGTTGCATGCATTTTACATTATAAATATTAAATTTCTATTTTTTAGATGCATTTAGTTAAAAAGATAATTAGTTTTATATAAAAAAAAAATTTCAAGATTTTTTCTTAAAAAGAATTGTAATAGATATAGGCTTTTAGGGGAAAAAAAAAAAAAAAAAAAAAAAAAAAAGAAAATGGAGAAGATTTTCAGCACTATCTTTTCCTAGGAAAAAAATTAAGCCTTTGTGGTTTAAAAAAAAAATCAGGTACACCCGGAACCCTGATTCTGGGTTGTTTAAACTCAGAATTCATTCAGGTTTCGACCTGGGTCAAAATCCGTGTATATCCCACCCAGATTTAAAATCGGATGTTAGGCCAGTATACCCAGATACCCAGTTTAAAACTTGGATAAACAGTCCTAGTCATGAAAAAACAACTCTTTCAAACTTTTATCGAGTGAAATTGTTGCATATTTTGGAAAATATATGCAATGATTCTCCCTGGAGAAAATCGGCATCTTGTCCCTTTACTAATTGTAAATCCTAACCTGTGATGCAGAGAGACTGACGCAGAGCTAGGGCTGTTCATTCGGGTTTCAGACCGGGTATCTGGGTATCCGGGTATACCCGGCCCGGAACCCGGATTACAAATCCGAACTGGGTTCCGGACCGGATCTACCCCGGTTATGACCCGGGCTGAAACCCGGATGAATCCGATTTTTTTATAACTCGGGAATCCGGGTTCCGGCCTTCACCCGTTTTTTTTTTTTTTAACACTACAAGGGCTATATACCATGAAATTTTTTTCCAGAAAAATATGTTCTTGTAAAGCATTTTTGTTTTAATCTAAAGCCTATATTCTATCACATTTGAAAAACATTTTTTTTTTATATAGAAAACTGATTTATCTTTTTAAGTAAATGCATCTAAAAAGTAAAAGTTCAATATTTATAACCCACTTCATATTACATTATTTGGTATTTAATTACATTTCAAAATACAAAATTACAAGCCATTGTATCATATCATCAGTTCAATCAGAAGAGCTTTTGCAATACTCTGCCAGATCCAGATCTCATTCTTCACTGCTCCATTTGGATCTTCTGCGATGGGTCTATTTTCACCCACCCCATTAACACTTATATGTATACTCCACTACTTAAACATAAAAGATATATAACCATCACTTTTGGTCTCCAAGTCCAATTTGTTGACTACAGTATATGCTCCAACTTCCCCACCCATATGGACTGGACTTATCTAAAAGTTAAAAGTTCCAGGCAAAAATAATAGTAATAATACTAACAATAACAACAATAATAATAATAGTAAAGATAAAGAAAGTGTCCAGGCCAAAAATGGAATGACATGTCCTACAAGAACAAAAGATAATGACATTACAAGTAAAACAAAATATAAGAAACAACAGTGATATAAAACTTAAGCCATTGAACAAGAAGATTGACCAGATTTAAGCCAAAAAACGAGCCATATACCAACCAGGTCCAACCCATTTTCTCTACCAAAGTTATGACAAACACAACTGTAAAGCAAAGAATAGCCCAATAGTAAACTTCAATAGTAGTAGGTTTCCGAGACTTTATAACTTCAATAAAAAGCAAAGAATCATCTTCCAATAGTAAACCAGAATAGCCCAACTGTAAAGTCATTTGCAAACCTCTCAAAGCAGCTAAAGTTTTTATGTCATCCACACTAAAGACCCACATTTCCTTCTTACTTAAAACCAACAAAACAATACCCTTTTCATCTCTTAGAATTGCCCCAACACCAACAGAGTCAAGCTCCTGAAATAAGGAGTTCCCCCCTCCCCCCCCCCCTTCTTTATCCTCACAACAGCCTGAGAATGGTTAATAAAATTAAAACTTCTCACATACTTTATACAATTTATCAATAACTTGTTGTGGTGAACATGTTGTATTCTCAAGAAAAGATGTGGCTTCCATTAAATTCCTTAACATCACATCAAACCGAGTAGCAACATGTAACAACTGAAAAATATTACTTGACCAAGAAGCCCAGATCTGATTAATAGTGGAGCACAACCACCACAAAGAATGAATTTGATCTTCTTGCTTGGAAATGACAAAGTTGAATGCTATCACTTACTTGCTTTAGGAACACTAACCAAAATACTGAATGATTCACATACATTCACTTAGAGAATCAAAGAAAATCCCATTAGTGGGCGAATCTCGCAGTAATCCCAAACCCATCTTCACTGCCGACTCTCCGTATATTCTTCTAATTTAACAAATTAAAAATACAACCTTATGAGTGGAAATTTAAACCCAAAAAAAGAAAGCCAAATGAAAATCCCAAAAATACATTACATTTTTTACAAAAGGTATATTTCTCTGTTTCTCTCCCTCACAGACAGCACAAATGCTACAGAACCAAGAAAGAAAAACAACACATACTTAAACATAGAGCAGATCGAGCAAACATCACTACAGCAGACTCAGATCGAACTTGAACAGAAATGGCTAGCACAGATTTGACCCTATAAAACCCATAAAAAAGAAAGGATACATGCAGATCTAACGTAATAGCAGATCTAAAAAACAAGAAAAAAAAATCCCACGTTTAACAAAAAATAGCAGATCTACATTCTTTGTTTGGTCGGTCGATCGAGAGAGAGAGAGAGGAGAGACTACCGATCTAAAGTCCGGCAGCGACAGCGGCGAGGGAGATAAATGGCGGCGAAACTTGAAGGCGAATGCTAGGGTTATGTTCGGCTCGGATGAGAGAGAGAGAGAGAGAGAGAGAGAGAGAGAGAGAGAGAGAGAGAGATAAGAATGAGAGACGATTTTTTTTTTTTTTTAATATAAAAACCGGGTACCGGGGTTTAAATCCGGTACCCGGGTGCAAAATCCATAACCGGCCCGGATTGGGCCGGTTTTAAAAATGCGGGTTTCGGCCCGGATCAAATTCGGGCCGAAACTCATAACCGGACACTCGGTTATCCAGGTTCCGGGTCGGGCCGGATAAAATCTGGCCCGTATGAACAGTCTTACGCAGAGCTTTGGACAGCTTGAAGTTTGAAGGAGAGACGGAAAGAAAACACAGCTGAGAGAGAGAGAGAGAGAGAGAGGGAGTTGGAGATCGAGGGTCTCGAAACAACAGAAATTATTTTTTATCCCCTACAGCACGGCATTGTGGAGTGGGGATAGAGGAGTGACGTGGCACTACTTTATTGGCCTCCAATAAATGAAGTTTATAGGATGCACGGATGAAAAGTTATTCTTTTTATTTTACATAGTAGCAGTTATCAAAGTTAAATGGCGGGGTAAAATCGTCGATTCGCTCAGGGCAGTGCGCGCAATGTGCACCCCAATATAAAGTAGAACACCCAAGCCGTTGCGAGACACTTAGGCATCGTAATCACTCAATAAAAGTTTCCCGCGCGACTGTTAGTTCATTGAAATTTCACTATTCATCCAACTAGTCCAAGTTTCATGAAATAGAACCATTCAACTAGGCTATCTAGCCAAACAAGTAGTAAGCGATTTTCCCTTCGATTTTGTTCGTTTCGTTTGAATTTCGATTTTGTGCATGCAATTCTGTTTATCCTCAGATCTTATTTCCGTTTTTCGCTTTTGTTTGAAATGGAAATTTATGATCGTATAGCTTGTTGATTTCGACTTTGTGCAGGAAATTCTGTTTATCCTTGGATTTTATTCCCCCTTTTTGTCTGAAATGGAAATTTATGATCGTGGAGCTTGGTCTAGTTGATTGTTTTGTACTATTTTCTCTTGATCGCAGATTTCGGTGTTTCTATGTTCTTTTATTAGTGTGATGATTAGCAAGAACATAAAGTTCTCGAGGATTTGGTATTCCCGAAGTGTATTCGCGCCATTTTTTTTTTCACAAATTCTTGCATCAACGGGACGGTAGTTATGAATCCTTATGCGAAAATTGGGTGAGAAGAATAGATCAGGAACATTAAGGATTACGCTCTGCATATTGGTGCGGGTTCATAACCGATTGATTCTATGAACAATAGAGTAGTTCCCTTCGAATTATCATTTTCTATTTCCTTTATCACTCTGTTTAGTTGGTGAAAACCTGAGGCAATTCATTTTTTGAATCATAAGGTTGGTTGTAGAGTCATTGCGCTGAATTCAGTTTAGGAAATTTTGATATCTTGTAAGATTATACAGTTTCAAGTATTTGAGTTTGCTACATTTTCTCACTAAGTAAACTGATCTTTATTGGTTTGTGATATCTCGCACTTGCTTCTTCACCTAAACTGTTCTGATTACAGCTGCTGGAGGTTTCAGTTCAGTGTTTTTTCTGCTAAATTTGCGACAATGGAGGTTGGTGCAAACCAAAATCTACGACATGTAAGTACTGAAAATGTTGGATTTAGGGCTATAGTGCTGAAAGAATTTCGTTTCAACCCAACTATTATGTCTGTAGGCTACAATTACCTGCTTAAGCTTTTAGACTTTGTTCCCAGCATTTTCTTTCTGGTATTGGTGGATGGGAGCTTGCACATTCGTTAGCTTGTGCATATGCTATTTTCTTTAGCTCTCAAATAATCACTTCCATTGATTTTGAATAATGGCGATTGCTCATGTAAGCTCTACTTGATGAACATATCGGTTGTACTTTGAATTCATCATGGCTATATTTGGTTGTGGATAATTGGATTTGATTGGAGACTCAGTTCAACGTTATTTGGAAACCGTGCTTTCACAGAATTTTTTACTTATTTATTTATCTTCTTATGGTTTTTGGATATAGCTTGGGGAAGGAGGGTGCCTCTTGGCATTTTCCTTCACATTGAAGTCCATGAGAACAAGGAAACTAATGGACGGAACTGGAATTCTCAGGCCCCAATAGATTTTACCACTTGCAAGCATGGCAAGTTTTTTTTAACAAAATTGGATAATTGACATCTCAAAACATATTTCAGGATCGAATGAGTGATTGTCGGAGTATTGGAAGCAATTATTACCCATCCAGCCAACAATCTAGGAAGATCTCTATTGGAGTTGTGGTGGACTCAGTCACCAAGAAAGGGTCTGGACGTGCAAAGGAAGATAAGGTCACAGTGCTAGGTGCAGAAAAGATGAATCCTAATGTGGAGAATTCCATCGAAGTGAGAAAGAAGGGGCAAGGAGTCACAACTCCTGTTAAAGGGAAACCGACAGACACTCTGGAGCAGGAGAGTTCCCCATGGATTACTACTAGATCACTTTACCAGCAAGCACCCGTTCCAGAGACCGTTCTCCATGCACAACCAGCCACTAGTGGCTGTCAAAACAAGTTTAATGGACAAAATAATGAAATGGCAGCACGCTCGGTTCAATCTTTTTTGAACAAGACATCAATTCTACAACCTGGTGATGGCAAGCAGAACACGTTTGATGGGTTTAGCTACAAAAGGAAGGAAGTGAAGGATGGAACCACAGAAATGATGGAGGAATTTACCTTTGCAACAGCACAAGAAGTTGATGCGTCCAACAAAATGGCAATAGAGGATAAAGCAGGTAAAACAGGAAACAAGACCGAAACTTTGAGAATGAAGCTCTGGGAAATACTGGGAAATGTTTCTTCCCCTACAAATGAGTATTCAAACTCTCAGAGACATAAGGTTGGTGCCGATGATATAGAGCCGGGGCAGAATTTTGATCAGAAGGTCGGTACAGTTGTCAGGAGTGGACATAATTCAGATACAATAGAAACTGGTTCTGAAGCTTCTGATCATGCTAGTACGAGACCTATAACTCCTACTTTGATCCGAAAGGGAGCACCACTGAAAGTGCAAGTTAAGGTGACTACATGCTGTCCAACCCCTGGTTACATGCAGAAGTACAAACAGAAGAACTTTTCCTTAGATGAAGGATGGTCGGGGAGAGGACATAGTGCTGTCAATGGTGGTTCCTCAAAGCTTATGAGGAAGAACATTGAGAAAAAGAGTATTAGAGTTGAGCCACGCAAGATTATATTTCCTAAAAAGGATATGACAGATAAGATTCAGGAAACAAGTTATAGGAATGAAACAACAGTTCCTGCTGAGAAAACATTTTCACATGGCAATAAAATGGAAGATATTCATGATTGCATATCTGAGGATGAGAGAGAGTGGCTTGGACCGGAGAATAACATCCTAGAGCAAAATTCGCATCAATCGCCATTGACAGACAAGGCCGGTCAGCAGGAGTTCAAAAGTCCAGGAAATGGGGACCGACAAGACATCGCTAATCCGTCTTTACAAGACATCGCCAATCCGTCTTCACAAGACATCGCTGATCTGTCTTTACTGAATGATGTGGAACCACAAGATACTTTCCAAAGTCCACGATTTAAAACGCCCATCGCAAGTTCTACCCCTACCTCAACGCCAAATACGGACCAACTAGTAGATAACTCCCATTCGTCATCTCCAAAAAGTGACCAACTGGTAAATGGTGTCAAGAATCCTGCACCTTCAGGGAGAATAATTACGATGGGAGATATTCGTAGCTTCAGTACTTTGCAGACTTCAAATAGACAGACAGACTGTTATGGGTCCAATAGACAGACAGATTTTTTGGTATCCTTGTTTATGTTAGAGGTTATAGCGTTGCATTTTCGCCGGTTTCTTAGCTGAACTCTTGGCCTTCTGCATTTTGTATTTCTTTATTGAACTTCAGGGTGATGCAGGGGAGCTTAAAAATTCTCCACCCCTGGAATCCGTGGCTGCTATTGAAGAGAAAGATACAGAAGATGATTTATCTGAATCATCAGCTGAAGAGAGGGACCGTGAGAGTTTGGAAGAGGGTTCACCCATCATTGAAGCATATACTGGTACGTTAACTTCAAATGTTTGATAGAGATTCATATATACTTTTTGTTTCTTACTCCACTTAGACAACTGGTATTAATAAAAGTTGTATTTAAAGTGGGTAGATTTAAAGTGGGTAGCTCTAGTTGCACTTGATCTTCATTTCCTTGCAGCATGGATTTGTGTGCATTGAAACTTGATATGCATGAGAAGAGTACAAGAAGCTAAAAGTGAAGTTCTATCCTAGAAAAGTTAACATAATTGGGCAGGATAATAAGCATGGCATCATAAAACAACATAGACAAATTTGAATTTCAATCTTGTTTACAACTTTTTGTTGCTGCTTTTGCCACCTTCATGATCATAACAGAGGTGATTGTGAATTATCCTCATTGTCAGCAGTTGTTAGTTTAAAGTAGCTGCTAAATCCTATCAAGATTCTCAATAGTTTGCTGGAAAGGATGCTGAAAACCTGTCAGTTTAGGATGAAAATGAAATCTGAGTCCAAAATTTTTTGTTGCTTATCAAAAGATAAACTGAGTCCAAAGCCATATCCCTTTGTCTAGACTTGAGACCAATGGACCGTGCAAGTGGTTCTCAATCTCAATTGAAGAGTTGGTAATAAACCTGGTATGAATGATTCCACTGAAACCTTTCATTAACGTCATTCTCTCTAGGCTCTAGGTTACTGCACTTAATATTTCCTAAAAAACCATGTTAAAATGATCATCCCACTGCAGGACTGATTTTTATGTTTCTTTAAATGATTAGAATCTTCCTTATGAACTTCAGTATTGCAGCTGTTGCAATTTCTGTGATATATACTTTTCATATGAACCCTGTAATTCTTGATTGGTGACATTTGAGACGTACAGAGTGAAAATGAATTCTACAATCAAGAAAATTTTTGTAATACATTTAAGAAATGTACATTATAGGAAGCAAACTTAAACTTCTACTTTTCAACTCAAGCTCGAATGATAGCACCCTAATTAGCCATGCCACAATGTATAGTTTATGGTGTCAGCACTACATATGTCCCTTGTCCATCTCCTTATCTCTCTCTCTAGTTTTTTAAGAAATTACCCCCACTTGCTGTGTTTTGTGTGTGTTTTTCTCCAAGTTGTGATAGATCTACTTTATCTAGTGGTCACCTGCAGGTTGCGGAGAAAGAGATACATTACATGCAGAACCCGTTGATGCCAATCAGCCAAAATTCATGCTCCATTCAACGAAAAGGCTCCGGACCTGTGAAGGCATTAGATTTGATAATATTAGTCCCACCTCATCCTCTCCAAAAGGCATGACTTCATCTCTACTTTGATTCAGCTATAAAAAATTCTCTATTATTTTATGCTTGTATATATTTTATTTCCTTTCAATCTCGGTAAAATATGTCCAGGGACTGGAGAAAGTAATTGGATCCAAGAACCTTTAGAGGAGAGCCAAGAGGATGAAATGCTGAGGTTTTATTCTCCCTGCTTTTCAAAGCCATAAAAGTTTCCTAGTTTCCTGTTTTTGCGATCAACAATTAGTTGATGATATTTTTTTCACTATTAAATGTTTTAGGGCTATCAAACTCTTTGCCTTGGAACTACAAAAAGCTCAAAGCAAAATAAAGTCGGAGACCACAAAAAAATCATCTAGAATCCTAATGTCCATTTCTGATGGAATATATTTTCAGCTGCAGAACCTTGAGTCTCATATTCAGAAAGACGTGTAAGTATTTCAAACAGATGCGTTTCTCAGCTTATGATAAGAGTTTCTTATTTGTGGTCTTGACAATGTTTTCAGAGGGAAGATCACAGCCCTTAGTAAATCAAAAAGAAAACAGTTTGAAGGGAAACTTGAAGGTAACAGAAGTTGTATCAAAAAGACTTTTACCCTGATCGGTGGATTTTTGCACTTGAAGAAGCTTAATAGGTGATGCATTTGTCATGCAGAGAAACGAAAAGAATTGAAGTTGATTCATGAAAATTTTAAAGAAGATATTAATCGGCATCTCCAGGACTACAGAAGCGCATTGGAAGGGCTGGAAACACACCACATAGAGCTTAAGGGAACCATGGAGAAGCAAAGTATGGCAAATCTTGTTTGTGGATGGATATTTTTTAATCGTTTCAATTCATCATCACAATGTTTTGAGTTGGCATTATCTGTCAAAGTAAAGGTCTGTCTTAAGATATCAAGCCATCATTGCAATGCCTTCAATCTACCATCTTTGCAAGCATCTTGTCGTTTCTTATTGTTTGTCATTGTCTGATAGGCGTAGCATCTGGTTACTCTGCTTTCAGGGCTTCCTTAGTGGAGAAAAAATTATGGAATTGAACCCAACATTAGTTTTAGCAGCTATTTCTAGTTAAAAAGAAAAGAAAAATGGAAGTATCAACAGCTTATTGTTAGTCATTGTCTGATAGGCGTAGCATCTGGTTACTCTGCTTTCAGGGCTTCCTTAGTGGAGAAAAAATTATGGAATTGAACCCAACATTAGTTTTAGCAGCTATTTCTAGTTAAAAAGAAAAGAAAAATGGAAGTATCAACAGCTCAACAGCTCTTTTTGAAAAAGAGCATTGCTTCTCGTAACACCACCAATGCAACACTCACATAAAACCACTGATGTCTCGGACATGTATTCGATATTATAGTATCTTGTAGACAAACTTTATGCAGAATTCTGTTATATTTTTTTACTTCTCACTGACAGAAGCATCACACCGGAAGCTTCTCTTGCAAGTGGAAGAAGCTCTTGAAGCCCAACTTAATGATGCCCAAAGAAGAATCGCAGCCATCCATGAGGCAAGTTTTGTGCTGCTTTTTAAATACTTGGTTTCTAACTGTTTCAGCCATAATATTGTCTGGATATTGTGTTCCGTGCTTCTTTGGAAGAATAATTATATAGTTAGCGTACAACAGTATTATATATTTTAAATCATATGAAGCACAATATCCAAACTGGTGGCTGCATGTAGTGATTGGGCATCTCCTTTCAGTGGATTCCACTATCAGTTGTTGTGAACATATAAGTGACTCCTCTTATGGTTGCTTTCAAATGATGCCAATGCGCTCGGGCTCGCATCATAATATTAAAGTAAATGACGACACTAATTAGATTATGTTTGCAAGACGCACTACACACAACTTACCAAGAAGAATAATGCAGTCATTTTCTATGAGATATATTTTATGCAATGGTTATCTGGCAAAGTTAGAGCCTCTAATCTTTTTAATTTGAACCTAGCCCAAGGCTTACTCATTAAATGCAGGGTTCCAAATGTTGTAGCAGGGACCAGCATTCTAATATTCTGTTCATAGGATATGATCGCTTTATATTGTAGTTAATTTTATATTAGTCCATAATAATAAGACGGTGCTTATGCTTATAGTATAGCTTATTTGTTGAACTCATTGCAGTTGGCAAGAGGAAAGACGCTCCAATTGAAAGACGTGATATCATTGTGTTTGAAGGATGGCATTCTAAGTTGAAATGATTTTCTACTGCTATCTAGGAAGACAGGGACTTCGCCTAGAGTTAAAAGAGTCCCGAGGACATTCATCCATGCTTAGAAGTGACCATCTAAGCCTTTGCATCTCGTAGGTAACCAACATTGTCCTATTACTTGCGAATTTATCTCTGATCTTTCTCAATTATACTTTTTAGTGTACGGAAAACCCCAGTTTTCTACTCAGTGGCGATAATGTCTTTTTGGTTCTATGGTCCGTGTGAGAGGTGTTCTTATTTCTAGAAAGAAAGATTATTCCGTTAACTATATAATATAAATAATTAAATTTACTTTTTTTTATTAGTTTAAATTTT
Source organism: Carya illinoinensis (assembly GCF_018687715.1). Classification (NCBI taxonomy): domain Eukaryota; kingdom Viridiplantae; phylum Streptophyta; class Magnoliopsida; order Fagales; family Juglandaceae; genus Carya; species Carya illinoinensis. Next base: position 32,439,943 of record NC_056758.1, read on the forward strand.
TTAGATAAGTAATAATTTCATATGTTATTATAATAAAGGTCTAGAAATCGAATATTGACTCTACACTTTACTCATTTAATTAAATATTTTACCTGTTAAGTTCTTTTATTAAGAGTCAATCTAGCTCACATGTAAGGAGGGTTAACGATGTAATATAAATAATAATTTTTTTTTCATTGGTTTAAATTTTTAGAGTAAACGACTATTTTACCTCTCTAACAAAATCACAAGCCAATCAATATAAAAATTGTACTTGGCACCAAATGGAACACTGTCCGAGTAAAAGCCGGTAGTTTTATTTATTTATTTATTGTATTTGTGCTTTTAGGATTTGAGTAGTTATTTCAGAATTGATTTGGAAATTGGGGGCAGACTCCTACTTGTGTGCAAGTGAGTAAAGGAGTGGTAATAAAATTTGCTTGCGATATGTTCTTGCATGATATATCTCGATTGAGTCTCCGTCTCCCATTTCACTGCATTGAACTTGTACCAGGCTTAATATTGGAAGGCTTGTGTTTCAGAACCATTTCTTCGATGCCGTCAAGTAAATTAAAATCTAATGATTTCAAACCACGCATTCGGCTTTCATTTGTGCTTAGGACCGTCACTAGCTTTTCGTGGAACGCAACATCTGACAGTATCGTAAACGTTCAGTTTTCATGTTGGACATTTCAGGCCCAAAGGACAGTGACGTCAATACAACGTTTTCATTATTGTGAACTGTTTAGTTACCACAATTTGTGGACAATATGCAGGCACGAAGCACCAAAACCAAGGAGAGTGAAAGGGAAAACGATTGGTTCACAATGTAAATATATCTAGTGTTGTTTTGGAATCCTTTTCATCTTCATTTCTGAGAGTCTGGTGGTGTAATTGAACCACAAGTGTCAATCCGGAGAAGTCGCTTTCACGTCTGGGATGATTTTTTTCTTTTTCCTGACCGATGGGTCATTTATGAAGTAGCTATAACAAACTGTGGACGATATGCCCACAAGCCGCACCCAAAAGAAGGTCCTTTTCTTCAGTTTTTTCTTTTTTTGTGTGGCCGGGTCGTTTGTCCTTTTATCGATGTGTGGAACGAAAGAAAAAGTACATCACGCAGACAAGAAATCGGATGGGCACGTGAAGCCCACCGGGAGTACCACGTGAAAGGCACACTTTTCATTGGAATGGAAATGGGGTCTCTGTCCCTGAGATTGTGAATTTGACATGATGTTTGAGGGGATGTAGATCCAATGTACGTTAAAATGTCATACATTCGTCCACGTGGGTATGTTTAAATGTAGATTGCTCTTTTTTTTTTCCTACTTTGTTTAATAAATCCTGATAAGTGGGTAATGGAACAGTATTTTTTAGTCATGTCCTAATCATAGGTACGACAAGATAGCTATAACGATGAACATTTCACCACTCCATCATTCTGTAGTTTGTAGTTTTGTGGAACACAATAGGGGAGGATAATAGTGGGTTTCATGGCTGAATCCACTTCCCGTGCCTATCGCTTTGGTTTCGCATCAATATGTTTCAAAGTGGTTGTGATTAAAAAGGTTTGGTCTACATTCAGAACAGTCTCCAGTAAATGGTCTTCAAGCTTTTCCTGCCTGTCAAAAATCAAATATCTAGAGTACCTGCCGAGGGCCGAGTTGGTACGATTAGAGAAGCAAGTTATAAAGCTCAAGCCTGAGGTAACTCTGAATACCCTCTGTTTTTTCATTTTTTCGGAAGTTGCATGATGATGCTCTATTTTTAAAGAATGATGATGCATGTTTACGAGAATCACAAACTCCAAGTGTCTTTGATCATAAGAACCCAGCCCTCAGTCCTCACCTTATGTTGGTTTCTTCTAGCTACTCTGTTAGCTGCCCTTGATGAGTGTAAAGGAGGATCTTACATTTGTTCAGAGCAATATCCAACATATGCTCGTCTACTGAATGAACCATCTGATTCTCTATACCGACGATCTCAATCCATAATCTTTCTGTAGTAGAAAACATTCTGCAAATATAGTTTATCCGAGGAGGAAAGAGTGCTCATTTACAAGTACGGATGACTCTAATAGGCATTAGCCCCCCCCCAACAAACGGAGATTTCAAATTCAAATTTTCAACCGGATCGTATGCAGACCATTAAGCTCTTGGCAATAGGCGATAGCCCTTTTGGTTAGCTTTCTTCATGTAGAAAGTCCCACTCCTCCCTCGTTTACACAATTTTTTGTTCATATCTGGTGTTTTCTGCAATCGTGTGAGAATGCTTGTTTCTATTTTCCGGATTAATATATATGGAAACTGACATTGAACCATCATATATTATTTTTCATTTAATACCATTAACTTTAATTAGTGTTGACAGAGTGATTCAACAAGGATAAACCTCCACCCAAAAATTATATATGAGTTTATTAGTAAAGTTAGAAAGTAAATTCAAAATTGTTTTACCCGAGTTTAAAAAAAGTACACACATATGTCTTCAAGTTCGGATATCTCAAGGGAAAGATAAGATATACACGTTTAAGTGTTTTTTATGTCATTTATTGTACATTTAATACTACTACAAATATGCCTAATTTGTTTTCGCAATGAGATAAGTTGAAATAAAGATTAAAAATTAAATAAAATATTAGAATTTGAAAAAGTTGGATTGTTTATTTTATTTTGTATGAAAATTTAAAAAAATTGTAATAATTAGATCGATGAGAATGCTTGCAAAAATAAAAAGTGAAAAAACATTGCTAAGAACTCAAGTTCGCATCAAAATTGAAGGAGAACGTGATACACATTTTCAATTTTGCTAAGAACAAAAGGTAAACTTGCCGTATTACAACGTTGTTATATTTATTTTTCCAACTGAAAACTCCTAACACTGTACTCTATAATAAAGAGCAGGAGGCGGGTAAATTTTGTTTTGCGGACCCCATTTTGGTGGAATCTCCACTTCATCTTGACCCAGGAATCTCCACCAACTCTCGTGATTAGTTCCGAAGGCGTCTGTTCAGACATGACTGGTTCAAATTAAAACCTTAGTTTGGAAGTTGGTTACTAGGATTTGAGTGGCAGAACTTCACGTGAGATGCCTTGTCTGGCCTGTGTTTTAGCCAAAGATAAAACTGAGAAAAAAAAAAAACACAAAAACAAAAGGTAGTGATAGGCTTATTATCCTATTATTATCTATTTACTATTTAAATGTATCACAAATTTTTTATTTTATTTTATTTTTTTAAATATTTTTTTAACATTCTTAATCATTAAGAAAAAATTAAAAAAAATATAACTTTACTAATTATCACTTCTTTAATCATTAAGTAAAATTAAAAATTAAAAAAAATCAAATATAGAAAGAGTAGTAAATGAAAAATTAAAAAAAAATCAAATATAGAAAGAATAGTAAATGAGTTGTAGTGGAGTAATAAGGATATCATTTTTCAAAACAAAAACACAGAGAGAGAGAGAAATGGCGTGCCCTATTAATTGAGACCATGTGAATATCTCTTTCTCGTTGACTAACTGGGTCTCTCCAGTTTCTCTCTTCTTCTTTCGCTTCTGATTCCTGCAACAAAGAAAGGGTGGGTGACAAAAAAAGGAGTTGCAGTAAGGTAGATAAGATACTTTCAGGTATTCTGCAAATGTATAACATGGATATCTAAACTATACTAGTTTAACATCTTGGTGAGGTGTTGTGGAGGCTTCAAATGATATATTGAGAAAGGTTACACTAGGTTGCATTTAGGAGTATATGCTTGTGCAGCACAAAAGAAAACATCTATGGCAGCCTAATAATGGCTTAATTTTTAGTGCCCTTTATAGTTGAGTGTGTTTCCTTTTAATTTGTTTCAATTCTGTTCAATGGCAGAGGACATGCTTGAATCAACACGACCAAGGATGACATGCCGTTTACCAACTCTAGCTCCCATGTAATATTTTATTTAACTCTCTTTGCAGATGCCTTATCTTTTTATATGGAATCATGATTTTAACAGCTTCTGCAATGCAGGTTTGAGGATGACTGTGTGGAGTTGGTGTGGGAAGATGGTCAGATTCTTATGCGAGGGCGATCAGGTAGAGCTCAAAAGGGTCATTCTTGCACTGGTTATTCGTTATCCTCCTCCAATGCTCAGGCAGAAAATGGAGAAAATATGCACACAAAGAAAGCAAGGCTGGAGACCATTTGTTCCACTCTGAATGACACTGCTTTCTTAGGTATCTTAGGTCGCAGGGATTCTGATCTCAACTCTACCAATAATAATAATTCTTCACAAACTGGTTATCATCTTGAATCATTGCCCCAATTATATAAATTCAATTGGGAAGACAACAAAGGCAAGAGCGAGGACAAGAACTCTAAACATTCCAAACCTTTCCAAGAACCGGAGCTTGCTACCTTTGCGTATTCCCGAGCATCAGAAACAGTTTTAGGACCAAAACTGAACTCAAGCAAGACCTTATTGCCAATGGGTACTGAACAGCTCACATCAACCTTACCGGAGAGTGATTCTCAGCCTGATAAGAAATATGGAGCAGTGAAAATCTCTTGCTCACGATCTGCAGCTATTCTCAAAGCTAATAGTCAGAGCAGTGGTGTGACAAGGCCAACAAGTAGTCTGGTTTTTACAGGAGTTCAGGAGACGAAAGGTGGCAACGATGAGAGGCCTCCTCCTCTGGGTGGTAGAAACGCTCTTGAATCAACAGTGATTGAACGGGCTACTGCTTCAAAAAGTGAAACAGGTATTCAGAATCAAGCAGAAGCAGAGCTTCTACCCCCTGTTGCCAAGACAAAGGAGTCACTCCCTCGTGAGCACCCTGAAGCTTTTGGAAACCAAACCTCGAGCATAGCAGAAAATACACGAAAAGGAAAGACCGATGGGAAGATTTTAACTAAGCCACCCGTTACATCTTCTTCAGTATGCTCACTTGGAGCTTCGAATGATCCAACATATTCTTTGAGGAGGACGTACGAGGAAACTGAGTCGTCGGCAGGTCCAAGTGAGGTAAACAGAAGGGTAAAGGTTCAAGATCATCCCTTTATTCGCACCCGTATCCATGGCTTAAAAATCTCCAACTTTACTGCAGAATGTTGAAGAACCGCAGGGTTTAAGAAAACAGGCGCCTGGTCGTAGCTGTACTGGTGGCAAGAGAAGCCGAACTGCGGAAGTTCATAATTTGTCTGAAAGGGTGAGTGATGCTCCTAACAAATCCCCACCAGAAGAAGAAAAAAAAAAAAAAAAATCTTACTCCTTTGTGTTGAAAATTTGCAGAGGCGAAGAGACAAAATTAACAAAAGGATGCGTGTATTAAAAGAACTCATACCGAATTGCAATAAGGTTGGAATCTGCATTATATTGCAATTCGGTGCTTTTTAAGGTTTTTGTTTTTTTGTTTTGTTGCTAATTCCTGCCGTATGTCTCCAAGGTGGATAAAGCTTCAATGCTTGACGAGGCCATTGAGTATCTGAAAACCCTACAGCTTCAACTACAGGTAAATTTTCTAATGGCTTCTGCGTCAACTACATGATTACTATAATATTGAAACGCGCACCCTATCTTTTGTGTCTTGAGGCAGATTATGTCGATGGGAAATGGCGTTTGTATGCATCCGATGATGTTACCTACAGCAATGCAACATATCAATGCAGCACATTTGACACATTTCTCTGCCATGGGTGCTGGGATGGGTATGAGAATGGGCATGGGAATGGGTTGCAGCCCAGTACAATTCTCTACTTCACAAGTAGGAGCCAATGCTCTGCCTGGGATTACAGGAACTAGCTTTCAAATGCTTGGATTTCCTGGTCAAGCATTTCCCATGCCAGTTTCACACCCATCCTTCATTCCGTCGCTTGGAAGCCAACCTATCCAATCAGTTCTAGCACATGGCATCTCTGGAGCCTCCCCACTTGTAGAACATCTTGGTTCTGTTTCCCTAACAGGTTCAGAGGATTTCAGTCAGAACATCTACTCGGAAAAGATTAACCACGGAAATACAGAATCCTCAAAGATCCAAACATCAAGGTGTGAGCACTCACTAGCAAGACATGCATATTTTTTTCCTCGAGGTTAAAAAGAACCATTTGAAGGATAAGCAAATGAATTCAGCCACAGATTTTTTCCAAGGTCTTGTTCCAATGAATGTCAGCTGTAGAATAGGAAAAAAAATGGTTTCATACTAGAATAACCGCAGCTATGGAGCTGACTTAAAATTTCTGTCCTGGAAATTAAAAAAAATCCCAAACAATGTGTTTTAGTGCAAATATATATATATAGATATGAAAATGCAGTAAATCCTTTATAACAGTCCATTGGCTTATCATTTGGCATTGTTTTAATAAAACATATCTTATTTTGTTATGGTTTTATAGATTAACTGAAATGCTCATGATTTCTAATTCATGCAGCTTGCACTTTCCATCTGTCCAATAATCACCTATTGAAGAAGAGGATGAAGATAGTGCCAATGAAATAGCCTTTTCTCCTTTCATACTTTGTTTCTCGAGCCAATCATCACAAAAAGGTTCCTCATAGTTCTGACAAGGGGGACTCCTTGACGGTGACTATTTACACTCAGATCACAAGTTCATCAGGATATACTCAATTTTATCCGATGTTCCTAGAGACCCAGGGCTCTTTAACCATCAGTAACGTAGGCTCTTGTCAGTTGAAACAATGTTGGAATGGCATGGTTTGAGATCCCCTAGAATTATCTTGCTTGGTTTTTGAAAGAGAAAGACACAAGGGGTGAACCTTACAACATTATCAAGTATTATATTTCTGTCTGTTGTATAGCAGGACTTATATACTGTGTTTATCTCTCACCAAAATCTACCTAGAATTGAATTATAATAGCAATGGTGGCACATTCTACAACTTAGAGCGTTTCTTTCAAATAAACAAGGAAGATAAGTATTACACCCACAAAGATATCTCACAAACTAATATGATTTCATATTATCAATTAGATATACTTTATAACAAAAATAGTTTTATAATCTACGATACATATTAAGCCATATCAATTTATGAGTTTATTTTTATGGTTAATACATATTTCAACAAGGAATGGAACCGCACTTACTTTGGTAAGACAAAAATATTTGTATCATGAGTTTTTGTCAATATGGGAGATTACAAATTGATGTATCTTAATATAATAAGTTAAATCTACTTAAAAGTGATTTACAATCTAATATATTATATCAAATTGCGTCAATTTAATTTTTTTTTTATTTGTTTTTGTAAGATCCCTATGAAGACCAAGCATTTCTCTTTAAAAAAATACATAGTGGGTTTGAAGTGCTTTCCAAGAGGTCTTGCTGTTAGTGTAAAAGAGTTTCACTTCTATGATAATTGACATGAAAACAACTTTTATGCCCACATTAACTACTATGAACTCGGTTTGCAGCTGCTAGCTATCTAACTCGGTTTGTCAAAAGTCGCTTAGATCATTTTTATCTGATTTCCAATCAATAATATGTTATTATTATCACGTCAAAGTAGTTATTAAAAAAAATGATAAACATATAAATCTTTTATAATATTTTTATAACCTCATTTTATTTTGCTGCAATGTAATATTGATTTATTGTAAAATATATTGTGAAATATTTGTGCTACAATCAGTATTTAAAATAAAATGAAAAAAAATGAGCGGTGTCTGTGGTGCCACATGGCGATTCCATCCAGCAAAACTCTTGTCGGCAGATCCAATAGCTAGTGCTTTGGAAATGTATCTTAAATCAGCCATAAATCCATTTTCACTATTTCCAATTACAATACTGAAATGATCACCAAACGTCAAGGTTGATTAGTTCATCAGCATCGATCTGCTGCAAGATCATGCCAAAAATGAGCTAATTTGGTCTCGCATGTACCCTTTTAACTTCTACCTTCGGCCATGTTGTGATCGCTTGCGAGTCCAACCCCAACCGTCCGGAAGCCAAGTCTCTCTCCCTCAATAGAACCTATCTCACACACACACACACACATATATATAAATAAATATATATATATATATATTAATATTTTTTTTATGCCAATTAATGTGAAGAACTTCTGCATCAATAGTGTGTCAATAGTGTCTCTTAGCGACCGTTTGTTTTGATAAATATTTCCCAAATGATAAATAAGAAGCTGTTCAAGATAATTCAATTAAAACCCATATACAAGGATTATTTCAGTTGGTTCCGGCCCCATTTCCAAGATGATATGGGCCTAACTTGGCCTCACTACCTTATGTTAAAAAACTTAATTCAATGGACTTGAGCCGAACAATTTTTTATTATTAATCACCCGCTAATTTTTCACCTTGCGTACGTGAAACTGTCTCCAAGACCATTTTATGCCATGGGCCATACAAAATTCCTAAGACCCAAAACAGATATATGTATCTCCCCCTCCCAAGAAACTGCGCTTGCATGCCTCTCTTCAATCTTCAGCCCGCCCCAAATTTTATTAATATTTAAAGAAAGAAGCTCTACAAAATGAATTCAAACAGCCAAATAAGGAGGATATTTCCGTTTGTTCATACCAATTGATAATTGAAAATAACAAAAATTAAGAAAAACCAACACATTACTATTGTTGCATGTACATGTTACACATTACTATAAAAATTGGTCTATGGGATAGATCGCAGATATATATATATATATATATATATATCTTTTAAAACACCCTGTAAATTAAGGATGTGACAGTTTTGATAGAAATGTGTTAATTTGATGAAGCCAAGCAAGCCCTCCCATCCCAATTGGGATTGACACGGTGTGGAGTAGAATCATTGGGTGATAAGACAAGTTGAGAACATAACCGAATCTGAAGAGTAAGTGAAAGAAAATATAATAATAATTATAATAATGGATGATGATCAATTAGGGTACTCTAATTACTTTCCGGTTTGGAAGTCAATGATGTAATCTGTGATGAAAGTTGACAATCATTTCCCACTAGAAAGCAAAAGGGGAGAGAGGGAGAGTATATAGTGAGAGAGAGATGCAATAATTCAAACCTTAAGGGGACAAGTTGAGCGTTTTAACTCGACAGCCCTTTCATAAACTTTGACAAAACCCAACCCTTTTGATCATTGATGGGGTTAAAGGGTAAATTATCATTCCTCTCTTCTAGCTAGCTAGCTACTAATTAATGCCTTGTTCCTTCTTGTTGAAGTCAAATACCCATAATAATTTCGGTCTCCCTCAATATTTTAAACCTAAGATAATATATAATATCATTATTATAATCAAAAGTTAAATCCCCCTTCCCCCTTCCCCCTCCCTCTTTTTTTGAAATTTTACACTTAAGTTAATCACTCATGTCTAGATCTACATGTTTCACTAATTATTATATGGTAATTACTCGTGTCGAATTAATTTATATACTTCTAATTGCAGTAATTTATTTATGTTAATTAGGGGTTTAATTAAATGAAAAATGAAAAGAGAGATGACAAATGCATGTGCTTATATGTATATATGTTAGGGCCTGTAATTTAGTTGGGAGGGGACTTTTTATTAAGTGGGATACATTAAGGGTCATCTCGAATAGACCCCTTCTTAGTGGTAGTCCTATTAGTACTCCAAAGAGGAACGTGGTGTGCTTCCTAAAAACAAAGGGTGGGTCATGGATATTGCATTGCTCATCTTCCATCCGCCGTTAACATCAAACTCAATCAGCCTCGGGGATGGAAATTATTAGCAAATTTAATGAGAGCTTAGCCCAATTGTCTAATCCCATTATCCCAAAAGTGATGGTTGATCTTTCTTGTCAATTGGTTGTCATCCTTTCCGGAAAGAGATGGATTATTAATAATATTAATTAATTATTAAATGAAAAATAATATTAATGAGGTGGCGTGGCAGCAGGCAGGCACCTCTCTCTCTCTCTCTCTCTCTCTCTCTCTCTCGTTCAAGGACATTTCGATGATGCCACTTAAGATTTCAAACAACTTCTTGATTAGAATCTTCATAAATCGTTATCTTCATGAACTTGGCTCTCTAATATCCCATCATGCACCTATTTATATTACAAATACATCCCATATTCTATAGCATGCAGATAGACATTTTTTTTTAAATTTTTTAATTTTTCGCAATTTTCCATCTTTACGCAACCTAATTATGGCTGTTTTTGTTTTTTTTGTTTTTTTGTTATTTCCCAGGGGGGCTGACTTTAGTCTAAATATATATATATATCTATATATATTGAAAGAGCATTAATCAATATTAATAATCTAGATTTATTTAAAAAGCTGGTAGCAGAAAAAGATGTGGGAATTATGAATAGAACCCTAGATATCAACAACTAGATCGATGAATATATATGATCTATATATATATATATATATATGACTACACAAATCAAGGAAAAGTCTACATCTACTGTTGCCACACATACACATATATATATATATACATGCACCTTAAACTGGCTAATATTTGAGGTTTCAAATCAGTCATCAGCTGATTATGTCGACGACCCTCCTTCAAAAAACATGCAAAGGTGCGTGGGTCACCTATGCATGTACGTAATTATTCTTCAATTGAAGTTTAGTACTTGTGTATATACGTCGAGAATACCGTACCAAATACATATGTACGTACGTATGAATCATTATTTATGTACAGATTAAGTCTACTTTGTAAATACAAGGGTTCGTACATGATATATATGGTACTTCGCTTGCGTCAAGTTATAGATAGGTCAAATATATTAGCATGTTCTCTCCTTGTCTCTAGCGCAAATTAATAATGATCTAGTACTTACAATTATTTTGTAACTCTGGTTTAAATTAAGAGTGTTTATGTAAAATTTGAAATTTAAATAAAAGAATTTTAACTCTTTTATTAAGGGGCATGATTATCACAAATAAATTGTAAAATAATTATATATCATTATAATTCGTTTTCTAATAATATTTGATCTAGTCTTTAGTGTAGTCTCGAGTACCCTAGCCTGTATATATATGGCTTTGGAGGCAACATTAATTTACAGCTCGATGCTATAGAGGAAAAACATTGCTCTGTTTTTATTCTCCAACAATAATCTGTTATTCACATAACATGTTTAAATATAGGTTTGATGATCTATCTATAGAAACAAGCTATCTATGGAAATAAAGAGCATTTACATATCTAATGAAATTTACAGCATTTACGTCCCTTGATTTACTGATAAACAGATTTGCTGCTAATTTTTGGCTTTGATTTGATATGGTGACAGATCTTTGATATCTTCCGTAATACGCCCCCGCAAGAATGGGCTGCCGTCAGTAAGACCGATCTTGTTCTTGAGATGATCTGTACGTTGCTGGGAGAGTGGCTTGGTCAATAAATCAGCAAGTTGATCATTTGTATGAACATGACGGGCATTGAGCACATGTTTTTGAACCAAGTCACGAACAAAATGAAGATCAATTTAGATATGTTTCATTCTTGAGTGCTGAACAAGATTGAAGCTGAGTTGAGTTGCACCCAAATGATCACATAACAGTAGGAGAGAAGTTTTGAGGGGAAACTTGAGTTCATGAAGAAGAGAAACAATCCACATACACTCGGCAGTAGCTGTGGCCAAGGCTCGATATTCAGCCTCGATAGAAGAGCGTGCAATCGAACGTTGTTTTTTTGAGCTCCATGAGATAGGGGTTGAGCCAAGTAGCAATAGACATGCTGAAGTCGAATTTCTATTGTCCAAACTACCTGCCCAGTCTGAATTCAAGTAACATAAAATAGATGGAGAGGTTGCTCGACTGATGGTGATGCCATGAAAAATTGTATTTTTTAAATATTGCATCAGTCGCTTAGTGGCTGTCCAGTGAGTTGTAGTGGGAGAGTGCATGAACTGAGAGAGTTTGTTGATTGCAAAGCTGATGTCAGGCCTGGTCAAGGAGAGATATTGCAGTCCACCAATAACTCTTCTATATTCGGTGGCATCAAAGGAGGGAGAGCCATCATCAAGTTTTAAGGAAGCTGAGGTGGACAGAGGTGTGGTGACATCTTTGGCACCCTCCATACTAGTTCTTTCAAGGAGCTCTCGGATGTATTTTTGTTGACTTAGAAACAGTTCATTTTTGGTTGGTATGACTTCTATACCGAGAAAGAAATGTAGGGACCCCAAATCTTTGAGAGAGAATTTTTTACCAAGCTGATCAACTATTCGATCCACAAATATTGAATTGTTTCCAGTAATTACCAAGTCATCAACATACACGAGACAGTAAGCAAGAACAGACTCACGATGATACACAAATAGAGAGGAATTAGATTTTGCATTTAGAAAACCAAACTCAAGCATGGCCTATTTGAGAGTTGAAAACCAAGCACGAGGTGCTTGTTTAAGGCCATATATGGCCTTAGTAAGACAGCATACATACTCCGGTTTATCTGAGTCCCTAAAGCCTGGAGGCTGTTTCATGAAAACTTTCTCAGTAAGATGGCCATTCAGAAAAGCATTGTTGACATCTAATTGTTTGAGTGACCAACCCTGCATAACAGCAATAGATAACACAGTTCTAATTGTAACAGGTTTAACCACAGGGCTAAAAGTCTCTTTGTAATCCAAATAAGGCCTCTGATTGAAGCCCTTTGCCACAAGTCGGGCTTTGAACTGAGCAATTGAACCATCCGCATGTCGTTTGACCTGAAATACCCACTTGCATCCAATGATATTACATCCTTTCGGTGGGGGAACAAGTTGCCATGTATTATGACTCATGAGAGCAGTTAATTCCAAGGACATGGCTTCACGCCATCTTGGGTCAGAGATGGCCTCAGAAACCGAGTTGGGTTCTAATGATGGAGGAAGGGGATGCTTTGTGACCAAAAAAGATATTTTTGGTCGGTAAATATTATTCATGGATCGGGTTACCATACGATGGGTACGCAAATCAACATGGGAGTTTATCACGGGCTCAATTTGTGCAGGAGCAGATTCATTGTTTTTAGAAATAGAAATAGAATTAATTTCTTGCACAATCACAGGAGATGGGGAAGGGATATTTACCTGAAAAGGAGTCGGTGCCGGTGAAGACACTCCCAGAGATGATTGTCCCATGAAGGTATCCAGTGCCGGAATCGCGGAGTGAATAACAGAAGGAGATGGAAGTTTTGGTAAGGAAATTTTGACACGGGAGGGATTTTCGGTTGATGGCAGAGAGGAGGGGTTACGATTTGGAGAGGAGGACTTCTGAAAGGGAAAGTTCCCTTCATCAAACAGGACATGCCGAGAAGAGTAGATATGGTGCGTATTGGGCTCCATGCATAAGTATGCATTTTGTGAAAGGGAGTAGCCCAGAAATACGCATGCCGTGGCTTTGGGCTCCAACTTACTACTGTTATAGGGCCGAGTAAACGGGTAGCACAAGCAACCGAATTGTTTAAGTTTCAAGTAATTCGGTGCTTGGTTAAACAGATGCTCAAATGGAGATTTATTTTGTGAGATTGAACTCGGCATTCGATTGATAAGATAGGCAGCAACTTGGAAAGCATAGGGCCAAAATGAACGAGGCATGTGAGCATCCGTGAGAAGGGTGAGCCCAGTTTCAACAAGATGACGATGTCGTCTTTCAGACATGTCATTTTGCTGTGGAGTGTGTGGAGCAGTTGTATAGTGAGCAATGCCATGGACAGATAGATAGGATTTTAACCCTATGTATTCACCACCATTGTCCGAATAGAGGCTCTTGATTTTTTTGCCAAATCTATTTTCCACAAGATGTCAAAATTGTGGAAAAATAGTTTGGACACTTGATTTATTAGGCATAGTATAGAGCCAAATGTATTTGGTAAAATGGTCAACAAAAATAATGTAATATTTTGAACCATCAATACCAATATCATGAGCGGGTCCCCAAACATCGGAATAAATTAATTCTAATGGAGCATTGCTAGTTAAGCCATGAGAATTGAAAGGTTGACGATGAGATTTATTTAGAGAGCATGAACTACAGAGAGATGAGTGCTCATTATTTTTTGTGGGTAAAAAGAAGGTACGAATAACATGATTAACAATTTTTGACGAGGGATGACCAAGTCTTTTATGCCAACCATCAGTGGTGGTACGTTCATGAACATAAGCAACAACTTTTTGAGAAGCCGTGGCCAAAGATTCCGGTAGTGGGTACACTCCATCTTCACAGTCACCTTTGAGAAGTGTCGGTCATGATTGGAAAAAGGATGGAAAAAATCTCGTTAGAGGACTGGCTCTACTGATACCATATAGAGGAAAAACACTGCTCTGTTTTTATTCTCCAACAATAATCTGTTATTCACATAACATGTTTAAATACAAGTTTGATGATCTATCTATAGAAACAAGCTATCTATGGGAATAAAGAGCATTTACATAGCTAATGAAATTTATAGCATTTACGTCCCTTGATTTACTGATAAACAGATTTGCTGCTAATTTTTGGCTTTGATTTGATATGGTGACAGATCTTTGATATCTTCCGTAATAGATGCTAGTGGTTTAAGATTGACAATATAGTTTACATTACAAAACACAAAGAAAAATATTTGTATAAGTTTCAAATAGATAAGTCTCGCGTATTCCATTTATAAAAAAAATGGACCCCATTATGAAAAAAAGTGTAAAAAAATATTTTTCTTTTTATATTCTACATTGAATTAGCTATATCACTAGCTATAATAATCAAATATTCTTATTTTTTAAAATTTTAATTTTTTTTTTATCTACGTACATTAATGTATATCTTTCTTTTTTTTTTTTTTTCTCGAACTAGTCTTTATTTTACATTTCATAATTTTCAATAATTTACACATCAAAATACATAAAACCTATTAAGAGAAGAGGGAAGAGAGTTTGAATGTGAGGAAAACAGACGAGAGATAAAATAACATAAATTAATCAATTGGCCTAGAGGCAACATTAATAACCATAAATATTTGGAGATTTACAGTAACATTTAAGGCAAATGCAAACTATTTTCCTCTTCCATTAATATAGACAAATTTAAGGGATTATTGGCCAAAGTTTAGATTGCAAAGGCATTTGGTATATGTAATGCATGAATGTTATATACATATATGTATATATTTCGTTTTTTAGACTATGATTCTATGTTCATAAATTTCATTTTTTCATGCAAAAATTTCATAGATCTCACCATCATTTTTTCATGCATGATCATTAATAATATATATGCTATAGTCGAGTACCGTTAGTACTTTACTAGTGATAGCCACAAATCATACTTTGCCATCATGTTGTAATTAGATTCACACCTAGATATGGTTTTTTAAAATCTCTCTCTCTCTCTCTCTCTCTCTCTCTCTCTCTCTCTCTCTCTCTCTCTCTCTCTCTCTCTCTCTCTCTCTCTCTCTGTGTACGTTTGTGTGTGTGTGTGTGAGAAAAGAGATAAATGATAATTATACATGAGATTCGAGAAAACATATATATATGTATAGTAGCATATATGTTATCAAAATGTTGTAACTGAAATTATATAATTAGGTGTTATAGTGAGTTAAGCAGAACTTCTGACACGTTGAAATGTATATAACCCAACAAGTGTATAGTTTCTAAAGTCAAAAAGTAACATATCATTAATATCTCATTATACTTTAAACAGGATAGTGATTAGTAAGTAGATTCCAAGTGTCGAGAACTTCTAATTTTAACATTAATCTATCATTTTTCTGTGAGAAGGCTAATCCATTAATTAATTGGTAGTCGATGATGATCTCCTAGCCTCCATTCTCAATTGGTTGTGGGTCTTGATGATCTACTTCCTAGCTTTCTCTCCCTAAAAATTAGAGAGGTTTGAACAATGAGTTAAGATGAGATGAAAATTAAAAGTATTTGAATAAATTATTAATACAATATTATTTTTTAATATTATTTTTATTTTGAGATTTAAAAAGTTGAATTATTTATTGTATTTTGTGTGAAAGTTTGATAAAATTGTAATAATTAAATGAGATCATGATTTGAGAGACTTCTTGTATCCAAACAATCCCTACGAACAAATCCATTTCCTATGAGGTATTAGAGAAAATCCATCACCCCTTCCTTATCTCCATTTTCCTATGCATAAAACTCCCAACTATTATTACTACTACAACATCCAACCTCCACATATGTTACTTCCATGGCATTTTAACAAATCCATGATGTGATCCTATAGATCCAAACTCCTCAAATCACGTCCAATTTTTACAAGTCCGTATCTCACAAAACCCATTCAGTTTTTCTATTTGGCCATGATTTAATTTAGACATGTTTTTCAACAAAAGATAAAAGTCGAGTGTCGAACTTATTTGATTACATAAATTAATTCAATCAAGACTGCAACTTTGTAGATTTTGCACAATCTTAATCAGAATTATCAAATTCATAGAACCGGGATCGATCACCTCATGTCTTATTTTGATTGTTACGTTCGTGGACGTGGATTGTTAAGGCTCTCACCCACTTTACTTCCTAATTCCTCCTCCTTGTATATCCTAAATATTGATTATCTACAAATCTACTCGCTAAAAGATATTGGTTGTGGGTGGGTCCAATGATCTTCTCCTTTGATGTCGGACATAAATGATGGTAATTAAATGAGCATGATGAATTGCATGCAGCAAAATGAATCAGAGTAAGGTGCTGTTGCTAACTATTGCAGAGGAGATATATAGCAGCTGCTTGAGCGCCACCAAAAGTCCTCTCAGCCACGGGCCACCAGCTAGAGGTTGACATATGGGAAATAGGGGACAAGAGCTGACGTGGCTATAGGATAGTGCTAGGGTGTGCATCTCAAATATACATCCGGCCATATAAATACACTAATGTGAATGAGTTGTTTATTTATTTTTTAAGTATTTTTTAAATATTGAGAAAAATAAAATATAAATATAAATTTACTCTTAATCGCTTCTTTAGTTATAAAAAAAATAAAATAATATAGATAGACATATTTGATGGATATATTTAAAAGTCATACTATTACTTTTCAATTATAATAATTTTTGGAATCCACATAAAAGATACACGTGTTGGATAGCGTGCCGTCACTAACAATAAAGCAGGGAAATCGTCAATAGACTTTTAAAGATGAAAATTTTAAATTTTAAGATAAAATATTAATATTATTATTGATTTGAGATTTAAAAAGATTAAGAAAAAATTAAATTATTTATTATATTTTATATAAAAATTTAAAAAAATTTTAATGATAAAATGAGAATTTTGAAATTGAGGTGAGAATTTTTTGATCCTTAAAACCTAAATCTAAGCATAAATTATAAATAGATAAATTTCGTATTGACTTTTTTTAAAAATGTGATCATACTTTAAAAAATATTTAATATTATTTTATAATAAAATATATATATATATATTTTTTATAAAAAGATTGTCTACTTAAAATTTTTATAAATAATTTCTACTTCGTTTTGTTATTAGTAGCTAAGAGGGTAAAAAATAACTTCTTTTTGAGTTACTTTGGAGAGAGTGATCTACTGTACAATTCTATTCTCAGTGATTATTAAAAATTTAAAAGGTTGATTTCTTTATATAGATTTTAAATTTTTTTCATCTTTTTTTTTTTTTTCCTATTTTGGAATATTTGATTTAGACCTAATAATTCTTTTTATAACATTTATTAATGACTTAAAATCAAAGGAAAAATTACATCTTATATACCTCCTTAAAACTAGCTTAAATCACCACGCATTTTGCAATATTAATTATAACTGTCAAACGATTAAACAGAAAAGTTCTATAAATACAAAGAGATTCCTCAAACTACAACTTTCTTCGCAACTTTTTCCTCTTTGATGATTTAACCGTTAGTTAAGCACATGATCCCCTATTGTTTCCATCCATCTTATAACGAGTAGATTTTAATGTGTAAATTGCAATTACTTATACAATTTCTGTACATATAGATAGTTTGATTGTCTAATTGAAAAGAATTAAAGTATGTGATAGTATATGCTAATTGGGGATAAAATATAATATATTCCCAAATCAATCCTTCTCTACCATGTGGCTCATGTTCTGTCTTCAACACATGTACTCAAGTACTGCAAACTATATAACGAACACCTTGAGCGTAGGCCCGGTTCAATATATATATAATAGGTAAATAATTCAGATGAATTCGCTTAAAACCCTTAAGAAATAAAGGCCTCCGTTAAAGACCAACTTATAAATAATTACAGATTTTTAAGTAATAATATAATGCCATATTAACTAGGATTCTTTTTTCAAGATTTTATACTAGCTAGCTATTTTCTCTCACGATTCTAACCATATTCTCTGTTTTTTTTTTTTTTTCTTTTCTCCTTTCTAAAATGCTGAAGGAGTATAAGCCCAAAGAAATCAAGAAACTTGCATGGTGTTATTTATGGAATAATTCTGTTACATATAGTTACTTTTACGTATTTTTTATATATTTTATTAGTATGATTGATCGAAACAGTTATTTTATATTAAAAAAAAGTGACACAATCAATCACATTAATAATATATATATATAAAATATATAAAAATAACAGCACTTAAAATTTTTATAATATATATGTGAAGAATGATGTCAAAACATTGTCATTTGGTAAGCCAGTTTTAGCTTACAGAAAAGTAAGGTTTTACCTTAGTTAAACAGATATCCATGAGTACCATTACAATCATATAAATATTTGTTAAAAATAAATTTAGGGTTAGATATTTTCGTTAAATTTACTTTATAATATATTATTGTAAAATTTGCTTATCTTCTGGGTAACAAGCTGGAGGCAAACCGACACAAACGGCTGTCGACTCAACAGCTCATGACTTGAAAGTTTAATTTACCAACCCAAAATTAGAAATGTAAAAGTCTGGAGCATCGAAAAGTTCAAACTAAAGAGGATTTTAATGGAATAAAAATCTCTCTGTCATTAGAGTAAGAGGCAGTATATAGTGCCGGTTATGGGAGAATTTTGCAGAGTCATGATGATTGCAATTATGACAGACAAAGTTCAGTTCATCACTGAAGAATATATTATATAATAGAAACAAATAGTAATTAAACACAGTGTCTAGTGTCTACCCTCGCTCAAAATCGGGTTTGCCGACAGTAACTGTTCAAATGATGTCTCGTTAAAAATTAAACTAAAATACTGACTGTCACCTCCTCCCGTTCTAGCTAGCCTCTACACACTTTTTGGAAACCAATGCAGTTTACTCGATTATGTTTGCCGATGGAGGGTCTCCCAGATATATAATTTGCGAGAAAAAGTGACATGCACACTCGATGATCTTGTCCATAATCGTGGGTTTTCATCTCGAAATTAATGCATCATTTGCATGGTGTTTATAATTATTTATGATTGTTGTACGTATCCATGTGCAACGCATCACGTCACGACCTACTCAACAAGCTGGAGGCCCAAGCATGGAGGACTGATTCATCGTAAGGTCCAGTTAATTAGATCAAGATTTTTCTTGAATTCGTGTGGATCGGGTCCTACATGAGCTGCCTAATTAGTATGGTGATCACCAATGAATATTAATTGCATGGTACAGATCATCATATATTCACTTGTATGGCTCTCCTGCATTTTCCTTTCCCAACTTATCGTCTGCTCAATCGTGCACTGTACGTGAAGAATGTGACATTTCCTGAGAACGGTGAAAAGTCTTGTTTCACATGAATAGCACACTTTTGTTTTGGGTCTTTATGGGGCTGATCACTTTTGACATTAGAAACATTGACTCGAAATTGCAGGTCCCATATTTCATTTGCTTTTCAAAGAATCTCTAAGCACTGGTTTGAGTTTCAGGTCTGGATTGTTCAAAATTATTGAACAACTAGTGATTACTTTGGAAGCTTGCATGAGTAGTACTGATAGAAAAAATTCAGACTTTTCCTGTCTGAAATCTAGACTCTATCCTGTTTGTTTGCTGCTACAACACTAGGGATGGGAAATCTTTACACTCTCAAGGCCTAACTATTTGTAGGATATTGTAGTACTGCTCGCCCCTAGTATTCCCAAAGCAAGTTGCCTATACTGTTGGAATCACTGTACATACAATTTGGAGTACAATTTTGAGCTAGATAAGCTAAAAAAAACCAGAAAGAAAGACATGCATGGGAGAAAATTATATATATATATATATATATATATTAATTGGCCTCTTTGCAGGATTGAGTGTTATTTGTATCGGCAGGCAGCCCTGGTTTTGGACGAAGTGTTGCATTTGTTTTCACCCAACTCAAAAGGGTATTCATCTTTTTGGCATTAAACTGGATCGAAATATCCTTGGTAGAGGCAAAATGATTAGGGGAGTGGCCCTATGGTGGGGTCAAAATGGACTAGCAACACATATTAATATTCATGAAGGCGACCTCAGTACCCTAAAAACTTATCTATCATGCATCCTCTCTCACTTATAATTTTATGTTGTTCTATTTAGTATTTTTCTCGTTGTGGGGTTAAGCAGGAAAGTTGACAAGAGTCGTGTGATGTGGTCTGATTTCGATGGAGATGAGGATGATTAATAATATCCCCAAAGCCACAGCTAATATACCTGAGAGGACATATTTCGTACCCAAACACCTTCATTTGAATCAGACGAGCGCCGACGATATTTCATGATTAGCACATGACCCGTACGTATAATACATCATTCTAATTCGTGCAAGCCATTGAACCAAGACAACTCAAAGTTCAGAGCCACAACTTATATATGGCCGAGTGATCTTGATGTCGTTCTCGACACCCACGGTAGGCCACGGCCCTAGCTACCTAGTCTTTCAGTCAACACTGTCCCCACTGCTTAAATTGCCCCGCCCCCCTTTTTTCTTTGCACAGTTCAAATATTACAAAATGTTCATATTCTTGGTATTTGCAAAGGCCTCGATCTTATAAATTAGTACTTCGATCCATCTTGCCATTCCTTCGTTTGCATTAATATTATATATATATAGTTACCAATAAGATAATATAAATAATTTTTATAGCTCATCATGTAATTAATTAACGCCCTTTTTATTATGAATTAAATTCGAATCAATATTCACTTACATCATTTTGTACGTTTTTCTTATATTAATTAAGCCTAACGTTTTTCTACTAATAATTGCAAATATATTATATGTTCATGAATTAATGTGCTATATAATTTCATCGTGGCAACAATTATACGTAGCAAGTTGCTACGTACGTAAATCATGTTTAAAAAAAATTATAAGGTCTCGTTCAAATGATCCTTAATTATTTCTATATAAAGATACTAATATGGTTTGGCCATCAAGATTTTTTTTATCTCAAACATAAAATTCTCATCTCATCATTACAACTTTCTTAAATCTCCATATAAAATATAATAAACGTATAATTCAATTTTTTCTTAACTTTTTCAAATTTCAAAATAATAATAATATTAAAATATAATATTTTAATATTTAGTCTTAAAACTTAATTTACATAAAAAAATCTTAGTGGTCAAGCAGAAGTAATCCTAGAAAATTAATCATGACATTTTGATGATTTGTTAATTTATTTTTGCGTTATTTTGATTTTTTTTTTGAGTTTTTGGATTTTAGCTAACTGGCTAGATTTTGATTGCGAATAGTCTTTTCGTTGTAATAAATTAGTCATAAAAGTTCATTTTTCTTGTAGTAACTATTAGAAGAGTGCAGAAACGTCTAAATGAGTTGCAACAAAATTATATAAATCATTCATGACAACCGGCAGCACTAGCTTTTGGGTAGCATTAGCAAATTGTTTAAACCAAACCATGCATGTAGCTAGACAATATTACTAGTTGACTAAAGGAAACAGCTCATGTTCTTGCATATGATGATAAGCTCACGGGATCAGTATATATATATATATATATATATATGATGAGGTTATATATATATATGCAGAATCAAGGTCAGTAAAAAATATCTAATCTTTTGGGTGTTTTTATTATTTTATAATTAATTAATTATTGCTGATCTTATAGGATGTGTGAACTGGCCGATCGAGGACATTGCTAAGGTCAAGAATGCCTCATCATGGTTTTACAAGGAGACAAACCATAAGACAAAAATGAAAGACTTCCTTGATCATCTCTTTAATTTTCTCTTTGGGATTTTCCCAGAAAGTGTTGCATGCAGCAGGATTAATATTAATTATTAATTTCTATTACTTTTTAATTAATGTTTGTGTTCTTAGTACTGAAAACTTCAAAGCTTGGAGAGAATTAAACTAGGGTTGAAGATGCTCGCCTTGGTGGCTCTGGTTGTCTGTATATACAGCGCGCACACCATTCATGGAATATTTTCCTTTCTATGAACATTAATGCGAGTCACGAATTAACAATTCCTAGCTATCTAGCTTCTAATAATTTTTTTCTTTCCATTATAAATTAATAAAAACTTCTTTATTTTTTGTACAACATATATATAATAATAACCTAAAATAAGGAATCTTTCTATCCTATATATTAACTTATTATTAAAACAAGCTGAAATTTATACTGAAGATATTATATAGATAGATAGATAGATAAAACGTTCACACACATAATTAAAACAGGTTGGCATTAGGGATTTAGGGTCCAACCCAAAGTCAACTTTAATTATGTTGGTCTTTTTTTTCTTGTCTTGTTTTTTTAGTAAATTATATGAAAGTAAAAAATAAAAAAAAAAAAAGGCCAGGTTCAAACTCGAGACTTGTGTTCTGATGATCTGATATATATGCATGTTACCAATGATCTCAAAGAAACTATAAATTAAAGTACTGATGCAGAGAAGCAAATAATTTAATAATTTAATCAATAATATTCTATCAAATTCGGATTATTTAATCTCTACGTACGACGTTGCATTGGACACGATTGATGAGGGAAACCACCCATGAAATTACGTACGCACGACTAGTTCTGCCACGTTATCATATCGGACGTGTGGTAGTTTTGATCAGGGTCATAATTTCCAAAGCTCCTCCAATATTCATCTGTCGGTGGAGAATTTAGACATAATTAATTATAAATGATCAAGAGGTGATGTATATTCATATATATATATATACCGTCAACCAGACAACCACATTCCATTGTTTTCAGAAGGTCCCACACCTAAATTATTATTTGTGTTGTACATGATGATGGTCATATATTCGATCCGAGCTAGCTAGCTCCGTCCTCCTCCTAGTTCAAAGTTCAAACCCTCAATATATTATCAAGATCAGCCGACCTTGACAATTCGATACTTCATTGGTTAAAAACATGCAAAGTCAAACTAGCTAAGAGATCAATCGAAAAAAGTAGTACCGGTAGAATTTTCATGGGCGGGCCAAAATACTAGAAAATCTAGCTTTCATGATCAGTAGACATCAAAATACCATGTACTACGCGGTATACTTACTCGTGGTTTTTTAATTTCCATAGGTGAGACTTACAAGCAAGGATTTTTATTTATGGGCAATGCTAGAGATCCTGTTGAGAGATTCTAAGCATTCCGTTTTTTTTTTTTTTGAGTTTTTTTTTTTTTTTTTTACATGGTGATTAAGAAAATGTTATTTAATAATATTATGAATTTTATTTTTTTAAATATTTAAAAGTGTTAAAAAGATTATATGAAAAAAAACGCTTTTAAATATTTTTATAAAATGAAAAAATTTATAATATTATTAAACAATATTTTTTTAATCATTACATAAAAGAAAGCTCAAGAAAAAAAAAATTGAAGTGGGATAAATGAACAGGATCTCCAATGGGATCCGTGTCATTTTTATTTATTTAGAATGATATTATATATACTTATAGAATGTATAATTTTTTTAAAAAGAGAAAGAAATGGATATATTATTAAAAAATAAATTTTTTTTATGTGAACAGTTACAAATTTATTATTCTTTTGAAAAATAATAAGCAAAATTTACCCTCCAAGTACTAAATGAATAATGATAGCCTTACCACTATCTTACCACTCTTTTACCACTTTTTTTTATTTTTTAATTTTTTTAAAAATTTTTCTTTTACTTAATAATTAAGCAAGTGACTATCATTAAAATTATATATTTTTAAAATTTTTTCTTAATGGCTAAGTATGTTAAAAAAATACTTAAAAGAAAATGATAAAAAAATAAATATACTATAAGTGATAAAATAGTGGTAAAAGAATGGTAAGTGTATCATTATCCAGTACTAAATATTCCGGTCATGGGTCCGTCTACATCCGTACTTTGCAGTAGTCAGGCGGCCTCAGCAAAACATGCAGTACTTGTGATCTGATCCATTTTTACGTACGTCAATATTATTACAAGTATATATATATATATGGCCAAAAAGAAAACTAGTTTATATAATAATATAAAAATACAAGGTCAAATGGGGGATGATATGATGCCTTTGCATTAATAATCATCATCACCATCTAGCAATATGTATCGATGATCCTTATATAATTTGAGACACTCTTGGGCCCCAGAAAGATGTCGCACAGATATGTTATATATCTGCACAGTGTATAGCACATGGAGATGTGTAATGCCCTTTGTTTTCTCTTGGGTCCACTTTGAAAATTCCACTTTTTTTTTTTTTTTTTTCGCTTTTGAAAATCACAATTCCACCGCAATTTATATGCATCCACAAATAATTATAATTTATATACTCTGAATCATTCAGATTAATGCAGATCGATCGGCCAAGTGTTGTGATTTTCCTTAAATTCTTTATACTTCTTATAAGAAGTGTACAAAGCCAATCATATGATGTGGTCGGCGTAGTTTTTTTTTTTTTTTTTTTTTTAAATATAAAATTATTATATATATATAAATTTTATGTATAATTATTTTTATATATATTTTTATACACTCTATTAATATAATTAATTATTTATTAAAAAAAATTAATTCAATTAATCATATTAATAAAATACGTAAAAAATATATAAAAATAACTATATATATAATAATATTAATCATATATATATATATATTAAAATTTTTTTACTGCACCTTTATGTTTTCGAATCTTCCAATTGAGATTCGAAAAGGTTTCACAAATAAAAGCGGGCCACAACCACGGCTGCTAATGATTTGCAATAATTGAATGCGAATAATTTTTTGTTGTTAATCTTTTTAATGGTTTAATTAATTAATTAATTAATTCTATTATAACTGCAATTTCTTCAGCTAAAATGTTCACTCTTTATCTCTCTCAATTATAGGGATAATTAATAAAATAAATAAATAATTATAGAGATGTTTAAAAAATAAAAAATTATATATGATCTTGAGTTCAAGCTACGTACGTAAGTAAGTACAGGCCTAGCTAGCTAGCTATATATATATATATATAAATATATGAGGTTTATCTACACAAAAAGACATGAGCCATTAAATGAAAATTGAAGTACAGACGAATATATTGTGAATGCATGTAATTTCCCTCTAGGCTCTAGCTAGCAGGTAGCTGCTAATTGTGTGTGATATTAATTTGGAGAATATAGCAGCAGCTTTAAGTTTCTTGGAAAACTGAATTTAACTCGCAGATGGTTCCAAAGGAAGGGCCCCAGAAAAGGATGGAGACAGCGGGGATTAGAAGACTTGAAGCTGGAGCTCTAAAGGTGAGGGAAGAAGAGGGTGGGAGGCCGCCATGGGTGGGGGGGTCCAAAGCAAACCCAAAAATTAAAAAGATCAATGCAAACTTATTTATATATAATAATAAATGTGTTTAATATTTATATATTATTATTTTTGGAATTAAAATACTCAAAAAATTGAGAATAATTCAAACAATCATGCCCATGCATCCTTCTAATCATTGATATTAAAATAAAAATACTCACAAAACATGAGAATCATATATATTATCGTTTATTTTATTAATCCCACTACTGTCGTATATATTATGGAAATTAATATTGAAAAGAAGTTTAATTACTTGCACGGACTAACTTTATGTTCCAATGAAGAATAATAATTTGAGACTAGAAGACAAAAAGAGAGAAAAATGTATACGTTTTCCTTTCAATTGTAATGTCAATTTGGTAGAGAAGATGAGTTAAAATAGGGTTTAATTAGGGTTCAACTCATTGTCCTTTGTGGGGGATAACATGCACATGGAGCGTGCATGCATGGAGGTGGAAAAGGAATAATTGAAGTGCGATCATGTCCACGATGATGGAATATCCAAAAGCTTTATCTTACATGCTAAGCTGCAATTAATTATATCAAATTATCTGTAGCTACCTAGCCCAGAATTAAGGCCGTGAATGAATGAATGCATGCCACGATCTATCGAGTTTTTGGATAAATTTGAATTTTGGATCCAATCGTTTTCGAGAAATATATATACGTACATATATGTGAATAATTTGACATTGTTGTCACAGCCAAAACTTGATATTGATCATCTGCTCCTAAGGTCACAAAGTTGCCTAATCTTCAATCATGGAAGAGGGGACAAAAGCAAGTTCTCATTCATATCCTTTTTGTCTTTTGGTTGTTTCAAGTGGAAAACAAAATAAAGAGCATCGCCATGTTAGTTGATATATAAGTAGTTCTATATATAAATATGTATATAAAAATCAAGTTGCATGCATCTCTATCTCATTAATATCTTTGAAAGTGCCAGCTTACACAAGCGATCGATCATGAACTTGATATATAAATCATCATTCGAGGAAAACGTACATGACAACTATATCATTAAAACAAATAAAGAAAATATGAATATTGATAATTTAACATGAATGCATGTCACTTCATGAACAATTTACTTGTCTGTAATATATTGCATATTGTCAACGTTTATTCGAGAGGCCGCGGGGCAGGAAACAGTGATTCAATATTTCTCTTCGATCTGTAATCAACTGAGAAAATGCTTGAATTGGATAATTCGAAGAAATCTATGAAATGGCGGTGGGTTTTAATGAGGTTTTATTAAACTAAGTAGCCGAAAGCTTTATATATATATATATATATATCGGTCATGGTAATAAATCTACTGTTGCATGCCAGTCTGTTAGTTGTTAACAATTAAAGGTTTAATTGCTAGTACTGTTCCTATCTAGATTTTATTATTATTATTAGTATATATTATTTATTTATTTTCAAAGCACTAATTATTTCTAATTTCACATGTATATCCAAATTGCTTTTATGCATGTATGCCTTAGTCTTAGTCACTGTCAATGTATTCATATATGTGATCTGACATGCGATGTCATGAACTTGTCATTGGAATATATATTATATATAATATTTGTAATTCTCGAGTTTTCCTACATCAGGGCTTTACTTGCCGATTATTTAGGAATTAATTAATAGGTTTATTTATTGTTGGGATATTAATTATGGTTTTGCTAAACTCTTGCATGCAAAACGTTCTTATTTAAGAATTAATATCTCCTATAATTCCTGTGAAAATTCAACTTTTTATAAAGACTATTTATTTCAAGCTTTATCTTTTCTAGTAGATTCAAAGTGTATTAAGACTAATAAAATGTATTTTTTTTTTCTCTCCTGATTCTTTGTCAGGCTATGTCAGCAATGGCCATGACTATATATAGTTCAATATAATCGGCTATGGAAGAACTAACCAGGCAGGGAAACCCTCTTTTTCTTGAATCTGTACGTATGAAGTCTTAAGGGAAATTAGATAAATCTAACATGAAAATGGAAACCGTATGGGTTTAAATAATTTGCAGCATTCAGTAGAATTTATTCAGAAAAGAGGTCATTTGCTCTATTTTTGGAAATGAACACTGCATAATCCTCTTTCCACGTAATGATAAAGACTTTTCAAAGTGTTATTATTTTGGGAAGAATAGCTCATAAAGCTCAAAGTATAAAGTAAGAAGACAGACCGTCCTGTTTTTTACGAGGAAAAAGTTTTCCAGCTTAAGTAATGGAATATTTTTTGTTGGTTTACTTTTCACACATGACAGAGGGATTTGCATGGACCATGGGGTATGGAAACTGAAATTTGGTGAATTTTTTCTCCAGACTCATCTCCTTTAAGTTGGCGCCTGCTTGCTTGCATATGTGATATGTCTAATCAGAGGTCTGAGATTAATGACTTTTTTTTTTTTTTTTTAACTTGTTTAATTCTTTCAACTCAAGTACTGTACTTGTTGTGAAGAGAGAGTTTTAAGGTGAATGAACCAGGAAAACTTAACAAGTAAGGATGAAAGAAGCATCCCAAGCATGCATCCATTCATGTGCCCAGAAAAAAATAGTATGTATGTGTGATTTGTGTTTGCCTAAGTTTTGCTGACTTCGGATGCAAGCATGAGTTGTTCTCGGATGGTGTTATCAGTGAAAATACCCCACCATTCTTGCAAGAGACATTAATTCTGAGAGTTTTGATTAGACATATGCAACTCAACCTGTTACCATTCCTTCTCATCTTTTTATACAGACAACTCTCTCTCTCTCTTCTCCAAAAGAAAAAAAGAAGAGAAAAAACTAGACTGAAAAAAGTACCTTCTTAATTGAGTGTGACTTTTCTCTCTGGGGGGCTACTTCTTAAGTTCTTATATATTAATTCAACTCCCTTTCTCAGCTGCTACTTCATTTTCTCAACCTCCCTGTCACCTCTCTCTCTCTCTCTCTCTCTCTCTCTCTCTCTCTACATCTTTTCTACCAAAGCTCCCCTACAAATCCATTCAGAGCCACCTCCAGCCGTTGCTGACAGTTCACCTAGGATTCAACAAACTTGCTGTTTAAGGGTAGGTTATCCCTCATAGCAGGTGGGACTCGCTCCAAAATGGGAAGGCACTCTTGCTGTTATAAGCAGAAGCTAAGGAAAGGACTTTGGTCACCCGAGGAGGATGAAAAGCTTCTGAGGCATATTACCAAGTACGGCCATGGGTGTTGGAGCTCTGTCCCTAAGCAAGCTGGTAGCCTAATTTTTACTCTTCCCCTGTGTTTTCTTACTCTCAAACTAAACCTCTCTGCAATGTTCTGAACAAGAGAAATTTCTAACTGTCCATCTCCATGTGATGAATTGGCAGGTCTGCAAAGGTGCGGGAAGAGCTGCAGATTGAGGTGGATCAATTACTTGAGGCCTGATTTGAAGAGAGGCACATTCTCACAGGAGGAGGAGAACCTTATAATTGAACTTCATGCAGTTCTCGGGAATAGGTAAATTCTTATTCTTCTCCTCGTCTAAACATTTTCCCTATGGTTGGGACAATCATTAATGTTGTTGAACATTCTTGGGATTCTGTGGCTTCCCCAGGTGGTCTCAGATTGCAGCGCAATTGCCTGGAAGAACCGACAACGAAATAAAAAATCTCTGGAACTCTTGCTTAAAGAAGAAGCTCAGGCAGAGAGGCATTGACCCCGTCACCCACAAACCACTTTCCGAGGTTGAAAATGGAGAAGACAAAGATACAGCAGCCAAAAGCCGAGACAAAATGTCGGTGGTGTCTAATGAACTGAATCTCCTCAAGACAGACAATTCAAAGCAAGAGGCCGCTTTACTTGAGCAGAGACCATCTTCAATTGCAGCAGCACAAGGTTGCTACCCATTGGAAGTCCAGGGTCCTTCCAGCTCCAAGACAACAAACTGCAGGAAGAAAAACAACAATTTGATGACAAACACACCTAGCAAGGACTTCTTCCAAGATAGGTTTGTAACATCCCACCAAGAAAGTTCCACCATCGACTGCCAGGCTTCAGATTTTGTGGGGCATTTTCCGCTTCAGCAATTGAATTATGCATCCAATGCCAGGCTCCCCGCAACCTCAAACCCCATTCAGTGGTTCACCCAAACTGGGAGAACATTTGATATGAATTCCGAGTTCACCTCCAACGCAATATCTGTTCTTTCACCTTCAACCAGCTCATTTCTTCCAACGTCTATTGGTTACAAGCCTCCACCACTTACTTTTCCCTCCGACAATGTATCCATCAGCTCTTTCGCAGTGAACGGATCCCGTTACTGGGAACCAAGCGCCACCAACAACAACAGTAATTGCAGCAGTGGAAGTAGTAGCAGCGCTGAGTTGCAAAGCAACAGCTCCTTGTTGGAGAACAGCTTGTTTTCTTGGGGATTGGCCGACTGTAGCACATCAACCAAAGTCACCCAAATCCATCTGATGGAAAGCCAACAACCGGAAGACATAAAGTGGTCTGAATGTTTTAATAACCCATTATTGATGGCGGCTGCTTTACAAACAACTCAAACTCCACAGTCCTTGTACAGCGAGATAAAATCAGAATCGCATTTGGTAAACGATAGTTTAAGTGCTCTGTGGCCACATAACAAGCAGCAAGGTCCTTTACAATCTTCTGATATTTGTGGTAAGGATATCCAAACGCTAACAGCGGCCTTTGGACATACTTAGCAAGCCATTATTAACATGTCCAGCCTCTGGTCAGCGGCGGAAGAACAAAACTGCAGAATTTCAGTTACAAGAGGCTTCAAATCTTAGCCTGTTTTCTTTAGTACAGATGTGTGCCACATATTCTTCTCTTGTATATAGGTCAGAATACAGAACATTTTCTCAGCCTCTGGGTTTGATATATTTGTGAGGAAACATTCTTGCTATTAATTACCTTTTTCTTTCTTCTTTTGTGTGAGGTAGAATTGCAAAACAAGGCTTGTACCGGTGTCTTTTACTCTTCTTTTTTGTTTTTCCTCAATGCATATGCTCTCTATAATGTTGCAATTCTTTCTGGTGACCGTTCTGGAAAATATCTGCTAAACTTTATTCATCCAGCTGGGGATTCATTCAGCTTCCAGTTACTCCTTTCACCAGTAATAGTGTCAAATCTCTCTCTCTCTCTCTCTCTCCCCCCACTACCCTAGGGCCTAGACAATTGAATATTACATGAATCCTCTTAATTCAATTTCTTTTTCAAGATTATGATTCAAATGGTTGCCTATCACTGTCTTCACTTCACGGGACGCAAATCCCATTCACCTTTATAACAGTGTTTTCGTTTTCGTCCTCGTTGAATATCATTCGGACTACTTTGAGAAAATAAAGGAAAAAAAATTATCATGACATCTGCAATACGTCTCATTTGCTTGATTTGCAAGACTTCGAGTTCATAAGCAACTGCTATCTCTCCCACACATGCGAGCGCACCACGAACACACGCACGAGAGCGCGTTAAGGGTGTCACCATATAGTCCAGAAGAGGGTGACTCCACAAATGAATTGAGACTTGTTCACTTTGGAGTCCGTACAAAGAGATGGTGACTCTCAATCTAATAACGGCCATATGTTTTCTCCATGGCTTGTAGCTTCTTCAAGGCAAATAGCATTATCTTAAGGAACACTTTGGAATAAATAAATAAATAAAAGAAGAAACTTCCAATTGCAGAGGAAAAAAGAAAAAAAAGAAGTCCAATAAGACTACTTATCTACCCGGCTTTTTGGATGCTGCCAAGATGCTTGGTATTAAAGACCAACCCCACTTGGTTGGCACCACCTGGAAAAGGTCTCTTCAAAATGCAAGACCAAATGGCTCGAACGGGAAGTGAGGAAGGGAAGAACACAAACTTTAAGAAACTTAAGCGAATGATCTTTATATTGCAAAATTGGTTTGCCTTCTGAAATCCAATGTCACTTTGTCTTGATCATGCAAGTTAGATGCATATTATGTGCTAAACCAGAATACATTGAATACAAGTGCTACAAGTTATTGCGAATTGAACAAATAGCAACTTCCTTTCGGTCCATTAAAACTGTGGAGTTTCAGCAGAACACTTTGCGAAGATTTAGGGGATAAAGAACAACCAACATATAACTAAATTTCCATAAGCAGAGCAGAAATTAATACATAATCAGGAAGCCAACTTGTCTAGGAAGACCAAAATGTAAGGTATCTTCTTCTGCACAGGCAAACTTTTACAGTTGCCATCGAGGCATCTGAGTAATACTAAAAGACCACTCTGTTCTGCATATCTGTCTTGTTACTAAAATTCTAAAATTCTGGTCTGTGCTTTTGTTGCTTTACCCTCACTTAAGGTAGGGGGAAAAACCATGTACAAGAAAGAAACAGAAAAACCCAATTACGAGGCTGCTTTAAAGCAAAGCTATGTTGTTTTTATCTACATCTCAAATAAGAGCAACCTAATCTGTTCAAACCCACTATTTTTCTAGGAATACATCTTCGACCCAAGAAATGACAAGAAGTTCCCCTAGCACCCCACTTGCAAAATAATCAGCAACATTATTCACCTCTCTAAAGACATGATACACTTGAAGTGATAAGGAATTCATGATTTCCCTAAAGCCTAGCCGGTCATTATTGGAAAATGAAGCAGAAGCTAGAAGCAGTAAAACTAGCAGTTTTCACGAGAAATTCGCAGCTCCAGTTTGTTAAGAATTATAATACAAATAATAAAATATACATCTTCCCATCATCTTAACCTTTTGAGACAAGTGATGATTTCACACAGTTCTATAAGTTTAGAGACGTCAATTTCCTTCATGATTATCTATTCTTGCAAGACGGATCATGCATACTTTGAAGACTAATATGTAAGTTTCAGAACACCATTATGAAATATTAGTTGGAAAGTAGAAGTCAAACTCCACATCGAATTGCGGGTTTTAATGGCATGCATGATGCATCGCGCTGAAGTTAACAAAGGAATATGGCCTTAGCTGATTGCTCTTAAAAGTAGGGTAAAAAATACCCAAGCAAACCATACATTAGTCAAAGCAACAAGGAGAGTGCTTTGTCTTTGAAAAGGAACTCCTAGTAGCAGGAATAGGTTGATTTTGGTTTGCTTCTAATTAAAATGACAATTGGAAATGAATCTGATAACTTCTAACTGATTGAACCATATTGGTGTATAACCATAGCAATCAAGAGAACTCGGGGAAAAAAAATGATGCCACTTTCTATGTCAATCTGATAAACAGTCTTTTCTTTACTAAATTTGTGAGACCATACCCATATCGAGTAATAAGGGTAAGTAATGTATGAAATCCGATATTATTTGAGAAGGAAAACTTATTCTTTATAATAATTTTAATGAAACTCTAATTATATCCTTGGCTCTCTTGACACGTTACACTCAATAAACATGAAACTGACAAAAACCAAAGGATGCGGGTAGTGCCACCTTAAAATGTGTTGTCGCCTTTTTCTAGAGAAGTCTGTTGGACAAGGGCAGAGGAGATCGAAGATGCGAGGAAAGGAAAAAGTTAAAAAGACAGAGGAAGAGGAAGAGAGGATTTTGGGCTGCCTTTGCTTGAAATTTGGGCTGCTACAACTCGGCCTCATTACGTTTTTTTTTTTTTTTTTGCATTAGTGTGGACTTTATTTCTCAGTTTGGGCCCCTTGTTTACTTCTCTACAGATAACCCCAAGTCCTTCCCCTTCTTTGAACTCCACATCTGTGTACCCCACCCTTTTTTTTTAAGAATAACTAAGCAGTAAACACGCAATCTTTTTAATATTTAATTTGTTAAAGTTGATAAGTCTCGTTGCTACTATTGCTTTTCATCCCCATTAAGCAAATGATTTCATTGGCCAAAACAATCCCAACAAATGGAGGCGGGGTCGTTGGTCTATTTCTTCCTCATTAGAGGGACACGAGGCCATGCATACGTCTGGCATTTGCAGTCTGACAAGCACGTTTATATTTATCACTGAGTCCCAGAAAATAATCATATAAAATCTGCAAAAGGGCCTACGTTATTTGTACCTTTTTTTTTCCTCTTTTACAAGCAAAACACAGAGAATGCCACTTTATTTATTAGTAAAATAACAGTCTCCTTCACCGTCCTTCTATTCCTGAAAACTACATGAGCCTTGATCGTGACTCTTGAGGACAAGAAGATAATACACGTGGGTCACCCATATATTTTGTTTAGAACTTGAATGGAGCCCTCAGAAAAAGGAACGCGTCGACCTCTCTTATATCTTGTACATGAACGAGAAAACAGCTCTCCACTTCCTCCACCTATATGCCTAGCTCTAACGCGGCAATGCTCCATCCAGCTTTCGTCAGAATATATTGAATGCGAAGATAGCAGGAAAGCAACCTAAATATACTTAATTTGGTTCAAAAATAAAAGAAATACAAAAGAAATAACGCCACCTGTATGTAACTATTTCCTTATTTTCGTGGTTCTCAATTACCTGATTGAATTAGCCTCTTGTTGAGCATCGATTGGTAGCTACGTTCATATCAATCTGATCATCTTATCAAGAAAGTAAAGGTTGTATATATATATATATGACATTCTAGATGCATAGTCAAACTTGAGGAGTTCTTTCTTTCCTTCCTTTTTTTTTATTATTTTATTTTATTGAGTCCGCTACGTTTGTACCCGGTCAATGGATGCTATGAAAAATTAGTATAAGGATATTATTAGGGGTTAGACTCGGATTAATTTATATATGAAATGATGAAGCTCAAGAATTTAATGATAGAAAACGATAACACAAAGGTGTGTAGTACTTGATTAGGTGATTGAATCAAATAAAAAGGAGGCAGGATCGAGCACGTAAGCTTCTTTCTTAATCGAAAAGTTTGTAACTTTCAAACTTTGTATTTTGCATGGTATTCCTTGCAGTCGAAAATGATCATTATCAATGGATATTGTGATTATCCATGACTAGTAGGGTCGTTACACCTCTTAATTTGCTGGTGCTATATTGACTTGGGTTCAAATACCAGCTTAATTTCTGGCGAGATAAATGGCCGGGTTGTGTTCAGATCAGAAACTGGATAACATCTTGAGAAACATGTTTCATTTATGGTTGTGAGTACTGAAGAAGATAATTTACTTGATATTTAGCTTTATTCCATTTCCCGATAATTAATAAATAATTACTACATTCCACATTTATATATATATATATACAATTGATAGTTGTAACAATGAATATATAAATAACGTGTAATTATTTAGAAAAAAATAAATAAATACGGGATTCATATTAAAAATATTAATTTTTTAATAATAAAATAAATTATTTTTCAAAATTATTATACGATATTTACACACTCTTAAATTGTTTATAGCATTACTTATATATATATTCCCATCCTTCGATCCGAACCTTCAAACCATAGTCTAAAACAAGTGTTGGAACCATCAGGATTAAAATTTCCTATCTTATTTGCCAACACATATTAAAAAAAATAAATAAATAAAAAGAAATAAAGAGCAAACAAAGCCAGTGAACGGTGGTTTAAATAAATACTACTTATTTCGAATAAGATACAAAATATGAAGAATACTACACATCATTCCACACTATTTCACACCACACATTTTATATATTAAAATATTATTTTTTATTTTTTTATTTTTTATTTCATTTTATTCTTATTAAACTAATTGAATTATTCTATTTATCATCCATAAACTATATATTTATTATAAAAAATATGAAAAAAAAAAAATTAAAATAAGTATAGTATGTAAAGTGTGAGGATGATAATAAAATTTTTTCACAAAATATATATAATATTAGTCATTCTCTGTCACTTAATTAATAGATTTCGAAAATAGATTTTGATACGACGTTAATTAATAATGTTCTACTGTACCTGTCTTTGAATCCTCTAAATATAATTTCGACTAACAATCAAGAAAAATCTCTGCTCCAATTTGTGTCTATAAAATAAAAGGAAATAAAGACACGTGTGTGCATGGAAATCGCCATCGAGGCAACATCATGCCCTCCATTCGTTGTTGCCATCAACAATGCTGGCTTTGGAACGGCGACCAGTCATAGAGATCAACGGTCGGTGTTTGCAATCCCATAAGACCAAGAACTAATTTTTAGCATTATAAAAACCACGTCGGCCACATATTATAAATAATTACTAGTATAATTAATAATAGGGAAAATGATAGCTACACCAATCAAATATACCTATTATTTATACCGATTAATTATTTTTTTTTTAGGATTTGTATTTATTTATTATTAAATTTTCTATTTTATATTTAAAAATACATAAAAATATATTAAAAAAAATATTTATTAATTTTTATCAGCAGCTGATCCAACACCACCCTTAATAATATCATCACCAATCGATTTACTATTTATTTTTTATTTAAAAAAAAAAAAAAAAAACAATAGTCGCATATCAAATGTATGTGAAACATGGTGGACCTTGTCTCGAAAAAATAAAAAACAAAAAAATGGTGGACCCATGTTTCTCAAATAAGGGCCAGGTGGGCATGTGTGATTGAAGAAGATGGTACAGGTGAGCGGACGTCAGTGGGCCATGTGGTGTTGCAAATTTTATTGTATGATAATGAAATAATTAATTGATTGATCGAAGGAGGCCGTAGGGTTTAGGTAAGACTGAAAACAGGGACAGGTGTCTCATCTTGATCTCTCCACACAGCAAACAATGAACACGGTTGGTTCACACATCCTTTGTCGGCGGGAGATAAAAGGGGCCCAAAGGGCCCAAACCATGGACCCTGCTTATCAATACACACTATCTGGTTTCCAATAATGGAATCATTTTTATTATTTCATTCCGTTTTTATAATAAAAGTGTTTTATTATAATTTTTTTTTTAAATTTTAAAATAATAATAATACTAAAAATTAATATTTTAATAATTTTTTATTTAATTTTTTCTAAAATATCTCATCTTATTTTACTATCTAAACGGTACCTTAGTATTACATATCCATATAATTTTACACATAGTAATATTCGACTGATACTAATTGATTGATAGTTTTAATTGATTCACTTTTTAATTTGAATTTTAAATTTTGAAATTTTAAATTTGTACTATTTTCAATCACTAGTAAAATTATAAATATAGATAATATTATCTAATTTTTTTTTTTCAATAGTGAGATTATTTGACTTCAATTATTTTATAGAGCTGTGATCGATCATATTTCTTAAACAGTGAATCTTTCATCTCCTCCACGTTCGAAATGAATATAACACTATTCATCCTTGAGTACTCAGCTATATATAAGGTCGATCACCTATAGTATCTTAAGAGTACTAAGTTAAGTTTTAAAATAAAAATAATATTTTAATAATATTTTATTGAACTCAGATAACCACCAAACCTAAATGCATAAATTCTAAGATTTATATAAAAAATTATTATTAAAAAAATTCAAGATAAATTTAATTTTATAATCTAACGAATTTGAAACAATAAAAAGTCGTGTAATTTACGGGATTCCAAACAATATCAAGTATTAATAGTTTGTATGTACGTCCCTATCTTCCAACTATATATAATATATATATATATGATGATGATGAGGGTGGATATTCTTTAGTTGAATGGCCAATATGCATGATTTAGGTATTCGTGGTTGCAGGTCGCATTTCTCTTCTGGCCATGTTCACATTGATCATCAATTGATCTGTGATATATATTTCTGAGCAATGACCCACTCAATAGTGATGAGTCCTATTCCTTCATATATGATAGAATATAGGAAGGGAAGCTACGACGTGTCTCCTGTCCAATGGTATATATGGGACTCTATGCCAACAAAGGTAGGTTTCTGTCTATATATCATAAGAATTCCCTACAGTACTATTTTATCTAAACATGATACTTAATTTTACAGCTTGAAGATGGAAAAATAAAATATAAATTCAACGTTTTTATAAAATATTATTGATAAATAATGTGAACATCGATGAAAATTAATAATATTTAATATATATATATATATATATATATCATATCTCTATTCGAATAGTATAATATTAATGTGTCTAAATAATTATAAAACTTCAATATATATATTATACCCTCATTCTCGTAAAGTTCCCGTCATCGTTGTGCTAATATATATTGGCCAACCTGAGATCAGTACTCCTCTGCAGACCGAAACTATATATACAAGTTCTAACTTGTAACCCAACACGTACACATGAGTTACGTACACAACTGTACTACTGAATATATCTACGTTTACTCTACACTTATAAGTCGTAAGTTCGTAACTACCCTATCTCCCTA
Source organism: Carya illinoinensis (assembly GCF_018687715.1). Taxonomy (NCBI): domain Eukaryota; kingdom Viridiplantae; phylum Streptophyta; class Magnoliopsida; order Fagales; family Juglandaceae; genus Carya; species Carya illinoinensis. The sequence continues at coordinate 32,477,812 of NC_056758.1, forward strand.
TTGTCACGTACATATGAGTCTTTTTGGTATGCTCTTTGTATAGGACAAAATAAAAGAGTAGTCTTTTTCGACCCTCAACTTTCAAAGTAATCGAGATCAACAAAGCATGATTGCATGATCCAAATGCGATGACCGCAACCTTGGGCTCGGGATCATCAAGCTGCATGCACCACCATACATTTATTTGCGCACGTTAATATCAAATTAACCAATCGATTCTGATCCGGCTGTCAAATATTTCAAATTCTACCTTCATTATCAATCATAAATGTTGTGTTTCTACCCATCACGAATCATGTGGATCAGATAGATAGAGGTAGCGAAACTTGAGAACTATTGCTCATTTCCAAAATATCAAAATAATTAATGTATCTCTGATTATTATATAAATAAAATATTGTACACATTGAGCACATGAAATGACACCTAGAATCATTGATAATGGAAGCCACGAAGGCTGGAGGGGTAAGTTGGGAAACAGGAGAACTGGAGCTACGGTATAAATAGGGTCGTTGGCTGCAGCTGTCGACTCCGCTTCCCTTTTTATCCTTTTATTATTATCATCATGATTCAGCAAGCCACAAACGAATGATTCACAAAAGCCCAAACGCCACTCTCTCTCTCTCTCTCTCTCTTCTTAGCTTTGCTTTGATTCGCTTTACCTTCTTCACTTGCTTGTTTTTCTTTCCAATATCTAATTTTTCTGACTCGTGCTTGTCCTGGTGCATGCTGGTACCAATAATTGATCAGACTTTAATTGTTTGGTACCAAGTTGGTATCTGCGTGGAGGAGAGTACTGTTTCAGATGGCTTCAGATGAGACTATGACCATCCACTCTTCAACACAGGAAGATGACTACGATGATTATATCTATGATCATGATCATGAACAACCCCATCCCCTCAACTTGTCTAGGCTTTCCGTCTGTACGAGCAGTTCTAATTTGTACGAGAATGATGAAAATGATGATGATGATGATGTTGGTCATGGGAACTACTATCAAGCTGCAGAAGGAAACAATGGCATGAGGATGTTCATGTCACGCTTGTCCATTGAAAGCTTTGATGCAGACGGGGAATACTCGGATGAAAAAGAAGGCAAAGAACTAACAGGGTTGTCGTCTGACTCCGACAGCGAACAGGGTTGTTATTCACTCCCGGCGACACCACGTCGTAGGAACCGGGGTCATGGGCAGCAGCTGATAGAGGTCAAAGAGTATGCGAGCGAGAATGAAGCTAAAAAGGGTCTTCTAGCAAGAAAGAAGACAAGGAACAATGTGAGGAGAAGGAAAATCATTAGGAAAAGATGTCTGTTGGAAAAAGCTGGTTGGGAAACCTTTGACTGCAACAAGATGAGCAAGAACAACATGATGATGGACATGGGAGGGACGGATGCCGCGGGGGTTAATTCCAATTGCCAAAGCGTCAGTGGGGAAAGCGACCAGGGCGGTGCGGGTGGCGGTGCTGGTGGCTGTAGTGGCGCAGGGGTGATGGTGATAACCAGGCCAAAGGGAGGCAGGAGGTCTCTGTGCATGGACTTGGAGGAAGTGAAGGCCTGCAGAGATCTTGGGTTTGAGTTGGAACACGAGCGCATGATGGAGATACCCTCTCGCCTCTCTATTTCCGGTTCACCGCTAGACACCAGCAGTGGCGGCAATTCTCCCATTGCCAACTGGCGCATCTCCAGCCCAGGTTAGTGCTCATTGCCACTCTCACATACGGAACGCAAACACTCACAACAGGAGAACAATAATATGAAAAGAGCTAACATGCTAGGCCGGCAATATGTTGGATTCGTACTTGTGCACGCTTACATGCAATGCCTTCGTTTATTCATGTAGCATTTCATTGGGTATGAATTTTCAACTGAAATTAGGATAATTATGTTACATTCCTCCATAATTTAGTCCCAAATTAACAAACCTACCGACAAATTTGATGATGGTGTTCATTGGTATAGCTAGCATGCGTGCTGTGGCGTGCATGATTTGAACCATTATTTCTTGATTGGCTTGAGTGAAAAGAAAGATATCATAGATTGCATATATCACGACTAATCGAGTGCTGAACGTGTGACTTAGGTGATGATCCACGAGACGTCAAGGCTCGGCTCAAGGTGTGGGCACAGGTTGTGGCGCTCGCATCAACATCTCGACAGGGAAGCTGACTACGTTTCTAACTATATATCCACCTTTTTTTTGTTTTTGTTGTTTCTAATTGTATTTTTTACTTTTTCGAGGCTTTGTTTTAGTGCGACGAAGAATGTTGTTTCTTTATCTCTCTTTCGATATTGAAAGAGTGGTCCTTTTTTGCAGCGTTTCTTCAATTTTTTTTTATTTATTTATTTTTTTTTTCCTGGGATTGACGTTGGAATTTCATGAGGTGCAGTTTTCTATTTGGTTGTGCACTGCTTTTCAATTCATATGTAAATCTCCTCACTCATGTAAATATAGCACTATATATAGCCAGATTGAGGATGGAAGAGTGATGATAGACTATAAACACAGTTGAATATATACTAATTTGATTTTCTGAAATTGGTTTGCCATTATTAATGTATTCACCGATCTGTTTAGCTTTAGCATCTTGATTGACTGGATTACTTACTGCTTTGGTTGGGATCAAGTTAAGAGTATAATTTCGACAATGAAATTTAACTCTGTCCATCAGCCTAAGATTTTAAGACAAGTAGTGATTTAAATGTACACAATTCAAGTACTCTTACTCTAGACAATAATATTGTGAGTCAAGATGTATTGGCCAAGAAAAAAAGCCCATCAGCTAGAAAGTAACCAAAAGTAGATGTGAGATACAAAGGTGATGGATTAGACACAACTGCACAAAGGAAAGTAACCAATAAGTGATGCTATGTTTAATCTCAGTTTGAGGGTACTTTTATCGCATCATTCAATTTTCGAAACCCAAAGGCGATTTGCGAACAGGCACTAAGGGTCATAGTAGTTTTTATTTCATTCAATGGAGTGCATGCGAACACCTGGGTGCCGCTCAATTCAAGACCAACAGTACACTTAAAAAGAGGAAACTGCAGGTGCAAATTTAGTTAGGCCTTGTGCCCTGCTAGTAATGAGTTATAAATGAATGGATTTATGCAACTTATGATATCTCATGCAAAAACCGCCCCAAAAGTACAAAAGGTTGCCACTAACACTCATTATAGGCATTTAATTAACTTGCTTAACCCAACATCCAACCTTTGGGATTCGAGGAATCAGTTTCCCTACATCCACATCCCTTACCATCAACATTAAATATCACAATTTCATATAAAAACGTAAAGAGAAATGTGGCTTGATTTGAAGATTTTGTGATGGTGTCAATGAAATCCATGATCTCTCTACATGGAGATAGAATCAATGATATTCGACTCCCACGGGGCTAATTGAAACCCCATGGTGAATCAGGAACATGTTATGGGCATCAAGAAGGCACTTAGCAGATATAGGTGGGTAGAAGTCATCCTTGTGGACTGGGAATATGTCATGGTGGCTATAGCACCACTGCGGAAGAAGGCACTAATCTCAGTTTCTAACACGAAAATTGGGAGGAGAATTGAAAGGGTGTATCTAAGATATTGAAAGCCAAGAAACTACAAAGACCATGAGTTTGTGATCTGTGTCTAATAACAAAGAAACTTCCTTTAGACGGACTGCACACATCAAATGACAACAAATTCGGCACTTTCTAGACTGAAGAGAGGGGTGGGGGGGGTGGGGTAACAGGAAACTCAACCACCTAGAAGATTGGTGCTTCAGATATGGTAGGATGGGTACTTTCCTTTAGTATCATCAAATGCAGATCAATTCAATGGGAGAAACATGATACCACTTTCGTTTTCCTCCAGCCTTAAATTCTGAAGTCCAATGTTTCTTCTCAAAATAACGGTTCAAAATTGTCATTTGCTGTCATTTAAAATCCGGCCACCTACAAATTACTTACAACACCTTTGCCTCAAAACTACTTTGTTTTTTAGGTTTCATGGCAGTTAGAAAGTTCCCCCCAGTATGGAAACCTAGTTATCAGAAGTTGAAATCTCCTAATGGCACGTTCCATTGTAAGTTTGACAGCTAATTGGTTGGTTCTGGCTTTGCATCTCTTAATTTAGGCACACCCAGTTAGGTTTCTATATAATAATACTATAAAAGGATGCACTAGGTAATGCCTAGCCTGTGTTGGTGGGAGATTGGTCCTCTACAGTTCGGGAATTAAAGATTAACAATTGTGTAAACTCAAAGATTTTGAGGTCCTGTAAACTATTTGGAACGAAATAATTCAATTGTCTCCAGTATAAGATTGTGAGGAGTGCTGAACTATGCTATATTTGGGTCTGTGAGTTGCATCATTTCTGGACAATTGAGCCTGGGGAACCTTCAACTTCTGCTGAGACAACAGAACCTCATTTATAAATATAAGCAAAAGAGATGAGCAAGAATGTGCTAGCTCTTATAGTTACACTCCTTGGCAAGCATGAATTTATCATTTCAAATTTCAATGAAATGAATTTTACAATTTCACAATTGAGAAATAGAACTCAGGGAAAATTAAGAAGACGTGTGAGAAAAAATTGAATAATCTCGCACTCACGTGAAAACTAGATGGTGGCATGTGTTGTCACAGGGGTATGCACAATCAATAGCTTTCACGCCCACTCGATCAAAATACCAGTCTCCAACAGACTCTGCAATCCCCTGCGTAAAGAAATCATGTAATTATAACATTAAGATCACACTAATAAAGCTTTTTCTTTTCTCAAGTACCAAAAGCATACCTATATGTGTGCACGTGTGGAAAGGGAAAGCATATGTATGCATCAAGAGTTTTGTAAACATATTAATCAATGGAGTCGAGTCCACTCTAAGTTTTGGCTTTTTCAGAACTAAAATGTAAATTTAGCAAATATTGCAGTTTGTCTTTATTCTCAACCCCACCCCTTCTCCTTTTTTTTTTTTTTACTCCCGCCGGGGGGGGGGGGGGGGGGGGGGGGGGGGGGGGGGTTTCATGTTCTCTTAAGCATGTACAAGATGCTTTTTTTTTTTTTTTAATTTGTTTTTTTCCAACTGATTTCATATTGATGCTGCAACAATGGTTCCAAGCTTTGCAATACCTAGTTGTGGATGTTCTTAAACATCCTACTTTTCTCCTGTAGCTTGTTCAGATCTTTACACATCACATGATACAAAAGTCTGCTTACCAACCCTCAATTCTAAACCTACAGCCTCTTTCTACAAGACCAGAAAATAAAAGACGTAAAATTGAATATATATGATTTTTGTGATATCGTGACAATACAGTGACAGATTGCTATGGATATCAATATATGCAAACATTATTTGCATTTTTTTTTTTTTATATAGGTAAGCATACCTTATTTGCAATTAGGGGAGAGTTGTCAGCGAACCATGTGTCCTGCCTCTCAGACTGGCAATGAGCAAAACAGGAATTTATGAATAATCCATTTTGACGGGACCTTGAGAAATCTCTAACGGCATTGAGCATTTGATTTCTAAAGCCTGCTTTATAGAACCAAAAGAGAGAGAGAGAAAAAAAAAAAAAAAAAGCTTAATATGCCAAAATAAACATCTACATCCACGATTGATGCAATCAAGGAAACAAAACCAAAACAAAGTTATAAATTAAAGATTACCTTGGAGAAAATATATCTGTGACGAACTACAACGTGCATGGTTTAATTTGCAGTTATTCCAATAGCCACGAGGATCAGCTGAACGTGGAGCTAAGCTCTCTTGGAGCTGTTGAAAACAAATAATATGAGATCTAATCATAGTAATTTCAGGTTATATTGGTTAGCAGACACCATTTTAAGTAAGAGTATGATGATAGCACAAATGCACAAAGGGCTCCAAACAATGATTGGATTGCTTGCCAACCTATAAGAAAAGTACTCTGCTTTAGCAGTGCATTCACGCTAAGAGCCAGTACAGGGGACAGCTCAAAAGATGAATTTCCTAATACAAAGTTGCATTTGAAACTTGTGGGCAGTTCAGGAGGCATAACTCATTCTCAATCCTCACCACTGATATGGGAAGCATAGATAACTCTATCAATCATCAACACTGACTTATAACTGGATGTAACTATAAATTGTTGGAAAGCAAAATAGAGCATAGAATTAAGCTCCCCCCCCAACAAAAAAAAAAGAATAGAAAAAGGAAGAAAGGGTTACCTGCCATGCATCATAGGCTGCATTTAGAATAAATAATGGTGTCTTAACATTCGCAATCAAGTTCTGAGGAAAGAAGCACTAAGAGAGAGAGGGAGAGAGAAAATTCAAATATGTCAGATTCTCGGATTTTTTCTCTTAATAAAATTCACTCATGAAATTTCATTACAATCAAGAGAAGAGAGAATCACCGATGTTGGATCCAGGTGGTTGGTACAAGTATTTGGCAGATTCTTTTGCACTCCCTAAACATTCATACAGATATCCATAAATAAAAGGTCAGACATACTAGGCAAGTGAACATTTATTCAGAACCCATAAGATTTATATTTGCTTCAATCAAAGGAAAAAAAATCAAGAAGATGATTATTTGCGATTATAATACAATACTTTGGCAAATGAGTTTTACTATGTAAAAGGTAAATGCCATAGATATAGCTTGACAATATTTTCAGAAAAGAGCACTCAACAAGTTAAATTCAAGTTTACAATCAAACCTTTTAAAAACCACAAGAAAAAAAATTGTCTTAAGACTCTGAACTGGGTTTGATAACAATGGAAATGAAAAAATGATACACATTACCTGTAAGTGAACCACACCTCCATACATATTCCTTAAAGTTCGCCCACCAGATACATCAACTCTGTATGGTCAAATGAAATCATCAGTATACATTTTCCTATCAACAACTTGCATGCTAATAGAATTTGTAAAAGATCTCCAAGTATTATAGCTGATTACACATCGAGGAACAATCCAGCATCACTTAGACATTTCACTTTGGTAGTTCGTGGAAACAAGTCCCGAAACTCATCACAATGTAGTATGGATGCTAGGCCCCCAGCAGAGCATCCAGAAAGAAGAGCCTGTAGATATATTTGGACAAAAAATAACCATTAACATCAAATCTGAGTAAAAATAAAGAATTCAATGTTAAACAATAAACCTGGTTAGCCTTCTGCATTCCCTTGGACATTAACTCTTCCATAGCAGCTAACCAAATCCGCTGTCCTCGAAAATTGAGTTGTGCAGCCTGAAAATTGATAGTAGCAGAGGTAGAAAGACCTTGTCAAACACTGATGTATGATAATTGACGTTGGAATGAAACCACACCTATTTTGGGGGTTATTATTTAGTAAATGACTGCACCACCACTCAAATTAAGTGATAAAAAGAAAAAAAAAATGTATCTAATGTTTCAGGAAAAAGTGTGAGGGAAGATTTTGTTCCAACCAACCTCATCCCGACCATCCCCATTGAAAGATGCCCCATCACAGTAACGTAGCTTGACTCTGTTCCAGTTGAAAAAATCTGCAAGCATAAGAAGCTCTTCTGTAGGTAAATGCTCGGGAAAACAGAAAACGAGAACAGAGGGGAATAAATGAACCAAAGAAAATTGTGTGTTGAGAGAAAGTATCAAGGCTTGGAAAATAAACCGGGATTTTCTTCTGCTTTACTGCTCAATATTCCCGTGAATGGTATCAGTTTTTCCATAAATTTTGATGACCCGCGGCGGGTAGTTTTGCGGTAAACACAGCTTCTTACTGTATTACACCATCCCCCTCCCTACATCAAGACACAATGACGTAAAGCCAAAGGCATTGGCCAAAACAAAGCATTCAAGGAATAGAGGGCAAGACTACTTTTAGTAACCACTTGAAACTACACAGAACCCATGACAAACAAGCGACTAAACACAACCTTTAAAAATCAAACATGGATAGATATTCGAACCACCGTTCTTCAGAATATGAAAATTCCAACAATTAAGTACGGTGTCACAGACCTCTAATTGAATGAGCCAACTGTTTGCACCAGATCCGCGACCACGATGCAGATGGTAACCGGGCAGCGTCCCATCCAAGCAAACTGTCGCAATAGAAGACAGCAAACAGAGAACTTATTTCCCACACGAGATTAAGATGTTAATTAAATTTAGCAGCTAACCGGCACGTCAAACAATCGTGAAAACTCGAAACATGTAATTTCCTTCTTAACCAATGAACAGCTGGAATAGAAGGAAGACCCCAGTTCGGTTTTACTACATGAGATTTGATGCAGCATGTTGATGAGTGCAGCCACAAGTAGCGTGAAAACATTAAGCAGGACGGTGGCAAATTTTAGCATCAAAGCAACAATGACATTGAGGCAGTGAATTAACAAGTTGATTGGATGAAAATCCGAACCAACTCCAGTGCTGATAGCAATTAAAATTAATAAAACAATTAGAGCTGCTATGGCTCGCACGAAAGGAAATTGCTGTCGACAATCCCAAACCCGAATGTAAAACACGAAAATTTATATAAAAAGAAGAAGAAGAAGAAGAAGAAGAAGAAGAAGAAGAAGATTTTAGCTAGAAAGCAAGGGGTATGAACGATGACAAGAATGACATGCACTTAATATAATGAATATAAATTGCTTCCGAGTGAAGCCAATGTGCAAGACACGCAATACAAAAGTGTACATAAACAACTAGGCGCACGCACAGGCGAGAGAGAGAGAGAGAGAGAGAGAGAGAGAGAGAGAGAGAGAGAGAGAGAGACCGGCTCCTTTAGAAGCAGCTCCATAAATAAGAGTCAAGGGGACCATGAGGGGTTTGAGCAAGGAAGGTGATACAGCTGCGGCATCATTCTCCAAAAAAGAAAGCAGACCCTCCTTCTGTGTCTCTATTTCCAACTCTGTGACATTGAAGTCCTCAAAAGAACCACGTTCAGATCCGCTCAACACGAACCCAACAAAGCAAAAGGCATACCCCAGCACTGTCAGAATCTGAATCACCCTCATTCTTCTTCCCCTCTTCCTCTTCCTCCGTTTGTTGTAATTAAAGTCTCTCCAACCGCCGTCCTTACTCCCCCTCACTCACTCCGTCATTCTTTACCTCACGTTTACTATGTAAAGTAGAGCATAAACAAATGTATGCGAAATGCAACGCGGGCCGGCCTTTTTTGTCTTTGGCAATTTCACTCCCGCAATGAAATGCAGGCTGTTGGGAATAAATTAATTTGTTGGTGTAAGTATTCGTAGTGAAACATAATCAAATGGGTCCAAGAAAGGAAAAGAAGAAAGAGAGTGACAGTCTGTATGCTCAAGGAAACAGTGACAGCCTTTCTCTGTCCCTCTCTATTTCTCTCTCTCTCTCTCTCCACAATATGATCTATCAATGGACTGTATGTAGAGCTGTAAGCCACGCCTCAATCAATGCAGTTTTTACGTTTTTTTGCCGTATGTTTTGCTTTTGGGTTTTGAATTTATTATTGGTTTCTGTATCCATCAACGGCAGTGTCCTCTTGCATCCACCATTGTTATTTGTCGCTCTCGTGCTCTGAAGAATGGCTACCGACACAGAGTAACATGACTCTCGTCACTCTCGTCAATTATTCGCCTTCCTCGTGGCGGTGGCACTAGCATTGGAGTGTTGCATTTCGCCTATAAATAAATTTTTATTAAATTTTTTTAAATTTTTATATTAAATATAATAAATAATATTTTTATTTTTAAAATAATAAATAATAATAATAAGAATAATAATAATTTATTCTACTTTTATCTCAATTCATCTCTTCTCAATTCAAATAACTTAATCTATTCTTTTGTAGCTAATATCACTTTAATTTTCTCTATTTTGGAATATGGAAGATGGCTTTTACCCTTTTATCTACTGTAGTAGCCATTTTTGTATGTAACTGAAGCTTTTGGCAATTAATCTTAAAAGTGCTAATCTTCTCTCTCAACATCCATTTATGCTTCTGTTGTGATATTGATGTTTTTTGCTACCATTCTACAGTTATTTTGCCATAGGTTATAAAGTAAGGAACCCTTTTTATACAAAAACAACATCTTTTTTACAAAAGTGGAGAAGCTTTTTATAACAAAAACTTTGACTTTTGTAAATAGAAAAAATCTTGATGTTGTTATGTTATCATAAAAGTAAATTGAAACAGAGACCTTTTATGATGTAACATAACAACATAAACATTTTAGACGATTGCCATCATAGAATTTTAGATATTAATATGAGATTTGAAAAAAAAAAACATAATCATTGAAAATAGTAAAAAGAAATAGTTTAATTGAAATGAACGGAATAAAAATTATATTATTAAATATAAAATCATTGGAAAAAATCACATTATAAATTATGGTAATGAAATAAAATATGATAATAGAGAAATTTTAAGGAAAGAAATAGGCAAGCTGATCATTGCGGGTGGTCTTCCATCAATTCAGCCATTTCCTTTTCTGGGCCGTTAACAACTTAATTATAGGCGTCCAAAGTATTCCATTTTGTATTTGATTGTGTCCCACCCACCTTTGCCTTTCCTTCCCATCTACTCCTACTCATTGCTGAAGTCTGGAAAAAGATTAAGAAAGTTATTTGTTTTTTCTTGCATATGCTACATCGACTCCATTCACCGCCAACTTCCGTTATTTCCTTATGAAAAATTTGTATATACTCGTTTGAATGTTGAGTTGAGTTGAGATAAGTTAAATTTTTTAACTATCTTTATGAAAAATTTGTATATATTCGTTTAAATGTTGAGTTGAGTTGAGATAAGTTAAATTTTTTACTAATAATAAAAAATTGAAATAATGAAGTAAATTTTATAGAATCTACTTAAAATATATTTGAATTTAAAATGAGTTTAAATGTATTTATAGAATGTTGAAAAAGTTGATGAATTTTGCATATAAAAACATGTTAAATTAAAAAAAAAATTATAAATCTTACGTATAAAGAGATTTTGAATTAAAATGAGTTTAGTAATTTAAAAATTATATATTTAAATATTAGATTCAGTTTAAAATTAAACTAAATTGCCAACTTTCAAACGGGATCTAAATAATAAATATGTAATCGGTCATTTAAATTCATTCAATATATATATAATATATATTGGTTGCTGAGTATTTCAATTAAATTGTAATTTATTAGAATTTAAAAACCATCAGATTAGTCATCATTCTGTCAATCTTTCGTAATAAATCATTATTTTGAAAATTGATAAATTGCTTGAAATAAGTTTTTTTTTTTTTTTTAAGTCAAGAGTTAATAACTCACTCTATTACACCTTTCAAACTTGGACTTATTAGAAGAGCCAACATCAACTCAATTATGAAATAAAAATTGACAAGCCTCACTCAACACCACAAAAATGAACACAATCATTTTGTTGATAAGCATCCAATCATTTTCAAAAGAACTTTGTTCCTTATCATCTTACACACCAGGTATTATTTTTTTTTTATTCCTATCAAATTAATTAAATTTTTTTTACTTATTATTCATACATTATATATTTATTAAAAAAAAAATCATATATAGTGTGTGATATAAAGATGATAAGTAAAATTTTTATTTTCAAAACTATTTTAACAATCATATTTTAAAAGAAGGCCATTTTTATAAAATGATGATGGCTTTTAAAATTATTTTACAAAAATATATTTGGTTTCAAACATATAAATTGCCATTCTTGTAAAAAAGAATTGTGAAAATAGTTGTTTCTAGCAAACTAAATAAACAGTGTTTTGTTAATTTAAATTTAAAACGAAGTTGAGAGATTGATGTTTGGCAACACTAAGTATTTTGAAAATTAAAAAAAAAAAATGGAAAACATGATCTTTACACCAAAATAAACTTGAAAATATTTTCCATCCAAGCATCTATATCTCTATTTCTATAACAAATAAATGCCCAAAAAAAAAAAAATCTCATTAAGAAAAATGCTCACAAAATTTTTCTTTCAAACTTATTTCAATATTGAAACTGTCTAAAAATATGTTATTTGTAATGGATCCGATGCTTCCCCAAAAACCCATAAAAATTTCTCCAATAACTTTCTCAAAAATTGTAGATTTTTCTCTTTCAAATCTTGCTTCCAAAGGCCCCAGACAAGACACTAAGGTCTAAACGAGCAACCCATGAAACAAGCTTCTTTGGACCTGAATGAATTAAATTAGATCGCTTTTGAAGAAAAAGAATATGAAGAAATTAAGAAATATTATAGTCTTCTGAAAAGAAACAAATGAATCCGCATGAAATGCTTTCATAATTAGCCGCATTTTTATAATATGCGGGTGGATCCCGCATCTGTGCGTTCCCATTGGCAAAATAGACTCAAGACGAATGGTCACTTTTAGACTGCATAAACCTGGATAATGAATTCACATGGTGTGCCTCTCTCTCTCTCTCTCTACATTTTTGGAACAACAACAAATTAAAATGTTCTATGATGCTGCGATGCATAATTGCATACAAGAATTACTACACATATGTAAGATAATTCAATTTGAAAGAATCAAGAATTAACGTTATAAGCCTATGAAGAACTTGAGCTACTTGAAAAGATCTCACATATCTTCTTCACCAAATTGATGATGCTCATAAACTTGAAGTAACAATTGTCTGCATGGTGCAACTGTAAGGAAGCAGAAAATAGTTGAAAGCATAGAGCTAATCGATGGAGGAGGAAAATTGTTATTTTCCTTATATGCCAAACTTGCTTTACAAAAGTCAGCTTATATACAGAAAAGAATAACTAATTAACTTTTACATCATGATTTGTTACATTTGCTAGCTAGAGAATATTTACAGAGGAATATACTGGAAGTGTGCTGGAGGCAGTTATGAGAAACGACTTGTAGTCATTCTAATGAAGTTTGTGCAATACGACCTGTAGCTTGACTAGTGTCGTCTAACAACTCCTCGCAAGATAGAGTATAGAGATTAACTATACCCATCTTGAATAAGTGTGATTGCAGGAGGTAGGAAGGGAGTGACTTCGTAAAAATGTCTACTAGCTGAGTTTGGGAAGAGACATGAGCTGTAGTGATGGAGCCTTCTTGGATTTCATCCTGAATTAAGTGACAATCGAGTTCAATGTGTTTCATTCTCTCATGGAACACTGGATTTGCAGCAATGTGCAATGCGGCTTGATTGTCACAATAAAGTAATGCAGCTTGTAGATGATGAATACCAAGATTAGTGAGCAAATAACAAAGCCAAGTTAATTCACAAAATGTGGCAGCCATGGACCTGTATTCAGCTTTAGCTGATGAACAGGATACAACTTGTTGTTTCTTGGATTTCCAAGAAATTAGAGAGTTTCCTAAGAAGATGCAATACCCTATGGTTGAGTGACGAGAGTCTGGGCAAGATTCCTAATCAGAATCACAATAGGCCTTGAGCTGTAACTGAGAAGCAGATGAGAGAAGTATGCCTTGACCAGGGGCTGCTTTAATGTATCTCAAGGTTTTATAAGCTGCTGCCAAGTGAGAGGATGTGGGCTTGTCCATGAATTGACTAAGAAGTTGGACAGTAAAACAAAGATCTGGTCTAGTCACAGTCAAGTAAAGAAGTCTGCCAATGAGCCTTTGATATACACTTGGATCAGAGAGTAAAGTGCCGTCATCTTTACTAAGTTTGAAGTTTTGGTCCAATGGGACTTTGAGGGGTTTGCAACCAAGCATACCAGAATCAGCTAGTACATCCAAAGCATATTTTCTTTGACAAATGTATATTCCCTTGGTAGATGTGGCAATTTCTAAGCCTAGAAAATATCTCAAACAGCCAAGGTCTTTTATTTTGAATTGATTGTTCAAGAAAACCTGAAAGGAATCAATGCATGTCTGGGAGTCACTAGCAACAATTATATCATCCACGTATACCAATAAGGCAGTGAAAGAATCCCCATCTCATTTTGTAAACAAACTATAGTCAACTTTAGATTGAATGAAGCCAAAAGCAATGAGGGATGAAGAAAATTTTGAGTACCACTGCCTAGAGGAATGCTTAAGCCCATAAAGGCTTGTGAGTAATTTGCACACTTGGCGAGGTTTCCCTTTGTCATACCCAGGGGGCTTTTTCATATAAATTTCCTCCTTTAAGTCTCCATTAAGGAAAGTATTGTTTACATCAAATTGATGTAAATGCCATCCTTGAACTGCTGCCACACTGAGCAAGCATCTCATAGTTACAAGTTTTGCAACTGGTGAGAATGTTTCGGTATAGTCAACACCCTTTAATTTTGTATAGCCTTTAGCTTCGAGTCTAGCCTTTAACCTTTCCAAGGTACCATCAGACTTAAGTTTAACTTTATAAACAAATTTACAATCAATTGCATCTTTACCTGCAGGAAGGTTAGTGACTGTCCAGGTGTTGTTTTGTTCCAAGGCAGCAATTTCAGCTTCTATTGCTTTGCACCAACCAGGATGTTTTAATGCTTGCTTATAAGAAGTAGGCTCAAAGTGTATGGAAAGTGAAGAAGAGATGCTTGATGAGTGGAGAAAATTTATGATAAGATAGGTAATTAGTCAAGGGAAAAACCTTACCAGAATGAGCTGTTGGATCCTTGGACAGCGATTGGTTAGTGCTTGTAAGTTGGGCCTGTTGACAATGAAAATCTTTTAAATATTGTGGAGCTGTCCTAATTCTAGTGGACCTTCGAAGAGGAACAGGTGAGGGCTGGGTGGGAGTAGTGGCATATGAAAGTTCAGAGGAAATTGAAGAAGGTGATGGGGAGAGAGTGGCAGATTGAGGTGCAGGGCTGGAATTTGAAAGAAATGGAGTAAGGTGGGAATCAAACTGGATGGGTGAAGGAGGGTGGGAATCAAATGCTGATGGATTTAATGAAATGGAAGAATGATTTTGAGCATGAGTTTGAAAAGGAAAAATGTTCTCATGAAACACTACATCCCTTGAAATAAAAATTGTGTTTCTTTGAAGATCTAAAAGTTTGTAGCCCTTGGTTCCAAAAGGGTAACCAAGGAAAACACATTTTTGGCCTCTAGGATCAAATTTTTGTCTACCATTTGAAAGTGTGGTAGCAAAGTACAATGAACCAAAAACTTTCATATGAACATAGGTTGGTTTTTAGTTAAAAAGAAGTTCATATGGAGTTTTATTGTCTAGAATTGGTGTAGGAAGTCTGTTAATTATATAGGTTGCTATCAAAACACATTCATTCCAGTATTTTAAGGGTAGACCAGCTTGAAATCTAAGTGCTCGAGCTACATTAAGTATATGTTGATGTTTCCTCTCAATAACACCATTTTGTTGAGGGGTTTCAACACAACTTTTGTGATGAATTATTTCCTTTTGATTAAAGAAATCTCTCATTTGAAATTCAGCTCCATTATCACTTCTCAAAATTTTAATGTTGACTCCAAATTGTGTGTCAACTAAATTGTAAAATAATTCAATACATTTTCTGGTTTCAGCTTTGTTAGCAAGTATATACAACCAAGTGGTTTTTGAAAAATCAGCTACTATGGTTAAAAAATATTTAGAACCATCACGAGCAATGGTGGGACAAGGTCCCCAAAGATCACAATGTATAAGTTCAAAGATTCTAGTAGAGACATGAGAAATTTCTGGAAATGGGAGATGATGGAATTTGGCTAATGGACAAATGGTGCAAGGTTTTTCATTAATATTTGAGATGTGTTTCTTTACAATGGGATCAGATATGAGTTTCATTCTAGAAAAAGATAAATGACTAAGACATAAATGCCATAGGTCAGAGCTAGATACATCACTAGTGGTAGTATGAAAAGCTGAAATGGCTTTGTGTGAGTACTGTGATAGAAAATTGGTCAATGCTGGAGGAGGGATATCGGTGTAAAGCAGATGGTAGAGACCATTTCTTAGTTCACCATTTCCAATCGTTATCCAAGAAACTAGGTCCTGAATAAAACAGCAAGTGGAGAAGAAAAACAAGCAACAAGTGAGAGATGGGGTTAACTTTGTGGCAGAAATTAAATTGAAAGAAAATGAAACGACACAAAGAACATCTTTCAAAATAATGGTATTGGTTAAGTGAATGGTACCAATATGAGTGATAGGAGCTGAAATTCCATTTGGAAGTGTGACTGAGTATGAAACAGATGATGTTATGGTAGTAAAAAGAGAAGTGCTGCAGACCATATCGTCTGTGGCACCTGTGTTAAGAATCCAAGGTGAATTAACTGTGTGTGTGTTGAGACAAAAGGACGTACCAAATATCTTAGAAGAAATGGAAGGATGCATGCTTTAGTGGGAAGTAGAAGCTGCAATGGAGATTTCCTTTGGTTGGAGCAAAGTCAAAAGTTGCTGGTACTGCTGCTTAGTTAAACTCACCTTTTCGTCACTAACACTTTATGAGGTAGAGGCAGAAGATAATGTAGCCTGATTTGCAAGAGCAGTGGAATTTTGAGGGTTTGAATGGAACTTGTGGTCGGGAGGGTAACCATGCAACTTATAGCACCTTTCAATAGTATGACCAGATAATTGGCAATGTGAGCATACAAGAATTTCTGCATTGCCAACTTTAAAGCATTTTTCCAAAGTATGGCCAGTAATCTTGCAATAAGTGCAATATGGTCTATCGTTCTTGAATGAATGATTAAGTTTAGGTGGGAACTTGGAAGTGGAAAATGGTCTTTGAGTGGCTAAGGCCATGGATTCAGAGGTTGGTAAGGGAGGTTGAGTGATGAGGTGACATCGTTCTTGTTGCTGGATGAGGGAAAAAACTTTGGTAAGAGGTGGTAATGGGTCTAGTAACATTATTTGGTCACAGGCTTGGGAGTAGGAATCATGTAACCCCATGAGAAATTGGAGTACACAGTCCCGTTGGTATTTGTCAAACATGTTTTTCATTGAGCCACAGTTACAAATAGGTAGAGGGTCATAAATCAAAAGTTCATCCCAGAGAGTCTTCAACTTATCATAGTAAATGCTTACTGATTCGTGGTCTTGTTGAAGACTAGCTAAGGCTTTCTTGAGTTGATAGATACGTGGCCCGTTTTGTTGAGAAAAACGGTCTTGCAGGTCCAGCCATAGCTCTATGGCATCATCGATGAAAGCAACGCTGGATTGTATTGAAGGGCTAATCGAGTTCTGAAACCATGAAACGAGCATGTCATTGCAACGTTCCCAGAGTTCCAGTAGAGGGTCTAAAGGGTCAGAGTTCCAGTGATGAATCCAAGTTTTTTTTTTTTTTTTTTTTTTTTTTTTTTTTTTTCGCTCAAAGAGCACGACGCACACCACGAGACCAAGTTTCATAGTTGTTAATAGTGAGGGGTTCAGAAACCAGACTAAGAGCTGGGTTATCACCATGGTCCAAGTGAAAGGGATTAGATGGATCATTGAGATTAAGGTAGCAGGATAAGGTTGTGGTATTGTCTAGAGGAGGAAGAGGGTCGGTGTTCTCCATGAAAATGAGCTCTCAATGGCTCTGTGATACCATGTAAGGAAGCAGAAAATAGATGAAAGCAGAGAGCTAATCGATGGAGGAAAATTCTTGTTTTCCTTATATGCCAAACTTGCTTTACAAAAGTCAGCTTATATACAGAAAAGAATAACTAACTAACTTTTACATCATGATTTGTTACGTTTGCTAGTTGGAGAATATTTACAGAGGAATATACTGGAAGTGTGCTGGAGGCAGTTATGAGAAACGACTTGTAGTCATTCTGATGAAGTTTATGCAATACAACCTGTAGCTTGACTAGTGTCGTCTAACAACAACAGCCCCAAGCTTAACACATGCCAAAAAAGTGCCTGAAAGCTTCCGATGAAGACTATAGACTTCATCACGTCAGCCAGTGCCTCGGCATTGTCGTCCCAAGGTTTAATTGAGACACTTTGGGTAATATTGGTGGAGCGAAAGTCGTACCCACCTGGCTTTGAAAAAGGCAATCCCATGAGAAAACCAGCTTGAACATGTGCATACAACATTATTTCTAACTCCTTCCCTATGTGGAACCCGAGTCTTGTTGACATCTCAATGACTGTATCTCTATCACCATTTGCACATGCAATCACCTGATCAAACATATATAAAAGCATTCAGGAACATGGATCTCGGTATGAAAAAGGTATATTGCTTCCAACTTTTGACATTTCATTTCATCACAGCCTATGCATCACAACCTTAAGGCTGCGAGCCTGTGATTCACAGTTAAAATTCAAAATCAGCCGCATTAATCCAAGTATCTAGCATAAACTTCATGGATTCTATTATAGTCAATCAAGAATTAAAGTTATCTATCATACATTGTCAACTTGATTCACCATATTTGAAGAAATTCATGAGTCTAACTCATCTCATAAAACTGGTTCAACAAGAGAGAATTGCACATTACTTATAAACATATCCAAAACTTTGTCCACAGGCAACGTAAGAGTTATTCCTCAACATCCTTCCTCACATGCAGGCCAATATTTTTCATGGTCCTTGTCATGGGGTAAGGAGTGTGGGCCCCATTTGTACTATGGCAGGTTCTGATACCATGAAAAAATTTATGAGCTTAACTCATCTCATAAAATTAGTTCAACATGAGAGGATTGCACATTGCTTATAAACATGCCTAAGACCTTGTCCACAGGCAACATGAAATTTATTCTTCAACACAACTCTAAATTACTGTCAAAATCCACGGAGCCAAGTTCACGCACTAGAGGAGTTTTGCCATGACCGCAGGCCAAATATAATTATATCGTGTGAACCTATCTTAAATTTTCACTTTAAACTCATACAACCAACCTAGAATATTTACAGTTTCTTCGGGCTCTAGAAAAGGGCATTGTCATGGAGGTAGAGAAACACAGATTATTATAGAGAACTATATACACGTCCAACCCATTAGATATTGTCATTACATATAAGTCATGTCCAAGCTACTTGTGAGAATTCCACTTTATAAGTAAATAATAAAACACTATATTATTGCTAATTGAAAGTGTTCCAGAAAACAGGGCAGGTGAGTCACCTCAGCACCTCATATGAACACATGCAACCAAAAAAGATAGATGACATCCTTGTTCAATGCTCTTTTAGCTTCAACAGCCTTCTTCGCAGTGAAGCACGCCAGTATGCTTATTAATGTTTCCCTCTTCCCTCTATTATGCCATGGTTATAGATATATTGACGAAAATGTTATAAATGTGAACCACTAACTTTCAAATGGGGGAGAGAGAGAGAGAGAGAGAGAGAGAGAGAGAGAGAGAGAGAGAGAGAGAGAGACCAAAAACAAAACTTTGAACCTCGGTAAGCTAAATGTAGAAAAAAAAAAACTCACCATTCTTAGGTAGTCATCAACAAAACTTTTCGGGTAATCTTGAGCAGCTCCAGAGTCAATAAGATTGATTGCTTTTGTTGCCTCCACGAACAAGAAATTACTCCAATTAGGATCAGTCTGCACTTGATCAAAGACAAAAGTACACCATAGTTAGGGGGAAAATCAGCACAAGTGTCAACAAACAATAGCAGAGAAATCGTGAAGTAACAAGCATACCAACCAATCAAAACCATGCATGTCAAGTAAAACAGATGCTTTCACTCTTGATATTACTAAGCAACTGAGTTAGAAAATATCAAAAATATAAATTGGACTAGATCACCGCTTGGGCCTCCGCTAAACTGTAAGCTTCTAGTAAACACCATCCATTCTTGTTCTAAGCAGGTCTGATTTGACTAGGGCTCCAAAACCTAAGAATCCATATCACCCAAAATCTAAAACATTTTCTCATTTTATTCAAGGTGGGCTCTGTGTCACACCCATTTAAGAGAATTATCTACCCACCAACATTTGGTTCAACTGGATTATCCTAACATTTTCAGACCCATTCAGGCATGTAGTTTTGACTACCCACTAGATGAGGTATTGACACTTTTTGTCAAGCAAAACCTCCTAAATACTTTCCTTCATGCCTCTGTGATATCTTTCCCACCTTCCCAGTTAAATGGTTTTCTCAACCAAACATCTTGTCTAGCTTTATTACTTCAAGAAGCACTGCCTACACCTCTAATTACAATGTTCCAGCATGTCAACCACCCACAACTATCAGTCGATTGAAAGAATCATAAGGGGGCATTTCTATTCCAGAGCATTATCATCAGCAGTCATACTAGTTACTTTACAGCAGCAAATTTGACAATCAAACACGCCGTGCATCACAAGTAGATTTTTCTCTTAGCTTTGTCCTAAAACCAAATTACAATATCTGATCCAAAAACTCTAAACAATTTCAAGTTCAGATGACTGACTTTATAATGAAGTGTGTATAAATTGTCTATTAAAAATTTACTAAACAAGCGAGAAAAGCCCTTTCTAGCATATTGGTAAAGCAACAAGCAAGGGACTGAGCTTCAGGAAGCCGCTCATATTAACCACTGCAGGTATGAACAGCCTCAGTCATTGATAACAAATGCTTGAGCCGCTCCTAAGGCAATAGAAAATGAATCATGTGTGGAAAAAGTTAAAGAAACTCAGATAGATACAAGACAAATAGAGACTACACATAAAACTAAAAAAACTTCATTATACACAGAAAAGAGCATGCCTGCATGAAACGGAATACAAATAAAAGAACAGATTCTTTCTCTTGCTTAATTTTTCATTTCCATTAAATGATACAATTATTAGTGCTGGCATCATACCAATATAAAATCTCCAAAAGAGAATACTATTTTAATTGCAGACAAGGAGAAACCAAGAACAGAATTGTTCATTATATCTGTGGACCACATCAGGAAATATTAATCGCATTTTTAAATAAAATATTGGCTCAACATGTGGGGGCCTCCAAAAACACCAATTGCCACATTTTATTGCGGCATTAAATTAAAGCAATCATATATTTTGATGCTTTTAGTAATAAAAGTCGATCTGACCAAATGGCAATTTCAATTGATGATTGCAATTACTTGAACAAGAAGGTGACTTTTCTGGCAGTAATAAATTACATTTGATGCGTTTTAATAGATAAGCAGGTCTCTATGTGACTAATGATTTTTTTTTTTCCTTGGTCTTAATGGAACTGTAAAAATTGCCCGTGTACTTCTCTGTTTGGAAGCTTAAGGAGCATTTAAAAAGCCTTGGGTTCGGGTTGCACACATCGTAATTGAAGCAAAATATAGGCTGTAGTGCCCTTACCAGAAACAAGTTCTGAAGTTAAAGACTTTTTTGCTAGAAAGATTGTCCACAACCAATGGAACATAAAACCCCTCGGTGCTAGATAGAATATTATGGAAGTGCTTTTAATTTGCTGTGTGATATCTCGTTTTTATGTATATTTTCACTGAATGAATATTTTAATTTAATTAAAATATTAGTTCTTTTATTTTAAATTATTATATTTTAATTATATTTATTTTAGTCGTTTTATGGTTTTTAAATTATTTTCATCAGATCAGTTTCTGAACTCTAGGGGTGAGGATTGGATCTCATTTCTTTTCTCCATCTTTTCTTTTTCTTTTCTCTTTTTCTTTTTTATCTTTTCCTTTTCTTTTTCTTTTCCTTTTTCTTCTTTTTTTTCCCTTCTTCTCTCCGTCCTTCTCTCACGTGCGCGACATGCTCTCTCTCTCTCTCTCTCTCTCTCTCTCTCCTCACTGTCGCCATTCAGCTTCTCCACCCAGAATCGCCACTCGCCCAAAACCGCCGCTTTTGGATGAATTGTGTCTTGAGGTGAGCATTACATAGTGCATTCATGTGCCTTTATTAAATTGAAAAAAAAAACCAGTTTTATTTGTGTAAACGGATTTTCGAGTACGTGTCTATCATGACCACAAGCCGAGATGGGGTATTATCTCGGTGGAGCTCCTCTAGTCACTGGGGAGCATAATATACTGAGTGACGTCCCTTAGGTAAGCGACAACGGGAGCAGCCGGGATGGTAACGCTCTCGTACCGACTCCGTGGCTCTTTACTGGCAAGGGTTAGAAGATGCTTGGCTACGTACGCGCGGGGCATGGAACTGGACATTGCTCGTTACGAAATCACACGCATGGTCGTTACCTGTAGTGTGACGATGGGAGCCAGGGTGTGCGGATGACCCTTAGGGGAGGTCATGGTGCATTCGGATTAATTGGATATTGAAATGAATTTGGATTTGGGTCAAATGAGACTTTTAGCGTGAGTTAGAAGGTAATGTGTTTTTTGGACCAAATGGAATTTTTGGTGTGCGTGGAAAAAATGTGGATTTATGGAACATGTGCATTTGGCATTCTTTCATGCATATTATTGAGTTTAATATGTTTTTATCTTGTGGCGTTTGGATCTTTATTTACCTGCGGCACCATTTTGGTACCGTAGACTTTGATGCAAATGTCGAGGAGGAGGAGGAGGCTGAGCCCGAGGATGCAGCTCCACCAGAGTATTGATTTAGAGTTTTATACCTTGTAATTTGGTTTTAAAACGATATTTGAGACTTGTAATATTTATTGTGTATGTTTTAAACAGGTTTGTATTAAACAAAAATTCTGGTACTCAGTTATAAGACTTTTATTATTCGTTGCGTATTTTTATTGTATACTTGTTGCATGTACACACACTTGGCACTTGGCGATAGGGTGGTGACCTGTGTTATCATCATCCCCAACGTCTCGATTTCCATATGTCCGTACGTGGGATTTGGAGGCGTCACATGCTGTCTTCAATTCATAGTCACATTCACGAGCTAATTCTTCTCTTGCCACCTATGAAAATTCCAGGAAGCAATTAAGCATGCATTTTAAACAGTTCAATACAAATAACCCTTCATCTTTCTTAGCTTTAGCCAGCATCCTCCGTGAATTAATCTCCATACCTAATCATACAGAAGAGAACTAAATGTCCAAATCATGTGGCAAAAGAGAGTGATATGAGCAAAGACTGAAACGTGTACTGACAACTGGTATAGAAGAGTGGCACGAGTTTGTTGGAAGATCAGAGAACCATAATTCACCAAGAACTTGATTGGTTCTTTAAAGATAGGAGGTCGGCATGAAAAGTTGAGATAATTGGGCTTTGTGAAGAACAATAAGCTGCTGGGGTATCTTGGAGATTGCATGCGGATAATATGGCGTTGAAGACTAACCAATACTAGGACTAAATTAATCAATACACTAATATCAATGTATGACGCATTTTTTAATGTGCTTACCTTCATAGGTCTGTCAAGATAAAGTCCTTCTGCAACTAGGTTTGTATAATCAAGTCTCACATTCTCTATGTCACTTTCAATACCATCTGCAATAGCTGGTTACTGAACTTTCATTGCCACTTGCGTTCCATCCTTTGTGACAGGTTGTTGAACCTATAATTGTTTTAGGTAGCAAGCCTATCACTATCCTTGTTCTAGAACTGACAAAACAAAATCTGAAAAATATCAACTTCTGATACCCATCATCTACCATCTTTACACGTACTTTTACTTTTTTATTTTTTTTTTAAAGATGATTGGATAACATTAAATATAGGCTGAGATTCAGATTCTGGGGAAGGGGTGGGGGGACTAGCATTCAGGGAACAGACTGTACCGAACAATGTAGCAATGTCTTATCACCTGACCCATGCTTGCAGCAACTATTGGTTCATAATCAAAGCTAGTCAACTTTGACGTCCAGTCAGGACCCAATTCAGCATCTAAAATTTGATTAAGCTGGCTCCCTCGCATCACATTTGCAACTTGATGGACAATATCCAGAGCAGCCAATATCTACATTGAATCGAAATATGTCAAAAATATTGTAGCACGTATATATTTATATAGCATAAATATAGCTTAATCCGTTCAAATGAGATTTCTAATATTGTTTTGCCATTAGAAAAGCTTCTCAATGCTTGATGGGGTGCTTATGGCTGGAAAAGAATGCGCGGTGTTTCGATGTTAGATAACGGTTGTTGGTAGAATTCAGAGAGTTTTTCTTCCGAACTCTGTCTTTAGGCAAAAGTTTTGTATTGAATGGGGATAACATGAATGTTTCTCTTTCAGCTTTTCTTAGCTCTTTGCTCCTAGTTCATAGCTTGTATTTAAGTGTTTCAGCTTCAATACTTCACGTGTCCTTGGGTTATGTCTCTATCCTTGCGCTAATAAAATCTCTTAATTCCTTGTCAAAAAATGTAAAGCTTCTCAATATTCCATGCTCTAAGCCTAGGTAGTAGGTATAGTGTTAAATAAAACAACAGAGAAAATGAAAAGATCAAAATCACCATTTCCTAGATTCCCCAAAGCCTAGACTAGATTACAACTATTGACAACCAATGCCACGGAACCTGGCATTCATCTTACAAAGATGACAGTTAGTGATCACTGTTTTCAGCAACTCTCCTTAGATTATATTATCAAAGCACTGCAAATTTAAAAGCCATACGACAGAATTTATTGCATTATAGTTTGTGGAACATACAGCAAGCTTGAAAATATATTGGATCTCGATATTTTCAACCCCAACCTCGGCTCAAAAATCCTGACACTGTGTAATTGATTCTCATGAGGATGCAAGGAGTAGGAAAAATTATCATTATAAAAATGAACCTCGTCACTTGATTATTCCGGGCAATCAAATTAAATTGCACAAAGGAAAATAACTAGAAAATCGGAGGAGGCACAAGCGATTCATCCTATATACTCAACATCTGGCCTATTTTGAGCGCTGCTCCAAGCATTCTGCAAAGTGCAAGGACCAGACGTTATGTATTTTGTTCAGAGAGGAATGGAGAGACCGCAGATTGCTTGTCTTGTGATCGTGGCGAGCCAAAGACAAGCCTCCTGGCAGACTCCTGAACAGTTCCCCATGCAAGTCCCGCTCCAAGGCCAGCAAACCTTATAGAAAAGTTGGAGAATTTTTAGTCAGGAATTGATAAGCAAAAGTTGACATTGATATACAATACAACCATCATAGAATAGCAAGTCGTATTATAAAGCACGAGGAAGGCTACTATAAAATTGGGACGAATAGATGCAGAAAAGAGCACTGACCCAAGCCCTCTGGAAAATGGGGTAGAAGGAAGTCGCCTCTCCCTCAGCTTCCTCCTCTTCAATAACACTTGAGCATTGTTTCTCTCCTCCAAATCCTGGGGCTCACCTTCTTTGACCAATCCAAACGCATCTCGAATATCCAAATTCTCCGCCGCAGAAGTAGTGAATGAAGAAGAAGTAGCTTCTGCTATATTAGTAAGACTGTCATTGTCATCATTGGACGATGACGAGTGTTGTTGTTGATGAAAAGCTACAGACTCCTCCGAGGACGAGGAGGAGTCGTTAGCAGTGGTGGTTGAAAAGTGAACGATAGAAGCGGGGTTGGAGGAGCTAGGGTCCGAGAGGCGGCGTTTGTTGCCCTTAGTGAGGCCGGAAAGATCAGTGGCGGACTAAATGGCTTTCTTGATTAGGTGTTGGAGATCCCCATTCTTGGCGGCTTCCAAGGCTTGGAAACTTGTCGCGAACATAAACCTCACTCCGACGGGAGGACCTCCAGGAGAAATAAGTGAAGAAGAAACTCATAAAATTCTATATCATGCATAAAAGACATACAGCGGTTACTCCTCCCTTATAAAGGGTGTCAATAACAAACTTAAGGTACTTCTGCCGTAACCCATAATAACATGGTCTCTAAACAACAGCCAATAAGAAAACGGCTTCACTTAAGTCTATGACACTGGACTACTACTATATTAGCTTGGCCCAACTCCTTAATCTTGTGGCCCAATCTTCAGCTACCCATCCACAATACTTCAAAGCCTACGTCCAAGAGACCAAAGCCCACGTTCCATACTTCTCGAACAAGTTCATCCTCAAATCCCACCCTTGTAACCTGTAACACTAACACCTTCCCGACTCCTTCAAAGAAACCCATAAAAGACGTGAACTATCTGACCAACTTCTTTTGCGTTTGCATTTGCTGCTGAATTTTCCATTTTCAAACTGAACAGATACAGACATGGACGCGGGCCCGGGAGAAGAAGCAAAATCTAATACGAACTTTTTGAACAGGCCCATCATTTTTCTAAGGTTTATGCTCGAGTTTTTTTCTTTGAAAAAAAGTACACATCAGGATCGGGATCTTTCTTCTGATACAAAATTTAAAAAAGAAAAAAAATAGCATTTTAATTGACAAAACACGAACAATTTAATGATGAGAACGAGAAGTGCAACATATATATATAAATTATAAAATAAATTTACAAATTATTATAATTTCATATCATCCATTAGATTTATTTTATAATAAAAATAATTTTATAATCTGACAAACTACATTAAATCATGCCAGTTTATAGAATTACTTTTGTGTAATCTTTTTGTATAATTTATTTATGGCTAAAGTATTCCTCAATGAGAAATAGAATACTTGCATAAAATTCTTATTAAAATAAACTTATATGATGTGACTTCATAAATTAAATTATACAGTGAATTGTTCTTGGGGAGTTGATCGTGTTTAAATGCAAGTTTTTTAGGGAAAAAAAAAAGTCTTTTAATGCTGTATTTTTTACCGACAGTTTCTTTGAGTTAAGAGAATATTGTCCTAAATATATGAGAGAATATATTTAGGAGAATATATTTAATGTTGTATTGTTAAGAGAATATATGAACATCCTGCCATGTGTTAGGTTTGTGGAGACTAGTTTGTAAGCTGAGATAGAAAGTCCACTATATAGCCACACGATAGGTCGTTCAAGGGAAACACAGGTAGAGAGTTTGCTCAAGTCTTGCTTTATAGATCGCTCGAGTGAACATTAGACAGAGAGTCTGTTTGAGGCCCGCTCAAGCGAATAAGCCAATGTTGTTGCCTTAGGGTTTTCACCTCGCTTCACATATACATACATATATATATATATTTATTTATATATTTATATAAATGAACAAAAGTAGTGTGAGCCTGTGAGGGCGTTTTAAGAGGGACAGATGATTTCTTCACAAAGAGGAAAGGGAGAGGAGCTAGAAAGGGAAAAATAGTGGGAGATTGAAAATTCTTGTTATCTCACTGTGTGTTGAAACTTCCCTCTAAATAAAATCTCCTGCAGCTCTATGAAAGTAGGCACGTTGCTAAACCACATAAATTTCTATGTCTTGTGTAATTGTTTGTTTTTCTTATTACCTATTATTTGTTTGTAGAATCATTGGTAAGAATCTGGAGGCCAGGTGCTTAATTTCCCAACAAATAGCATCAAAGCTTTAAGCACGGATTTGAGTAAAAACAATGGTTGTTGATGAAGTAAAGGCTAGAGATAAAGTAAATGTTGGAATCAAAAAGTTTGACTACATAGACTTTGGGTATTGGAGGATGTAGATGGAGTATTATCTTTACGGGATACGGTGCGTTTTACGTGAAACGCTCTGCTAGGGCTTCACGGGTTTTCTCTGTTCCGCTCACGTACCTTGCATGGCGGCCGTTGATGGCCAGCCTCCCATGGCTGGTCCTCCACAGTCGTTCGCCGACCTGGTTTAGTCCGTGCCCCAACCACTGCCAGAGGTGGTTGTTCCTTTCCGGCAACCAAAATACATCGACGGTGAGACTTTCTTCTCCTTTTCATCGGAAGAACTTGCTAAAACTGCAGAGCCTTTCAGATTTTCCATGGTGGTGAAGTTTCTTCGACAAAGGCCATCCCTTGATAGCATTCGTGCCTTCATACGAAGCCGCTGGGGTTTGTCCTCCTTGCCAGTCGTCTCTGCCATGCAACGCCGCAGAAATATTTTCATCTGCATGTCTAATGAACCTTATCGTCACAAGGCTTTGTCAAGGGAATCGTGTGATATAGAAGGAATCCCCTACCGTGCCTTTGCATGGTCTCCTGAGTTCGATGAAGACGTTGAGCCGCCGACTGTGCCTGTTTGGGTTTTTTTGCCAGGCCTTCCACCCAACTTCTACCACTCCTCCCTCTTAAAGATGCTCACGACACCAATCGGGAACTATATACGCAAAGATAATCCTACGAAGTGTGCTACCCGCACAGATGGAGTCTGGGTTTGTCTAGAAATCGATGCCTCTCAGCAGCCCATCTCTCATTTTTGGATTGGAATTCCTGGAATGCCAAGAAGCCGCAGGCAGGAGATCCTTTACGAGACTTTGCCGGCTTATTGCTTAAAGTGTCGATGCCAAGGTCATAACCAAAAAACTGTTGAAATGGAGGGGAAAAAAAACAAACGGTGAAAGGAGGAAAAGTCTGGAAACCGAAAGCTGAAAAACCGAGTGCCAATGAGGAGAACATCAATGGATGTTTACCGATTATAGTGGATGTGTCTCTTTCGGATAATATTGAGAAGAGGGTGGTGCCTTTTGCTGGTTTTGTGATTACTGAACAAGGTGAATCCAGTAAAGAACCTCAACAAAATCATTCCAATTTGGTTGCCGCTGAAGCTCTTCAGAGCTTGGACGATGTGCAGCAGATGCAAGAATATTCGAAGAAGACTGATTTGATGGAGGTTGTTCCCGTTTTGGTTGGTGAGACTCATTTGGTTGACTTCTTGCTAGACAGGAATGCCCATGTTGAAGCTAAGGGTCTAGGGACTACGTGCACTTCTACGTCTAGATTGTATGAGAAAAATCATGAAGGAATGCAGCCACACTCGGGTGCTGAAGCTTTGGGGTGTTCTTTGAACTCGATGGGTCTTGAACCCGTGGCCATTACTTTGGAACATGGCAAAACTGGGCCCATCTCGAAGGCTCAACCTGATCCAATCATTCTTGAAGAGCTTGACGAGGAAGACGTTGATGATATGGTCCATGATGGGCCGGCCATGGCCCCGGATGAAAGTGCACCAAACTGTGAGGAGATTGAACGTAATCAAACCTGCTCTGATGGTCAAGTTTGTTCAGATACCGACTCTAAATGGGCCTTGGAACATTTAGCTAAAAATAGCCTTGTGGTCTCAGACTCGGATATCCCTTCGGGTCTTAAACGGAATGGGAAAGGCATTAAAATAAGGGGTTCTTCCAGGGTTGTAAGCAAGCCCTCCCGTCTTAATTTATGAAGGTCTCTTATTTATATTGGAATGTTCGGGGTCTCGGAACGTCGAGAAAGCGTCTTAAGGATTTGGTAACGAAGTTTCACCCTAAACTTGTTGTTATTGCTGAGCCTATGGTTAGTATCTCTCGTTTAGATATGTGGCGTGATAGATTGCATTTCGATGGTTGTTGCTTTAATGTTGATAAAGGCGGCAAATTATGGTTTTTTTGGTCTCAAGATTTAAATCTTGTTGTTGAGAACATGGGTGATCAATTTTTGACTATTAGAATCACTAATCTGAATGATTTCCGTATTACTTTTGTCTATGCGAAATGTTCCTATTTGGAGCGTAGAAGACTGTGGGATTCTTTGATGGGGGTTAATATTCATCATCTTCCTTGGATGGTCATGGGTGATTTTAATATTATTAGAAATGACTCGGAGCGTAGAGGAGGTAGGCCAAGGTTGGCTTTGGCTATGGAGGAGTTTAACAGTTGGGTGGGCTCTTGTGGGCTTCTTGACATGCCCTCCTGTGGAAATTCTCTTTCTTGGTGTAATGGTCATTCTGGTAGATCACGACACTGGGCTCGTCTTGATCGTTGTATTTTCAACACAGCGGCTCTCGATGCTTTTCCTGGTGCTAATATGGAATACTTGGCACGCACTTCTTCTGATCATGCGCCGATGGCAGTCTCGTTGGAGAATCAGCTTATTCGATATGGTTTTCCTTCCTTTAAATTTCAGCAAATGTGGGTTTCTCATGCTCAGTTTTTCGATTGTGTCTCGCACTCTTGGAATGTTGATGATGTTGGGGAATCTCGTTTGTATATGCTTGTTACTAAACTTAAACGTCTTAAAATGGCTTTGAGAACTTGGAACAATCATATCTTTGGTAAAACTGCCTCCCACATAGCGGCTCTTGAGGATCGTATAAAGGACTTGGAGGTAAGTTTACAATTTGAATATGCTGAAGACATGGAGGATGATCTTGTTGCCTCCCAGTTGGAGCTATCAGTCTGGTTGAACAAGGAAGAACAACGCCTTGCCCAACAAGCCAAACAACGTTGGATTCAGAAGGGTGAAGCAAATTCTGCTTTCTTCCGTGCTGTCAGTCGTCGTAATCACAAAGAGGTTAAAACGATGCAGCTCGAGGATGGTTCTATTCTCTCCTCACCTGAACAAATACACGACGGGGCTATCTCTTATTTTTCTAATTTCTTGAAAGCAGGTAACAGTCGTGATGATCCTAATCTGGGGGACCTAGTTCAACCGATTATTTCACAAGATGACAACGACCTCCTTTCTTGTGTTCCTTTGTCTCAAGAAGTCTATGATGCTCTTTGCTTCATTCCGGAAGATAGTAGCCCGGGTCCTGATGGTTTTGGATCGGGTTTCTATCGATTTATTTGGCACATTGTGGGTACCGATGTTGTCGCTGTTGTCTCAGAGTTTTTTCAAGGTATGGCTCTCCCTCGGTTTTTCAATGCTACTCATCTGGTTTTAATCCCAAAAGTTGAAAATCTGACGAGTTTTGATAAGTTTAGACCGATTAGCTTGTGCAATGTTTTCTACAAAATTTGCACTAAAATCTTGGTTAATCGCTTATCCCCTCTGCTTGCTAAGTTTATTTCTCCTGATCAAGGAGCCTTTCTCTAGGGCCGTAGCATCTTTGATAACATTAGCCTGGCTCAAGAGATGATTCACTCTATTAATAAACCTGTCTATGGTGGGAATGTTGTCTTGAAGATTGACATGGTGAAGGCCTTCGATAGTGTAGACTGGTCCTTTCTTTTGCAGGTTCTTAAAGCTTTCGGTTTCTCAGCTTTTTTCTGTAAGTTGATTCGTCAATGCATCACAAATCCTTGGTTCTTCGTGGTCATGAACAGAGTTCCCAAAGGTTTCTTCAAAGGTGGTCGTGGGCTTCGTCAAGGTGACCCTATCTCTCCCTATCTCTTCATTCTTGTGGAAGACATTTTCTCCAGGATGATTAATAAACAGATCCATATGGGCAAGATCATTCCGTTTCACCACCCGCGAGGCTCCCCTATTATCTCACATCTGCTTTATGCGGATGACATAGTCCTGTTTTGTAATGGGGGAAAGGCTTCTTTGAAAGCTATTACTGCTGTGTTGAAGACTTATGAAAAGTGGTTAGGGCAAGTTGTGAACATAAATAAATCCCATATTTTTTTCTCTACTCAGATCTCTGCATCTAGGCGTCGGGCCCTCCTTCGTTTCATTGGTTTTACGGAAGGAAGTTTTCCTTTTAAATATCTGGGAGTTCCTATTATCACAGGTAGACTGAAGATTGCTCACTTTGATGACTTAATTGCTAAAGTTCAGTCTAAATTGGAGGGTTGGCAGGCCAAATTGTTATCTAGTGGGGCGCGTTTGACTCTCATTAAACATGTTCTTCAAAGTATTCACGTGCACAGCCTTTCTATCTTAAGAACTCCTAAAGCCGTGATTGAGAAAATTCATAGAATCATCAGTACCTTCTTCTGGGGTGTTAAAGATGGTAAGCCTAAGAAAAAATGGCGCTCTTGGGTAGATATTTGTAAGCTTGTCTCGGAAGGCGGTCTGGGCCTTCGTAACCTTCAAGACGTCCAGTCTTCTCTTCACATGAAGTTAGCCTGGAACCTTCTACAAGGTACTTCTCTCTGGTCTAAGTTTTTCCATGCTAAATATATTGGTGATAAACATATTTCTGTGGTGGATCATAAGAAAGGGTCTCTTTTCTGGAAGATGATATTGAACAGTATTCCTTTAGTGCAAGCTAATTCTAAATGGAAAGTTCGGGAGGGTAATGTTCTCTTTTGGCATGATCATTGGGCTGATGATGCTCCTCTTTGTGATAATATTCTGATTTTTGATATGCCAAATCTTAAATTGGAGGATTGTAAAGCTGGGTTGGGTTGGAATATGGATTTGTTTACTCGGTTGGTTAGTCACCACAAAGCCGAGGATCTTATTTTGCAACTGGGTCGGATTAAAAACGGGAAGGATTTATTGATTTGGCTTCCTAAAGCAGATGGGCTCTTCTCTACTAAAAGCGCGTGGAATTGTATTCGTATAAGAGCTCCTGTTTTCCCTTGGGCTAATTGGGTCTGGCATTCCGCTCTTCCAAATAATATTTCGATTACTATGTGGAAGGCCATTCATAATTGTCTTCCTGTGGATGACAAAATCCGTAATCTTGGTATTTCTATTGTTTCTCGTTGCGATTGTTGCTCTAATTCCAAGTATGAAGATCTCAATCATTGTCTTGCTAGAGGAGATTTTGCTGAAAAAATTTGGCGTATTTGTTCTGTTGTTCTTGGAATTCCTTGAATGGAAGGTAGTTCTTGGAAACAGAGGGTGGAGTGCTGGTATAGGCGGGCAAAAAATTCTAATCGCCCGGGTCAATTGCTGGGTCTTCTTCCGGCTATCATTACTTGGCGTTTATGGAGACGTCGCTGTAAAGCCCGAATGGAAGGCTTGATGGAATCGGTCCAACAGGTTTGGTGTTTTATTAAATATTGGGTCTCTTGGATCGGGTTAAAGCTTAAGGATGTCAACTTGCTCTCTCGACGTGACGAAGGTGTCTTGCACTGCTTTAATATGCCTTTAAATGTTACGAGGAAAGAGTTTATTATTCCAGTCAAGTGGAAGCTTCCTAAGCCAGGTTGGGTCAAACTGAATGTTGATGGCTCTTCTCTAGGCAATCCAGGCCCTTCGGGTGCAGGAGGCATCATTCGTGATGATAACGACAATTTTCTTTGCGGGTTTGCAGCTGCCACTGGGCATAATTCCAACAACCATGCAGAACTGATGGGTTTACTTCATGGGCTTCGACATATAGGCCTGCTGGGTGTCTCATCTGTGGAAATCGAACTTGACTCCATGCTTGTGCTTAACTGGTTGAGGACTCAGAGATGTGGCTTGTGATACATGGAAGATTATTGGGATGAGATCCAGAGTCGTCTTGCCGGGCTTAATGTTTCTCTTGTTCATTGGTATAGAGAATGTAACTCAGTTGCGGATGGGCTTGTTAAAATGGGTGCTAAGGGCCATACCCTCTCATGGTTTTCTTTATCTAATCTACCTGCTACCATAAGAGGCAATATTCGGCTGGACAAATGGGGTCTTCCCTACATTCGGAAAATCTAAAGACGATGTTAATGGGCTTTGATCGATGGTTTTTATCTTCAGGTTTGTCTTTTTCTTTACACTCTATTTTTTTTCTTTCTTACTTTTTGTCTGTGCAGGTTGTGGTTCTGCGTCTTTTTTATGTTTTTTTTGCTTTGTGGTTGTGGTTTCTTTCATGGTTTTTTTAGCTTGGGTTTTGGTTTTATTTGTAGCCCCGAGGCCATGGGTTGTAACCACGGTATTCCTCCGCCACAAGTGAGGGCTTATTAATAAAATTGGGACGGGGCTGCTATGTGGGTGGCTACCGGCTCTTCTTAAAAAAAAAAAAAAAAAAAAAAAAAAAAAAAAAAAAAAAAAGGCTCCACTTTGCTCTGTTGGGAAAGAAACCAGACAACGTGGAGGATGCTGATTGGAACCTATTAGAATGACTAATTTTGGGAGTTATTCGGCTAACCTTGTTGAAATCAGTTGCACATAATATTATCAAGAAAAATACCACAGTGGATCTTATGGCGGCTTTTGTAAGGTATGTATGAAAAGCTATACGCGAATAACAACAAGCATATGATAAAGAAGCTGTTCAACCTCAAGATGGAAAAAAGTACGTTGGTTGCTCAACATGTAAATGATTTCAACACTATCACAAATCAATTTTTGTTAGATTGATTTTGAGGGTGAGATTCAAACATTGATTCTAGTAGCAGCATTGCCGAATAGTTGGGAGACCATAAGAATAACTATAAGTAATTTTGTCGGGAAGATGAAACTGAAATATGATGACTTTTGAGATCTAATTCTTGTTGAAAAAGTGCATAAAAGAGATTCTAGCTAGATCTTGGGTTTGGACAGAGAGTTCGCTTGAGTGAATAATTCAAAGTTGCGGCCTTAAGATTTTTACCGAGTCGCACACACACACATATGTTTAAAAAGGCACAGAAGTAGTGTGATGCGAGTTTGAGAGGGACGGGTGATTTCTTCACAAAGAGGAAAGGGAGAAGCGCTAAAGAGAGGGAGAAATAGTGGGAGAGTGAAAATTCTTGAATTCTCACTATGTATTGCAAACTTTCCTCGTAATAAAAATCCTTGCATGCAACTCCATGGACGGGACGTAGGCATGAATATTACCAAACCACGTAAATCTTTATATTTTGTATGATTGTTTATTTTTCTTATTACATGTTATTTGTGTGTAGCATCGTTGGTAACTGGGGGTGATTAATTTCCCAACACCATGAACCCGGCCACCATAGTCCCTAATCTGATGGGTTCATGTGCTGTTCTGCTCAAGGGTCCTTAAAACATGCTTGTTTATTTTATAAAACGAAGTTTAACAAAAATAATTCTATGAAGCTTACATTTCAACCAGGGAAGAGAACGCGCGAGAGACCAAGTGCAGAAGCTACTCATGAGCTTTCAAAGCATGCGCAGTGCCTTCCGGTAAACTTTTTGAGTGAGGAAGTTTTGAATTGTAAAAAATGTGAAAATTTTGGTACTGATATTGTAATTAATCAAAAAAATTATTTATAAGTTATGTTTATTTATAACTTGTTAGATGTTATCTATTTATTAACACGTTACTCATGATATCAAAGTATATCACATTAGTCTAAAAATAAAATAAAATAAAAAATAATGTTTGACCTTTTTGTAAAACTGCCATGGTCTCGGAATAAATTATATGTTTACTCACTAATTTAGAAGTAGCAAAAATTTTTACACACTATATGCGTAAGAGTAATACTATATATAGTCGCAGAGTATATAAGTACTATATAGTTATTTTAAAAAAGAGTAAAATCTACTATTAAAAAATTAATTTTTTTTATGTAGATTTCGTATTTATTCACTTTTTTTAAAATAAATATGCGGCACTTACATAGTAATTACGATTACAACTATCATTTATCTTTGCACACTATAAGCATAGCTAACATTCTATCATCAAGCATGTTAAAGAACTATATATATAATACAAGTAATTTGATTGGCTTCTAAGAGGTCAAGATCATGAGGGAAATTATTACAAGTTGCCTCGGTGATAAATCTGTTACAGGTTGATGAAGAAAGAAACCAGCTTGCAGGATCAGTTTTACCCAAATTTTTTATCTTGAATGATAAAGCAGGGAGAAAAAAGATAGGTATCAGAGCTCAAATGAATAGTACAAGCAATATCTAATGCTGATGATCGAGTTCTTCCGTGGACTTTCAGTTCATCATTCACTACAAATGTACGTGTCGATGAGAATGCAACGAAAGAGTAGCATCTGTACGCTGAACTTTTGTGAAATTCAAGTTCCGTGACAAAAGGGTAGGCTCTAATAATATCAAGAAGGCGTGCAAATAGAATTTAGACGCCTTAATTTCGAATCTTTGCTGGTTGCCAACACTGTCCATTAATATAAA
Organism: Carya illinoinensis; assembly: GCF_018687715.1. Taxonomy (NCBI): domain Eukaryota; kingdom Viridiplantae; phylum Streptophyta; class Magnoliopsida; order Fagales; family Juglandaceae; genus Carya; species Carya illinoinensis. The sequence continues at coordinate 32,513,230 of NC_056758.1, forward strand.
GAGCATCTTGTTCCGGCGAAACGAATTTTCTCGTTCTAACATCAACTTTCCACCTTAAGTACTACACTTGCCAACCTGCAACTGAATGGATGATCATTATTCGACTTTGCAGTTGACGCAAGCTCTGGTTCATGGCCACGTTAAAAGGGAAACATATATATAAATATATATGCAATGCAGCCGACTTGATTAATATTGCAAAAAGATCACAGGATATCTCAAGAGGTCCGATGCTATATATGTATATTATTATGCAGAATATTATCATATCCTCTATCAGAATATAATATATATTACAGCTATTTGATACTTTTATGATCCATTATTCCTTAGTAAAAAGAATAATCCTCATCTTTAATACCCCACTTATAGGTAATCTCACCCACATATCCATGATTCCAAGATAGCCCGCCAGGCGGAAAGTATTCGCATGCAGTCCTTTCACAAACATTTACAGCTCCGTATCTTTTGTTATATATGGCTCACCAAGCGTGATTAATTATATATGCCTTGGAAAATTAAACCAACTCCATGTATGGGTGTGTTGTGATGAGAGATCTCTCATATCATGCAATATATAAATATATATATATATTTATATATATATAAATGACGAAAATGATGGGTAACAGAAAGCAACATGACTCTCATACAATGTGTACCAAAGAATTAAAGATAAATATGCTTAACACCTCAGACATGATCGCATGCGTCACTTCTCGCATTCCTCGTTCAGATCGGTGGGGCATCATATACTGTACATATGTATAAATAAGCCCTCTTTGTCAATGTTGGATAACGTGTGATCAGAGCAGTTAAATCTTTCTACTATTTGAAGGTACCAAAGATATATTATGCTTTCTATTCCTAATTTATTTAGTGTATATACATATGCACATATTTGTTTCCTTCTATGTATACAGTAGTGCGTTAAGAGTATTTCTGTGTTTGTGGCTAACATTGATGGATTTACATTGCTTTCATCATAATTTCCATGAAAATTGCTGAATATGTTGTCCTTTCAAATCTGGGCTCATTAGATTATCAATTATTTAGATTGGAAGCTTTGAGCCTTGAACCTGTTATATGCTCTTTCATTGCATTTCTTGAAAGGTTCATCAGGTATTTCTCTCTCTTCTTCTCATCAAATTTGGTTTGTTTCCTTCTGAACTGGTTTTTAATCATAGACCTCTTCCCCCATCTTCTCCTTTCTTGTCATAGGTTTTTGCTTTCATGGTGAATCCTATCGTGGACTAGATCAAAAGTTCATGATACTCCAATATATGAGATGATAAACGTAAATAATTAAATGATGGATATAGTTTTTAGATGGCCGCATTTTCATCACTGCAAGGATTGTTAGATGTTTATATGATAAGATTAGACTGTTTTCCCTTACCTTAATTAGAGTTTATAAATTCTGATTCTCCTCTTTGCTTATGTGAGGGAAAGACAGCTTGATTGAGTAGAATTTTCTAAACAGATTCCTCTAATCAGTCTTCTGCAATCTTATGAAATAGAAAATTCTTGCAGATACAGTCTTGAAGATGGATTCTGTTCGGAGGTCCAAATCAGCTAAATATGAGTGCTTGCTTTTTGGTATGGCAACTTTAATCTAGTCAGTTTAATTATGTTCTATGCAGAATAAAGGTCGCATGGCTTTAATGGATGTCTCCATTTGTGTGTAAGCAAATTTTAATGTTTTGATCAATCAATTAAATAAGAGATTGGAAAATTTGAAATAACAAGGCATCCATCACCATTTAAAGTTGATAAAAAATCCTTTAAGATGATGAAGTTTGCTTGGAAATTTTAATAACTAAGTGTGTACCAAACATGTTCTGCAGATATGGATGATACTCTGTACCCCATGAGCTCAGGTATCAACTTGGCTTGTCGCAAGAACATAGAAGGTATGACTGTCAACAGATATTAGGATGATGGTGGTGGTGTTATCATTACAAAGATAATAAAATTGAGCTTTTAAAATTGCAGGGTTCATGTTGCAGCATTTGCACATGGAAGAAACTGAAGTACCAAGGTTGTGCTTCGATTTGTACAAGGAATACGGGACAACAATGGCGGGTCTAAAGGTAAAAATACAAAGACATGAATTCTAATTATAAGTTCTTCATGGCCGATATATTCATAAGTTTTACTCTTTCCTAACCAGCAGGCTCTTGGTTACGAGTTTGACAACGATGAGTTTCATGCTTATGTCCATGGAAGACTACCCTACGATGTCCTCAAGCCCGATCCAACTTTAAGGAACCTTCTACTCTCTATGCCACAGCGCAAACTTGTACGTATAAATCATATCTGTTCATGAAAAATACTGCAAAGAAATTGGTGATTCTAAGGCTATTTTCCGCTGCTTTTCAGATATTCACTAACGCAGACAAAGCACATGCAGCTCAAGTTCTGAGCAGGTTGGGTTTGGAAGATTGTTTTGAAGGCATCATATGCTTTGAAACTCTTAACCCTCCCCTTGAACCAGTTTCTAATTGCATGGATATGCCAGATGGTGATGATGCCGAAATCACAGCTGGCGCAAAGGCCAATGTTCCTGATTGTGCAAATCTCAGCTCTTATTCACGAGTTCTCTGCAAACCCTCTGTGGAAGCCATTGAAGCTGCTATTCAAATTGCAAATATTGACCCCAAAAAAACTGTAATATTCAAAACACATCTCATTTCTTTGAAAACTATTGATCTTACTTCGTGATTTAAAACATCGTCGGAGTGAGTGATGGAGGTCTTTTTTTGTCATTTCTCAGATTTTCTTCGATGACAGTGCTCGAAACATTTTGAGTGGGAAAGCAGCCGGACTTCATACCGTTATCGTAAGCCCTATGCTCGGTTTTTATTTGTAAAAGACCGTTACATATCATACCTTCGAAACTCTAAAGCAAGGATAACATGATATATATTATATATATATATATATATATTGTATTATATATATATTAAATAAAATTTGATGTCATCTATACTTTTGCGTACTATTTACATACTTCACTAATGTGATTGACTGTATTACATAGCATCACTCCTGATTGATTGTGAAATGAGTTTTAAATATAGTTATAAAAGAGTTTAGTAGTATCATTACTCGAGAAATAGAATAAATATTTTTTCATATTTAATCAAAGCAAGATTATTGGTACAGGTGGGGAGCTCAACACTGGTGCCTGGTGCAGATCATGCCTTGACTAGCATCCACAATATCAAAGAAGCACTACCTAAGATATGGGAAGGTAAAGAAGAACAGATTGAGCAAGTTATTCAGCCCGGTGCTGTTCCAACCGTTGTTCTGGCTTAGTTTTCACCTTAGCCATACATTTATGTATACCTTCTCATACAAAATTGTAGAATAAAGTGTATGCGGAATGCCTATGTTAAGCTTATTCAATTATCATTAAAGGATAAAGATTACAAAAATCGTAGTCCCCGAGTTGCTATTTCTTTCTGAGCAAGACATATTCTCCAACTTGGCATCCCATAATGGCCTGTGAACTGCCTACAAACTTATGTGACAAACTTCTTAATGATAATACGCGCTCTCCCAACGCTAGCTCATTGAAAATCGTCAGAATTTTCCTCACCCAAAACTAACAATATCTGATGTACGGGATTATTGGCTAAATCATTTGCACAATAAACATAAAAGGCACTAGGAAAAAGAGAGAGAAACCACGGGACAAATCAATTAACAGCTGAATCAACCATCTATAGGGGGCTCTCCTCAATTGACGTTGTGCATGGCACCCAAGGAGTATATGACCTGCTAGTCTCCTGGGATTCCAGTTTTCTCACAACATCTATTCCATCAATAAGATGTCCAAACATAACACGTCGATTGTCCAGATAAAGAAAATTCAGGACATTTTCAATTAGGTGTTTCAGCCATAGAGAACCAACACTACCACAGGATTTCTGTATAACTATTTATATTTCCTCTGAAACATGGAAGTTATAAATGGGCCAGACCTGATCAGCACTGTAAACATCTGCCTAATAAAAGGCAATGGATTCAGTTAAAAGCCCATATCTTTTGACCTGAAATGAACACAGTTAAAAGATAATAAATAAAACTCATGAAACTTTTTTAGTAACTCGACTGTCTCGCTCAGGTGTAATGTTGGTTGGGTTCAGGCCATAACCTCAGCTTCCACCTTTTAGTATTTTGATATTTGCAAGTAAGGGTCATGCCTCCTGAGAAGTCTCAAGGAGAAATGCCAATATTGAACCTTTAGCTGGTGATTGTGCCTATTCTTTCTATTGGTATGTTACACATGCATCCAATGGGTCTTAAACCTACAATCTCACCTTCACCCATAAGAGTTGGGTAGGGGAGATACTATTTGAGTATATTTTCATTTTCCAATGGTTCATTAGCTAATTTGTAAAGCACCATGCCACCACATTAACGTTGCCATAGGATGTCATGAATTAGGGGTCAAAAACATTTCCAAGTTACCAAAAGACATTCTCATCTTGAAATATTTTGGGAACAACATCTCCAGATAGGCCAATTACAATTCTACCTACAGCCACAGGTTCAAGACGATTTCTACATCAAAGAAGCACTTTGTTGTCACTTTGGCCTGCAGCTCTAGATCCTAAAGTAACATACCCAATATATGATAGTGAAACCAGATTACCGACTACAACTATAATAGCTACAATGATTACGGGAAATATTCCTTGACACAAAAAGCCATAGAATGAGTTAAAGAGTTTTAATTTAATGATTAGATTCGTTTGTTCCAGTATACATTAACCTTTTGGATAATTGATGATTTAACATGCATCAAAGCTATTCCAGGAAACGGGCTGAGACCACACGGGAAGGTGAGCGTTAAGATTCTAATGAAATTGATTAGTAAGAAGATACTAATGAAATTGATTAGTAAGAAGATAGTATTATAATGCATATGCTTATCAGCGGACATGTACTACGGTCTGTGTCATGAAATTTTTGGTCTCTATTGAAGGAAACTCCGTCTTCCATTTTTTAAGACAGCAATCGAGACTCTCATTAGCAATTACTGCAGGTACAGTGACTAAATAAGGCACTTACAGTTGCCATTGAGTTGCAAACCATTCTTTGAAACTTAATTGAAGGTGTTCTTGCAACTTAAAATGTGGCATACGCACATTAGAGAAGCCTTGACTATGAATACCCTGAAAACTCAGACAATGCCCGGATTAGTCACAGAGAGAACAAAGATGATTAATGGTAAGAGCCCTTACCTTGTATGCATTGTTGTGGAAATTGAAATAAAAAGAAATACAAAAAAAGGGGGGGGGGGGGGGGGGGGGGGGGCAAGGAATTGGATTTAACATGGCATGATTGAATATTAGTTAGTAGTTATAAATACCAAAACTTCAATGCAATGTTAGTTGATAATACGGGCATGCGGAAAACAACCCAGGTAGGGGACTGCTCAATTATCAACCCAAGCAGTTGATAATTTCATGAACAATATTGACGATAATCAAGTCTTTACACCAACGGCTACAAAACCAAACATGGAAACTAAGGCAACTCAACCTCAATCTTACCAAGACCAAAGACAGCAGATCACACCAACGGACACAAAAGCTATACAAGGAAACAATACTCAACGGCTACAATCCTAATATAGAAACTGAGACCTAATTTCCTCTCTAAATTCCAATTGTATAATGCCTAGTCTTTTCTACACCTTTGTATGTTATCTATATAAATGAAATGGCTCTCTAAAATGCTCTCACGCTTGATGAGACATTGTGTCGAACAGTTTGCATTCAACTGTCTTTATGGTAATCAGAGCCTTGTGAGAGCAAGAGAGTCTTCCTCCCATGGCAGCTATTTCCCTATCTGTCAACAATTTTGTCACTCTCCGATTGAATCAGGGAAATTATCCCTTATGGAGAGAACAAGTAGTGGCCTTGGCCGAGAGCCAAGACCTCATGAATCATCTCAACAATTCTGTCCCTCCCCCTCAATTCGTGCCCCTTGATGACCCAACAACCACCACACAGCCTCAAATTAGTTCTACTTACCTCCAATGGCGAAAAGAAGATTGACTGCTTCGTGGGTGGATTATCAGCACTCTATCCGAAGAATCGCTTGGCTTGGTTGTTGGTCTTGATTCGGCTTATCAAGTGTGGCATGCTCTTCAAGAGGCTTATGCTCAAGATTCACAAGAAAGGGAGTTCCAACTCACCCAACAATTAACATACATGCGGAAAGAGGAATCAGTTTCCCTTCAGGTACATCTCAAAAACTTTAAATCTGTTTGTGATAATCTTGCAGCAATTGGACGCCCTGTGAGTGATAAACTCAAAGTCTTTGCCCTCCTCAATGGTCTCGGTCCGAAGTATGAACCCTTCACCACCACCATGCTCAAGCCTCCGATGCCTTCCTACTCTGAAGTGGTGCCGTTGCTGCAAGGATTTGAGACTCGAACCCAGCTGCACGAGATGTACACGGCACAACAGAGTGCCTTTCATGCGCAGCAAACTGCACTTTTTGGCCATTCAACGGGTCAACATCGAGGAAGAGGAAAGTCCTGGTCTTCCCGTGGACGTGGCTTCTCTCAAGCCACACAAGTGGCACGGCAAACTCCTCAGCCCAGTGGGCCCAGTGGGCCAAAACCTTTTCCGGCTCAAAATACACGGGCTGAACGTGACCCTAACCGTATACCCACTTGTCAAATATGTGGGAAACAAGGCCATACTGCGATTAAATGTTGGCACCGGTTTGATCATGCTCTCCAACCTGATGATATACCCCAAGCATTGGCTGCCCTGACACTTGAAAATAATATTCATGATGCTGAGTGGACAGTTGATACCGGTGCTTCTGCCCACATGACAGGTAATTCAGGTATGCTTTCAAATTTACGTCAATATCTTGGTCATGATGCTGTTCTAATTGGTGATGGTAGTCTCCACACAATAACTCATATTGGCGACACAATTATTCAATCTGGTCATTCTTTTATTAAATTGAAAGATGTTCTACTTGTTCCGGACTTAGCAAAAAATTTATTATCTATCAGTCAATTAACCTCAGATTATCCTTATAATTGTGACTTTTCTGGTGTTGGTTTTTCTATTAAGGAAAGGGCGACCAACCGCACATTACTGACCGGCCGACGGAAGGGTAATTTATATGTGTTGTCCCCACCCCTTGAGGCACACTTCTCGAACCGCTTTCGCACTGTTTCTGAGGAAGTGTGGCATCAACGGTTGGGACATCCTCAAGCCTCTACTCTTCAAGCTTTACATTCTAAAGGTCTTATTTCAATTATTGGAAAAAATAAAACCAACTCTATTTGTGAGAGTTGTCAATTAGGAAAAATGAGTAAACTTCCTTTTTTACAATCTTCTAACAATATTTTTCATGTATTTGATAAAATTTATTGCGACTTATGGGGACCCGCTCCTATTTTATCTGTTGGTAAATTTCAATATTATGCATGTTTTGTTGATGCTTTCACTAAGTATATGTGGTTTATTCCTTTACGCAAAAAATCTGATTTTTTTAATGCTTTTATCTTATTTGAAAAATTAATTGAACGACAATTCAACAAAAAAATTAAAGTTTTTCAAACCGATGGTGGTGGTGAATTCACTAATCATCAACTAAACATGCATCTTCAAAACCAAGGCATTATCCATCAATATTCATGCCCTCACACTCCTGAGCAAAATGGTTTAGTTGAACGACGGCATCGTACCATTCGTGAACTAGGTATGACCTTACTTTTTCAAAGTGGAGTTCCTAAACGTTTTTGGGTCGAAGCTTTTTCAACTGCTGTTTTTTTAATAAATCGTCTTCCATCTACTACTTTGGAATTGGAATCTCCATTTTTCTTACTCTATGGCCATCAACCTGACTATACCTCTCTTCGAATTTTTGGCTCAAAATGTTATCCCTATACTTGGGATACTAAACAAAACAAGTTTGAACCCAAAACCCTTCCTTGTATTTTTATGGGCTATAGTGACAAACATCAAGGTTATAAATGTTATCATCCTATCTCTCGTCGTACTTTCATTTCACGACATGTTGTTTTTGATGAGTCCTCTTTTCCTTACAAACAACCTGGAAATCTTCATCTTCCTTCTCCTAACAATCAAATTTTATCTACCTTTATTGATTGGCGTACTACTAATCCTATGGATGGTTCTAGTGCTTCCCCTATGCAGGTACCACTATCACCACCTACTCCCACCTCACACGAGATTGATCATATCCCTATTCCACCCTTGCCCTTTATACCCGAGGCACCTCCTATTCCTACACCAAACCCTCCACCCTCCCCTACTCATACACCTAACTCCCCCCCTCCTCCTCACCTCATGGTAACCCGATCTCAAGTTGGGATCCGCAAACCTAATCCCAAGTATGCCCACTATCACTCCCTAATTGAAATTCCCAATGAACCCAAGACTGTCCGTTCCGCTCTTAAACATCCCGGTTGGACCCAAGCAATGAAGGAGGAAATTTAGGCACTTCATGCAAACAACACTTGGACTCTTGTCCCTCACCAACCACACATGGATGTTATTGGATGCAAGTGGATCTTCAAAACAAAACTCAAGGCAGATGGTTCCTTAGATCGTCTTAAAGCTCGCCTTGTAGCCAAGGGCTTCCACCAAATTGATGGCATAAATTACACTGAGACCTTCTCTCCTGTCATTAAACCATGCACTATACGGCTTGTCCTCAGCCTTGCTCTTGTTCATAATTGGGATATTCGTCAGCTCGATGTCAAGAATGCATTTCTCCATGGTGATCTCCAAGAAGACGTGTTTATGGAACAACCTCCAGGTTTTATCCATCCGACTCTTAACTCTCATGTGTGCAAATTAAATAAAGCTTTATATGGGTTAAAACAAGCACCTCGTGCTTGGTTTGATAAATTTAGTAATTTTTTAATTGCTTATGGTTTTACTTGTAGTTCTGCTGATCCCTCCCTTTTTATTTACATTTCATCTCTAAGCACAATTTACTTACTACTTTATGTCGATGATATCATTCTCACGGGTTCCGACCCCACACACCTTACTACTTTTATTCATGTTCTTGGGCAACAATTTGCAATGAAAGATCTTGGTCCTTTGCATTATTTTTTGGGTGTTCAAGTGACTCGCAATTCAGATGGCCTTACACTATCTCAGGCTAAGTATGCCCTTGAAATTTTGGATCGTGCTCAAATGAAAGATTGTAAACTTATGGGTACACCTATGATGCCAAAAACTAAAGGACTCACAAGTGATGTTCCCTTTCCTGATCCGGCTCACTATCGTAGCATTGTTGGAGCCCTTCAATATCTCACTCTTACTCGCCCTGACTTGGCATTTAGTATTAATTTTGTATCTCAATTTTTGCACTCTCCCAGTATGGCTCATTACAAAATGGTAAAGCGTATCCTTCTTTATTTGCATGGTACTCTTGATACTAGCCTTCATTTTAGTTCACATTCTACATTAAACCTTTGTGCCTTTTCCGATGTAGATTGGGCAGGCTGTCCTCTTACTCGTCGCTCTACTACAGGCTATTGCATTTTCTTAGGAAGTAACTGCATTTCCTGGTCTGCCAAGAAACAAAATACAGTATCTCGATCAAGTTCTGAAGCAGAATATCGTGCGATGGCCAGCACCACTACAGAACTCACTTGGATTTCTTTTCTACTGCGCGACCTTGGTGTTACTCTCCCTTCAGCACCAATTCTTTTTTGCGACAATCTCAGTGCATTACACATGACAGCCAATCCTGTTTTCCATGCACGCAGCAAACATATTGAAATCGATTATCATTTCGTACGCGAGCGTGTTGCTTTAGGTCTCCTCCATACTCGACACATTCCAGCCTCTTCACAACTTGCGGATATTTTCACCAAGCCTCTTGGACGTCCTGCGCTTCAATCTTTACGGACCAAACTTGGCCTTATACTTCGGCTCAGTTTGCGGGGGACTATTGACAATAATCAAGTCTTTACACCAACGGCTACAAAACCAAACATGGAAACTAAGGCAACTCAACCTCAATCTTACCAAGACCAAAGACAGCAGATCACACCAACGGACACAAAAGCTATACAAGGAAACAATACTCAACGGCTACAATCCTAATATAGAAACTGAGACCTAATTTCCTCTCTAAATTCCAATTGTATAATGCCTAGTCTTTTCTACACCTTTGTATGTTATCTATATAAATGAAATGGCTCTCTAAAATGCTCTCACGCTTGGTGAGACATTGTGTCGAACAGTTTGCATTCAACTGTCTTTAAACAACCCTCGAGGAATGTTCTATAAACAAGAGTACATTGGCCACATCCATGCAGTGTAAATAGTATTACGAGAAATTTTATTTGCAGTCTCAGGTAAAGGATTGCGTATGCAAACTCATTGATGTATGGGGGTGAAAGAAAAAAAGAGTTAGTCTACATGCAGTCCCTATTTCTAAATAGGGACTGGTCATACAAGCCCATATAATTATATTTAAAAAAATTAAAATCACAATAATATCTTTTTCAAAATAATACTCTTTTTTTTTTACCCTCATTTATCAATAGGACTGCACACCTACTCAAAATTGTATAGGTTTGCATAAGCCGTCTCTATTTGGAAATTGCACGTAGGCTGCTAACTCTAATATTATATTACAATTATATGCATTTAAGAACTTGCCTAATACGTTTAAATTTTTGTCATTTGTTTTTCATTAACTTGATTTATTTTTTAATGTAATGGTTTTTTATTTTTTTACAAAATACAAAAAACAAGACAAAAACATTAGGGGGGAACTTGGGGTGGAGCCTTAGGCCGTTGCAGTGATCTTATCCTTAGGCCGGTCGACCTTCTATATAATACATGGTTAGTTGCTAGTTCTATGATCTATATTATCTTAGAGTTAGAGTATTATGTTATCTACAACTCGTAGATTTTAACCATAGAGGTAGGACTGTTCATCCGGACCGGGTAAAAACCCGGTCCGGACCGGAACCCGGATAACCGGATTTCCGGTTATGGGTTTCGGCCCGGATTTGATCCGAGCCGAAACCCGGATGTCTAAACCCGGGTGTACCTGGGCCGGGTACCGGGTTTTAAACCCGGGTTCCGGTTTAAAACCAGGTACCCGTGTTCCTACTCAGATTTGCAGCTCGTTACTGCTACAAACCCAGTGCATACTCCGGCCGGTGATAGCAACGCCGGCCATTTCCAACTGAATGTAACGGCCTCCTTCTTCCCTCGCCCTTGACTCACTGAGTCACCGCCACCGACCCTCCTCTCTCTTTGAAGCCGACGACGTTTTCAGCCCTAGAGCCTTCTTCACCCGGCTGGCCGCGGACGAAATCAGCTACCTCTGCAGCGAAGCCGAATGCGAGATCGCAGGAGCCCGTTCAGTTTCCTCCGACTGCGGGATGTAGGTCAACGGCCGCGTACCGGTGCCCCGACACGCAGCGACGAGGATCTCATAAGCATTTTGCGAGGATCTCATACGAAAGATTCGAGCCCAGGTCGTCGAACGGGGAGGGCAGGCCTTCGACCGGGTATACGTGTTTGCGCTTTTACTTTGAGATTTGAGAAGAGAAGGAATTTCTGTGCGAGAGAGAGAGAGAGAGAGAGAGAGAGAGAGAGTCGGTTGGGTATGAAGATGCAGTGAAAGAGATAGAGAGAGAGAGAGAGAGAGAGAGAGAAGTTGAAGTTTGGTGGAACCGGGTTCAACCCGGAATCCGGATTCCGGTTTTTTCAAAACCCGGATACATCCGGGTTTCAGACCGGGTCTGATCCGGATTAATCCGGTCCGGATTTCGGTCCGGATTTGAGATCCGGTTTCCGGTCCGGGTGTACCGGATTCCCGGGTTGGAACCCGGTTGAACAGGCCTACATAGAGGAATAATTTTCTTTATTTTTATATTTTGTCATCTTCAATCATTCATACTCAGGTTGCATTTAAATAGTGAGAATGTCTCGGATATTTTGTGACTAGTAATAAAACAGTAATAAAAAATTAATGATAAAACATTAAATAGTAATAAAAAGTAATGATAAAATAATAAATAATAGTTAAATATTTTTAGAATACTTTAATACCCAAACTAGCCCTTAAACTGATCAATAAAGATGACATTTTTTTTTCTCTTTTCTTGTGTATGCTGCCAACGATGATTAGTCCAAAGCTATCGTGTCCAGCTTGAATCAGAAACTGTTGTTTTCTGGGGTATATGAAATACTTAAAAGGAGCAAACTGATGAATTTTATATAATTCCATTATTTCTTTAGACATAATCAGAGGCAATCATGATCTCATAGCATATTATAGTCAAAACCTATATACTTTTGGCAAGTAATCAACTAAAACATCTTTTAGTGGATCTGCAACCGAAAACCAAAGTTTGATTAACCTTGGAATAATGTATTTTTAATAATTTTTTAGAAAAAAAAACATATATTTTTAGGTCTCGTTTGGTTACGCAATTTAAATTAGATAAAATGAGATATTTTGAATAGTAGTGAGATTTTTAGATAATGAGACGATATGATTTTAACTTTTTGAAAATTTGATAATGTGGTGAGTCCCACCAATTGTTGAAAAATATTTTTAATTATTGGGTTGAAAATATTATAAATATATTAAAAATAAGTAATATCTATTATTAATTTAAAAAATCATAAATATTTTGACTTTCTCAAAATATATTTTATATTATTATATTATGACCTATTTCTGATATTATATTTTATCAAATTAGAAATATATTTTTCTAATTATATTACAATAAAATAAAAAATTCTAATAGATAATTCTATATATTAAAAAAATGTGGTAGTTAACATTACTATAGCATTACTATAGTGTTACTGTATCATTACTATAGCATTACTGTAACGTTAGTTGAAAAATCATAAATGAGATAAGATTTTATTTTTAACTATTTAGATAAATAAATGAAAGATGAAGTACAGCTCATATGAGATAGAAAACTATCTCATATGTGAATCCAAACCAAGCCTTAGTCACCACTTTGGGTGTAATCATGGCCCATCCATACCTCTTTCCAATTCTCCTCCCTTTCTTAAGAAGTAGACTTTGCTTTCCTTTCTTTTCTGCCAAGGAAAAAAAAGGTCCTGTTTAGTGGATAAGTGGCTTGGAACGATTGCAAACCATTAAAAATTAAAGATTAATGAATAAATTCCACTATGTCTTATAAATTACTAATTTCTTTTTAGTGCACGTCCACAAACTTTTAATTCAATGATAAGTTGAATGAAAACGAACATTTGGATGATAACTTGTATTATCATGTCGAGTTCAAATTGTGTTAAGTCAAATTTGTATTTTAAATAAATTAATTTAACCCGAAATAATTAATTAAACTTGTTAAACTTTTTAATCTTAACCCACAAATTAATTTTTTATTAAATTCGTGCGAGATTTACGAGTTGTAACAAAATTATCACTTCTAAATATCATGTATTTAGTTTAGCTCATTTTAAATGAACTCAAATGGCTTATAATTTTCACTTATTTTAGGTCATAACCCTTAACTCTAATTCGTTAATATTATATTGGATTAACGTCGAACTTACTAATTAGGTAAAAAGTTACTTACCCTAAAAGTAAACTTAAGTGAAAATGTCAAAAGAGGCAATAATGGTTAATTTATGATTATTTGTACGAATGTGAGTGAAAAATTAGAGGTAATAATCTATAGCATTGGCAATGGTCTAAAATTTAGATAAAAATTGAAGTTTTAGCTAAAGCCTAAGCAATTGAAGAAACTAGCCTATATTAAATTATTTTTCTTAAAGTTAAAATAATAATATAATATTATATATTTTAATAATATTTTTTTATTATTTTGAAAATACATTCTATATATTGATTAAGTATTTAATTTTTATTTAAAATTATTGTTTTTCAATTATTTTTTTCCTCAACCTAATTATTCAATATAATATTTTTAGAATAAAATAATATTTTGGAGATGAATAATAACTGGCTAAATTTAGATAAAGTTTTGAAATTACTGTTGTTCAAAACTCAAGCCAAATCATGGAGTTTTGACTACTCTAATGCGTACTATTTTTATTTTTTGTGGCCAAAATTTGACTAGACAGTGGCTTTGTCTAGTTTTAAGAAAAATATATATTTTTAATAATTTCTTACTGTTTATTTTGAAGTAGTTTCGTTTTGGGTGTGCGTGGATAGGTTGATGGATGAGGTTTCCGCTACGTACCTAAGTCCAGATAATTCAAAATATTATAGGTTAGACTTTGGTTCATGAAGATGCCCACTTGCACCAAACTTTCCAACGCAATGTCTTTATTCTAGTAAGGGTTATTAAACTATTAAGGCTCATAAATCTTGGAAAATCTAATACTATAATTATTATTATTAATAAAAAAAACTATAATTATTTTTGGTCTGAGCAAAGAGATTTATATTCTAATGGCATGGCATTGAAAAGAGTACATGATGTGGGGACAGCTTTTCTGCTTCTTTGTCGCCATCATCTAGTGGGTTTGGTCAACAATGTGAGAGGAGTGGGTGCTTGTGGAGTTGGTCCTTGCGTACCAGGCGGCCGCAGCAGCAACAGCAACAGCTTCACTATTATTATTCTCTTTTCTTCTGACCTTTTTTTTTTTTTTTTTTAGTTCTCTCTCTCTTTTAAATTATTATTAGATGAAGCTTTGCAGTTACACTTAATTTATTCAAATTGCACTTAATTTTGTTACCTAGTGGAACCAAAATTTAGTCCACGACCCACACAAGGTAGGATATCAAAATATATAGATATTTTATAATAAAAATAATTTTACAATCTGACGTACCGCATTAAAATATATCATGAATTTATTTTTATATAATCATTTTACAACTAAAGTATTTATATAAATATATATATAGCCATGAATCATATGATTCATATCATTACTTGTAATGAAAGGTTGAAATTGATGAAAGAGGAGAATTTAATTGACTATCATTTAACATACACTTAGGGTTGGATCAAGATTTATGATTATTTTGGTATGAATTCTAAGACATTGAGCAAAAGAGAGACTTTAATTATAAAAGAATTATCTAAGAATAAATTTATAAGATGACGTGGTTTGATATCATACCTTAAATTGTAAAATTACTTATATCTTAAAGTAGATTTAATGAATGATTTGAATCCATGTTACTTTAAGAATTTACTTTTGTATATATCATTCTATATAAAACTTTTAGTGAACTTTTATGATGCTTAAAACATTCGCACATGTAACAATAAATACTATACATGCACGTTCGGTGATTACATTGTTGTACATCAATCATTCAGGCCACTGATCAGGAGGTGGCATATACGCACGTACATATATATGGTTTAAGTGCATTATACATAGTTTCTTACGAGAAGATCATTGTTCTGCATCTGGGCGTATCCTCCATATTATGTATGCTTGCCACTGAACTGAGGGCCTGGGGTCAGGCCAGACAATAATGTTGCAGTCTTTGGATGTCTTTCTTTCTTTTTTTCTTTTTCGTTTTTTTATCCTTATTTAATTTGCGGCTTGTTTTGTTTTTCTTGGGGTCAAAATCTCGATACATGCATGGCTATGTCAGGAAATCTCGTGCGTTGAATTCTTGAATTCGAAAATACCCTTCTGTTCATCAATATATAGCAGAATGCCATGCATGCACCAGAAATTGAAGAACAGCAACTATAATTAAACCATTTAAAAGCTTCGTCCAAGTTGTATTCAATGTCCCCACGTTTCCCATGACTCCATTTTGATATGGGTTTCTAAAATGGAAAAGAAAAAAAAAGGTTCTTGCTGTTTTTGGGTTTTGAATCTGAGATGCAGTTTGTCAAACCTTCCATCTAATCAGAAAATTATTTAATGTAAGCATAGAAAATAAATTGATTAGCATATAAAAAAGAGAAATAATATTTATATTTGTAAGATTTCAAGTCTCACTTAATTTCTTTAAAAAATTTAAATAAATATAAAATTTACATAAAAAAATTATTTTTTTAATAATAAACTTCATTTTTCTTTAAATTAGTGTGCGAGACTTATCTATCTTATATTTACATTTAACTTTACTGAAAAAAACTATTGATAGTAGGGGGAGTTCGGTCCGGTTCGGTTCGGTCCGGGGAGGTTTTGTGGACCGGACCGAACCTATTCGGTCCAGGGTTTTCTCACCCTGGACCGGACCGAACTCCCTCAGGACCGGTTCGGTCCGGTCCTATTCGGTCCGGTCCGGTCCGGTCGGTCCATTCGGTCCAAGGTTGACTTTTTTTTTTTTTTTTTATCTAATGACATTTTTTTAATACTTATGTAATTATATTGTAATATATTTAATATATATATATATATAGTATACTATTATATATATATTAGTAATATGCTAATACTATTAGTCTATTAGTAATAATACTATAACTAATAACTATATGTAATAATAACTATACTATAACTAATAACTATATGTAATAATAGTTATAGTGATAACTATATATGTAACTATATGTAATACTAATAATTAATACTATTAGTCTATTAGTACTAATAACTATACTAGTATTAATAACTATACTAGTACTAATACTATAACTAATAACTATATGTAATGATAGTAATACTATATGTAATACTATATTAAATAATAGTAATACTCTTATTACTAATACTCTATGTAGTTATAGTGATTTAATACATATTATAACTATAGTCTATATTAGACTATTAATATTTTTTTATACCATATATAATTATATAATTAATTATATACAACTATTATATAAATAATATATATAAATATATATTTTTTTAATTTCTATTCGGTCCGGTTCGGTTCGGTCCGGGGTGAAAAACTCCCGGACCGGGACCGGACCGAATCCTCTCGGTCCCTTAAAAATTAGACCGGACCGGACCGGTCCCAATTCGGTCCGGTTCGGTTCGGTCCAAACAGTGCCGGTCCGGTCGGTTTTGCCGGTCCGGACCGGCCGATACTCACCCCTAATTGATAGTTATGTGGGTAAGAATTTAAAAAATTTATAAGATTTTTTACTGTTTATGACACTGTCAACGTGAGTTTTAAAAATTAAAATGAGAAAAATAGATAAATTAGGTGATTTTATAACGTCTATTATTGTCTCATTGGCATGTTTAAATTTTTTTTTTTTTAAAAAAAGGAGATAATTGTACACATAAACTTCAAATATGTATTGGTAAAAATAGCGTTGAGTTCTGATAACGGATTCCAAAAGTTTGAGGAGATGAGATAATTGAGAAGAATAATGTTGTTTGAATCGATAGTTTACCGATTTTTATTTTTAATTTCTTTACAATTTGATTTTAATAAGTAAGTAAGTGAATATTATTGAATTTATGTAATTTTTTTTATAAAAAAGTATTTTAAGATGTTAAAAAAATAAATAAAAAATTAAAATACACTTATCAGTTGATTATCAGCTGGGATTACCGATCCATTACAATCATTCAAATGAGAAAAGCTAGTAGGAAAGTGGGGGGAAATCGATAATGAAATTTGTGTATATACAATATTATTGGTAGCAATCAAAAGCTAGAGAAGTAAAAGGAGGGATTTAAGGAGAAATTTTAGGAGATAATTAGTAGGATATTTGTGAAGTATGTTGACTTTTTGGAGGCATGATTAGGAAATAATTGATTGAAATAGGAGATTCGCTGCCTAAGGTATTCATTCACGCACGTTCTTCACCACATAGGATTCACGATGCCATAAATAAAAAGGACGTGACAATGTTAGGGACGCATTTTTTCTTTACTATAAAAATCACTTTTGTAAATTGAAGTTATAGTTTTTCTTGTAACCTGATAAGTATCCATTATTCCAAAAGAAAATATAAAAAAAATTATTCAGTAACAAGTAAGTTTTAAATCAGAGAAATATTTTAATTATAAAGAGATTACATAAAAACAACCTCACAAACTGATGCAACTTGATGTGATTCGTAAAATTATAAAATTACTTTTATTATAAAATAGATCTAATGGATCAAATGAAACTATCTCACAGTAATAATTGACACTCAAACCATCTAATGAAGATGCTTAATTGGATGATCACTTGATTCACTCCTTATAAGTAGTCAATTTTCGTTATAAGGAGTGGTCAACCAACCCCATCCATCTTCACTACGAAGAGAGTCGTTAACAACCTAATGGCTGGTGTGGTTGACTTGACGGCCTAATAGTTTTTTCTATTTTATTTAAATTCTAGAGTTAAAATGAAATTGATGGATAATGCTCTTTGGATGGAGGCTTTTGACGGATGAAGTGCACCGATCGCTTCATTTATATTTTTGTATTTCTATATTTTTATGAATATATTTTTAAAATATCAAAAACAAATAAATACAAAAAACAAAAAAAAAAACAAAATGCAAAATGAAGTGATTGGTACAGTCCACCGATCAAGATGGTCGGTCTCATCCTAAATTGATACTCGATGACTAAAGTGACCACAGACCACGTGGAGTCGTGGACCATGCAAGTTTCTAAATCTTTATAGTAAAAAGTTTATAATATTTGATATTTCTTTAAGAAAACATATCTTAGTTATGGAGATCTCAGGGACATGCACATATACACTTCATACTCTCTTGAGTTTCTACAATGAGTGATTAAGGTGATTTATCAGTTCATTTTTTGAAACTTAGGTAAATGAAACGAATAACAGTTTGGTGCATGTGGAATTTACTAGTGAAAAAAAAAATATTTATGAAATAAATAAATTTGCATTCATTTTCATAAGTGAAATGAGAAATTAAATTTAAAATAGAAACTAAATTATTTTTGAAAAATGATATTTATGGTTTTAGAATATGCAAGTCTCGCGTACTTCATTTGAAAAAAGTGGGTAAATATAAAATTTATATATTAATAGTAAATCACTTTTTTTAAAAAAATAATAATATGACTTGTGTATTCCACAATTGTATTTAATATTACTCTTTATTTTTTTATTATTCTATTTTGCTATCCTCACCCATTCTTTTGCACCACTAGACTCAAAAGTATTCCTTGTAGGATCAAGCAACAAAGTTAGGATTATAATTATCGAACAAAAAATGCCCCTCATATTTTTCTTATTTTTCAAATTCTGGTGACAAAATAATTAAATAAGAGAAAAATAAAGGGGGGAAAAAAAAAGTTGGGTAAGAATTTTTCCCCTCACTGATTTTGGTGGGGACGGAACGTCTGGTCCCCCCTACATTCATCCCTGGGCCCTGGCAGTGCTCCCTCGGAGAAGTATCACTACGTCCTTCTCACCGAGTCAATCGTCTCCCACCATAACTATTTACTGAGTATTTGGGAATTGTACTGGTTTTGTGGCATTGGGATTTTGTTGACTAAATTCAGTTTCATTTTTTTTATTTTATCCTCAATGAAATTATGGTAAAAATAAAAAATGGTGGCGTCCCCACCTATCTAATTTCATTGATGAGAATGATGATGGGGTTAGTGGTTATTTATTGACTCCAATACCACCAACACACGGCCCAATCATTCGATGGAAAATTTTATAAAATTAAATGCAAAGAAATGAACAGTTCCTCCTTCTCAATGTAATAATAATATTATATACTTTTGGTTTTTATCTTTTGATTTTTGTATTAATTGTTTTTGGGTTGGAGTGGGTTTTTATTTTTTATAGTATTTACCCTCCCAAACCATTTGAAAACCCCAAGACGGAGACTCTCCTTGATGAACTCAACTTTGATTCTTCATCATCATCAGACCGA
Source organism: Carya illinoinensis (assembly GCF_018687715.1). NCBI lineage: Eukaryota > Viridiplantae > Streptophyta > Magnoliopsida > Fagales > Juglandaceae > Carya > Carya illinoinensis. Next base: position 32,533,028 of record NC_056758.1, read on the forward strand.
ATCCCTATTTTTTTATGTATATTTTCTTGACTATAAATATGTTTCAACCGATACCCACATTTTCTCTTCTCCTCTCTGCTCTGCTCTTCTCTTCCCCATTTAGTCAAAATACGTACCCCAGCTTTCAATCTTTGATTTCTCGCGATAAAACTATTTTCTGTAGTTTTTTTTTTGTCCTTTTTAAATTCTCTTGCAACGCCGTGTTAGCGTTTTTTCTCCTATTGTCCGCAATCTGCATGATTCAATCATAGGGGGTGTATTGCTTTTTCTTATTTGGATATTTGTCAGATTCCACAAAGATAATCTGAAATGGGTTTGTGTCTTTGTTTGTTTCTGATGTGTTCCATTCATTGATTCACCGTCCTTTGGCGCTCCTAGATCTGTTTGCGGCTCTGCTGGATCCACTGCTTTATTCTTGCTTTACCACTATCCACAAGGTCAGATCATGGGATTTTTCCGTTTGTAGGTGTTGATTTGTCTCGATATTTTCTGCCTGCTATTCTAATTGACGAGAGAAATTGGCTGGTTTGCACTAACTGGCTATGTTTAATGCAACACACTAGGCTTTGAGTCAGAGACTGATGATGCGTAGGCACCAAAATAATCGTAAGGTGGTTCTGGGCTTTATTGGGTTTTTGCTAATTCGGCCGATTTATTTTCTTCTATACTGGTTCATGGTGCATAGTTACATAAACCCTCCTTCTCAGAGGTATCCCTTTTAAGTTCTAAAAGTAATTAATGGGTAACGGCACTTCTCGTGTTGTCGGCTGTTTTGTGCCTTTCAGTGAGAAAAATGGCGTCGATTTAGAGTTCCTAGACCCATTAGATGAAGGATTAGGCCATTCCTTTTGTTACGTTAGGCCCTCGATTTTTGAATCTCCTGCCATTACCCCATCAAACTCTGAGAGGTATACTGTTGATTCGAGCACCCTTGACTCTGAAACTTTAAGTGGGTCATTTAGACATGACCTGATAGATGATTCCTCTGGGTTACACAGACCAAATAAGACCATCCCGGAAACAACATTTAGAACCATCTCAGGGGCTTCCGTCAGTGCCAATGTTTCTACGGCGAGGACTGGTAACCAGAGTGCATTGTTTGCCAGCGATGTCCAAGAGCCTGCTGCATCTTTTGAAAGCACCTCCTCATTTGCTGCAATCCCTTTGCAGCCTGTTCCTCATTGCTCCGGGCCATTGAACGGATTCATGTCCGGACCTCTTGAAAGAGGCTTTGCTTCAGGTCCTTTGGAAAGGGGTGGTGGTTTCATGTCCGGGCCAATCGAGAAGGGTGTGATGTCTGGTCCACTTGATGCTACTGATAAATCTAACTTCTCTGCACCACTTGCACGAGTTCGTCAAAGAGCAGGCCTCCACCGTCTCATGAGGAGTGTGAGTGGACCGATGAGGAGCACTTTCTCCCGGACATTCTCAAAACATTCTGGGGGACCTGGATGGATGCAACGGTTTTTCTTCAATCCTGTATCTCAATTAGCCTGGCATTCTAAGGAGCCAAAGTTTCGACCAGATGCCTCACGAAACTTTCTTGATGGGGTGCCATCGGAAGGGGAGTATAGATGTACTCACAATTTGCAATGGGCTCATGGCAAGGCTGGTGAAGATAGGGTACAAGTTGTGCTTTCTGAAGAACAGGGATGGTTATTTATTGGAATATATGATGGTTTTAGTGGTCCAGATGCGCCAGACTTTCTGATGAGCCATCTTTACAAAGCTATAGACAGAGAACTGGAAGGACTGCTTTGGGATTATGAAGATAAACCTCATAATGATCAATTAAAACCAGAACTCCATGAGACTGAAAAAACAGAAGCAGCTTCAGAGTCCAGGAAGGAGGACCAGCCGAAGCCTCATTCGAGTAAAGTGATTTCTTGTAGTTTAGAGGATTCATGTAGGCCTGTAATTATCAGAGGTCAATCTTCTAACTGTGAAATAGTAGAGGAAAATGAAGAAGTTAGGAATGGTGTCGAAACCAATGGTGAGAAGCCCAGCATTTCTGGATGTGCAGCCGTTTCAGTTGCAACTGCAAACTTGACTGGTCAAGGCAGGAAAAGCATGCGTCTTTATGAGCTACTTCAGATGGAGCCTTGGGATGGACAAGGTTCTATGCTAGTCTCAGAGGTCGGAAACCAAAGAAAGGTCTCATGGGATTTTCAATTGAGTCAAGAAACCTCACAAGAAGATCAGGTAAGATCTCACTCATTGAACCCCAAAATCGATAGTTGTAGCCATCGGGGTGAAGATCCCACCACATCAGGTGAAGATGTAGGGGTTGGGGTTGAATCCAGTAATCATGGTGCAACTGCTCTTTGTGTTTCAAGGGAAAGACAGAATACTAGAAAGTCATTAATTGGTTCAAAGATTAGAAAAATGTATCGGAAGCAAAAGTCGTTGCGAAAGAAACTTTTTCCTTGGAATTATGATTGGCACAGAGAGGAGACTTGTGTGGAAGAGAGAATGGTGGAACCCTCAGGACCTATTAGGAGATGCAAATCTGGTGTTGTTGATCATGATACAGTTTTAAGGGCAATGGCTCGAGCTCTTGAAAGGACCGAAGAGGATTACATGGAAATGGTGGAAAAGGCTCTTGACAAAAACCCGGAGCTTGCTTTGATGGGGTCATGTGTTCTAGTGATGTTAATGAAGGATCAAGATGTGTATGTCATGAACCTTGGGGATAGCCGTGTGATCTTGGCTCAAGAAAGGCCAAATGACCGTTATCCAAATCCAAATTTTTCGAAAGATGATATGAGCTATCGAAATAGATCTAGAGAGTCATTAGTGCGTATGGAACTGGACAGAATATCTGAAGATTCTCCTATGCCTAATCAGAACAGTCAGATTAACAAAATAAATAAAAACCGGGAGATTTCGTTATGCAGATTAAAGATGAGAGCTGTTCAGCTTTCCACCGATCACAGTACAAGTGTTGAAGAGGTGACATTTCTACAACAAATCTATATCATCTTGCTTTTTGGATCTGTCTTTGGCATTTCACAATCATTTTTGGTTAAAATACACCTAGATACCATGTTGCTTGATGTAGCTCCTTTAACATCCCTCAGGTTTATATTTTTATAATCATGCTCCTGTGGTATCCAATTATTCAATTAAACTACTTTCCTTTGAAAAAAAAAAAAAAATTGTCACGGGAGAACAATTGTATATCCCAATAGATGTGATCAGAGAGAGATGTGGGTAGTGAGTGTATGGCATTATGTTCATCTTATATGACTAATTTATATTGATGATTTTAAGATAAAGTGAAAATGAAATTAGTTGATCAGGACTGCTGGATACAAAATGGAGTATGATTAAAAAATTTGAAATCGAGGGGATGGCAATAAAACTACACTAAACCACAGGGGTGTAGGTGCATTTTACCCTTGCCCTTTTTGTGATTTTGTAAATTGCTGTCCTTTTTTATTTTTGAAAAATAATTTAGCCACAAAGAGATTATATAAAGGTAAACCTACAAACCGATATGGCTTGATGTGGTATGTCAAAGTGTAAAGTTACTTTTATTATAAAGTAGATCTAATGGATTTCATGAAACCACAACAATTTGTGGGTTTATTTTGTGCAATTTATTTGTGACTGTAACACTTTTTTTTTTATAAGTAGCCTTCACCCGTCCTTGTATGTTCATGCATATGGAAGTCGCATTTATAGCAGTAATTGACTATTGCTACAGTCTGTCCTCCGCATATTAGAATCAACCTTTTGGTTCAGTTATACCGAGAAAACAAGAACATATTTCTTCTAAATTACAGCCTCTTCTAATTTAATTTGTGGTCTATGTACCAAACATGTGGTTTAGGAACTATTTGTGGTAAAGGCCTTGGGCTTGGAGGTATGCTCCCTCCAAGTCTAAGTTCGAATCTCACTAGATGTAAACAACCTCTAGGGGCTATCAGACTAGGGGATTTTCCCCTTGAATTACCTGTGGTTCACTTGTAGGAAACTCCTTGCCAAGAGCCTGTGCACCCTTGGGATTAGTCGGGATACTGTTCCAGAACACCCGGTGCCAATAAAAAAAAAAAAAAACTATTTGTCATTGCACTGGAACCGTAATTAATTATTTGCTCAAGCAACAAGTAATCATCTTCCGGGTCCTGTTAATTAAATCTGAATGTCAGAATTAGTTGCCATATCCATGCCTTCTAGTAGTTTAAACAATTACAATTAGTTGCCTGAAGTTTTGTTCATTGATTAAGTTAGACTTCATAATGAACTGCTTTCATTTAGGGTTATAAAGAAATCAAACTATATTGTAGTAAATTCATTTGCCTGAAACTAGAAATGGATTAAGAAAATTAGCAAAAAAGAAATAGGAAGGAAGAGAAAATTATGATGAAGTTTTGGGATTATGTGCCAACAATTTGTGTTATTTTATTTTCTGTTGCAGGAAGTTTTTAGAATTCGGGCAGAACATCCTGATGATAACCAGGCTGTGTTTAATGATCGAGTTAAGGGTCAACTGAAAGTCACCAGAGCGTTTGGTGCTGGGTTCCTGAAGAAGGTTAGTTGCTCTTGAATTTGTTGTTTCTTAGCTGCGCAACATCTCACTGAATGTTTAAGCTCAGTTGCATCCATAAGATGTACATGTTATGTCTGTGTAGAATCATGCCTTTGTACACATGCTTGGCATAACTACAATGTCACTAGAGAATAGAGGACTACACGCCAGCAAGGAAACATGATGCATACTTTGTTGCTCAAGAATAGGATTTTTTCTTTTTCTGAGTGCAACTATTTCTCTTCCCCTTAATCCATGAGCTGTTCCTAAAAAACAGAAGACTTCTCTCTCTCTCTCTCTCTCTCTCTCTCTCACACACACACACACACACACACACATTAAACTCATCTCCCAGAACCTTTTTATATCTTTTTTCTCTTGTATCGATGTTATTTGGGATTAATGCATAAAGCCTCCTTAAACTACTACCCAATTTGCAGTCTAAGCAATATTCATAATATTTTATTTCAGAAAATGTGAATCGTGCAGTTTTTTTAACTAGGCCCAAAGTTGAGGTGTCCCATCCTTGAGCAGTAGGCATTAAAATATTAAGCAGTAAGGAAAAGAAAACCATTTTTAGAATTGTGAGGAAAAAAATTGGTTTGGTTGTATCTATGATTGCTTTTTTAAACTTTCTGTTAGCGTGATTTTTACCTGGTTTGATTCCAAGTCTTTACTCTTCACTTTATCCAAACATACAACCATGATCTTGCCATTTCTCTTTCAGCTGTCAGTCACTGCAGCTGTGTACTTAATGTTGGGTGACATTCAGTGGGATGTGGGAGCAAAAGCAGTTTAACTGATGGGAGTATATCTAAATATTTTGCTTTGGAGAATGTGAATCATGCAGTTCTTTAACTAGGACCTAAGTTGGGTTGTCCATAGGAGCTTTTCTGAATAGAAGTTGATCATGATTTTCTCACACCATGTAATCATGGACCACTTAGGGTTCTATCTTGGACAGGGCAGATAGCTGTAAAGTGTGACCTTAAGAGATAGATCATATAATAATCACTCATTTTTTGGAGCATTAGACACATTTCATGGGATACACTATCAATGATTTTCTCACACCATGTAATCATGGACCACTTAGGGCTCTATCGTGGACAGGGCAGATAGCTGAAAAGTGTGACCTTAAGAGATAGATCGTATAATAATCACTCATTTTTTGGAGCATTAGACACATTTCATGGGATACACTATCGATGGTGTGATTGTCTGGATTTAAGCTCTATGTTAGGCAGTTTTCTCTTGTTCCTTCAATCTGGTTATGATTCTTCCAAGAGTTACTTGGCTTGTAATGCATCTTAAGCATAGTATGGGACTACAATGAAGTTCAGATCATGCAACTCAAGAGGTTAATTAAAGACCACTTTGCATCCTTTCGTTTACTTGAAAGGGGTATCATTGATGTCTACTTTTGCAGACTCTCCATTTAATCCATCTCTCTTATGTATTTTTCGTGTTATTGCATTTCAACATTTTTTTTAATTTCACTTGTTGGGTGCAGCCAACTTGTAATGAAGCTCTGCTGGAGATGTTTCAGATTGATTATGTGGGAAATGTTCCTTATGTCAGCTGCATTCCTTTCCTTCTTCACCACCGACTTTCCTCAAGTGATCGATTCCTAGTACTCTCCTCTGATGGACTTTACCAGTACTTTAGCAACGAGGAGGTAGTTGCCCATGTCACTTGGTTCATAGAAAATGTTCCTGAAGGTGATCCTGCCCAATACCTCATCGCAGAGCTTCTCTTTCGTGCTGCCAAAAAGAATGGTAAATTGATTAACTTAGTAGTCTTTTTCATTTCATCAGCACTTAATGAAAGCTTAGATTGGATAATACTTGCTAATTTGGAAAGGAAAAAGAAAAGACTTAGGTGGGCAGACAGGAGTAGAATGTCTCCTCTTTCAGTTTAATATGCATGGATGACAACACGTTTCTTTTGTATGTTCCATTAAGAACATTTCCTTGCTCAAATAGTGGGTAATTTCTGATGATGATATAGTCTGTAGACTTTCTGAAAAGGTTTTGAAAGCCAGTATAGATAGGGTTGACACCACTGGGTATGCTATTCTGCTTTATTATTTGCTATAATCTCTTGCTTGAACTTTGCTTTCCTGAATTAGAGACTAGTTGGGACAAAAGACCATGAAAGAGAACCCTAATGATGGATGGTAGTAAAAATGATCTGCTTGTATTTGCTTTGTCATTCTTATGAGTGCTTCCGGATGATTTTTTGCAGGAATGGATTTTCACGAGTTGCTGGATATTCCACATGGGGATCGACGCAAATATCATGATGATGTTTCTGTTATGGTGGTTTCACTGGAGGGAAGGATCTGGAGATCATCTGGATAGTTGCTTCACATCTTCTCTTTTATTCTTCTTCTATTTTGGGGGGTTCCCCCCCTCTCTCTCTGCTAGGTTTGTTCTCATTTGCACATAGCCTCAACAATGTCACAATTTTCAGGCAAGGTCTAAAACATTTATGAATTTCAGAACTTGGAATCATACTCTGGACATTTTTGGAAATAGAAGTTCATTTATTCCTTCGTTATGTTTAATCTTGACAAGGCTGGAGGATCTGACACAAAGCAAGGAACCATGATCGGTGCCTGGCTTTCCCCACCATGTGCCAGTTCTGTTCTTCCGAGTTTGGAACTACAATAGTCCTTATATCAATCTGTTCAAAACTTCTTTTGAGATTGTACTTAAAACTCAATTTAATTGGTCAGTTAAAATAGTAGGGGACAACTGGACAAGGCCATAAGCAGAAAAACCCTTAATTATCACCTTCTGAATACCAATTATTTTTGTAGAAATTGAGGTCAAGTTAGTAAAAGGAGTATCATCGATGGACTTTGATCTTTCTCTCACAGAAAGAAAATCTCGACCCGCTGAATACATTTTTCTTAGATGGGAGTTGAGAATGTTTGAAATCCACCTTACTTTACGGTGGTGAATTGCATTGCTTTATATAATTGTTTGCAGAATGTACATAGTTAATACGAATTAATAAATTTACAATAAAAGGAAACAACGTACAAATAAGACTCACAATCATGATAGTCAACTCTCACATATATGGAAAGAATTTGATTGAGTGATATCCTCAACAACCCCCGCAAGCTGAGCATCAGATTGGATCGGACGTGGAGCTTGGATCAGAACTCAAAGAGTGGTCGAGGAATGTTCTTGGTAAAAATATCAGCAACCTGCAAACGAGAGGGGACATGTTGGGTATAGAGCTTGCTAGCGACAATAAGTTCACAGAGAAAGTAATAGTCCAACTCAACATGCTTAGCCCGCTCGTGTGAAACCGGATTGGAGCTAAAAAAAAGGGCACTCTTGTTGTCACATAAGAGAAGAGGCTGCCGTGGGATGGATACCTGGAGGTCATGCAGGAGATGTGTGAGCCAAATGAGTTCAGCAGCAGTGGAAGCAAGGGCACGATACTCAGATTCGCAACTGGAACGAGAGACAATTGGCTGTTTCTTAGCACTCCAGGAAACCAAATTGTCACCGAGATAAATAGAATAACCAAAGGTTGAACGATGAGTATCGGGGCAGCCAGCCCAATCAGCATCAGAATAAGCAACAAGAGCACCAGGAGAGGAGGAGGGATGAAAAGTTAAGCCAAAATGAAGGGTGCCTTTGACATAGCGGAGGATACGTTTAACAGCTAGAAAGTGATCGTCAGTTGGAGCATGCAGGTATTGACTGACAGAGTTGACAGCATAAGCAATATCAAGACGTGTGATGGTCAAGTACTGGAGGGCGCCAACAAGATCTGTAGAGAGTGTGATTGGAAAACAGAGGACCATCGGCGAACAGATGCTGAGAAACAACCATGGGAGTGTGAAAAGGCTTATTCTCAAGTAACTGAGCTCAAGAAAGAATATCTCGTGCATATTTGAGCTGACTGATGAAGAGACCATCAGAAGTGGAGGAAGCTTCTAGACCAAGAAAGTAACTGAGGGGGCCCAAGTCCTTAGTGGCAAACTCATAATTGAGTTTACAAGTGGAGCTGTCAAGAAGGGAAGAAGTGTTGCCTGTAATAATGATGTCATCAACATAAGGAAGCAGGTATATAATATCTGACTGCTTATGAAAGATAAAAAGAGATGGATCAGCACGACTGCAAGAAAAACCAAGGTGAGTGAGAAAGGAGCTAAGGCGCTAAAACCAGGCACGAGGTGCTTGCTTGAGACCATAGAGAGCTTTCTTCAACTGGCATACATGATCAGGGAAGCGAGGATCAATATACCCTAGAGGCTGCTCCATATAAACTTGATTAGTGAAAGTAACATTGAGAAACGCATTCTTGACGTCAAGTTGACGAATGGGCCATTTCTGTGTCACAGCAAGAGAGAGCACAACGCGAATAGTGGTGGCCTTGATTACAGGACTGAAAGTATCAGTGTAGTCAAGACCAGGTACCTGTTTATAGCCTTTGGCAATAAGGCGTGCTTTGAGACGTTCAACAGATCCATTAGGCAGGTATTTGGTCTGGAAAACCCATTTGGAGCCCACAATGTTGGTGTTGACAGGTCGAGGGACCAAAATCCAGGTACTATTACTCTTAAGGGCATGGATTTCTTCATCCATGGTAGCAAGCCAAGCAGGATTCTTAGCAGCAGATTTGAAACCTTTAGGCTCAGTTGATGCAAGAAGAGTAGGAAGAATACCAAATGAGCCAAAGAGGCTAAGATGCGCTGGGTGACGAGTCTTGAAAATACTAGCTTTAGCTCTTGTAATCATAGGATGAGAACCCAACGGAACCACGACAGCAGGAGCAAGAGCTGCACTGGACTCAGGTGGAGGAGCCAAGTGCTGCAAAGAGGGACCTGCAAGGACTCATTCATTGAATCAGTACACATAATACACAAGTTAGACCCAGATTGAGTAATATGTGAGGAAGAGGTGTCAGAGGGAGGCAGATCGGTATGGAGGAGGCCGAGTTCAAGGAAATTGGAAAAATTAAGGGAATATAGGGGTTGGGCCTGAGAGGTGGCAAGGGAAGGAAAATAAGTTTCATCAAATTGAGCATGGCGAGTGATGTAGAGCCTAGAAGTGATAGGATCTATGCAGCGAAATCCTTTATAAGAAGTACTGTAACCCAAAAAAATACAAGGAATACTGCGAGGAGAAAGTTTGTTAGGCATATAATCACATAAGCATGGATAGACATGGTAACCAAAAGGGTAAAAGTTTTCATAATTTGGAGAATGACCATACAAAATCTCAAAAGGTGACTTACCTTCAAGAAGTAGTGTAGGCAAACGGTTGATAATGTAGGCTGCAGTGCTAAAGGCATCAACCCAAAAACGAGGAGAGATGTGAGAATGAAAAAGAAGGGCGAGGCCTGTCACAGTCACATGACGATGTTTTCTTTCGGCATGACCATTTTGGGCAGGTGTGTATGGACATGAGAGTTGATGATGAATGCCTGAAGAGCGAAGATGATCTTGAAAGAAATTACTAGTGAATTCGGCACTGCCATCACTTTGAAAAATTTTGATGGGGGAGGGACCGCAAAGATTCCAATGCATAAGATCAAGCATATTAGACGACCTATGTTCATTTCGAGAATAAGGCAAGCGATGACTTTTGGCAATTTGACAAGTGCTACATAAAGCAGGAGAAGGCAACAAAGAGGTAAGATAAAACTTTCTTTTTTTATTTAAAAGAGAAATAACGGAGTGATTGACATGTCCAACTCGTGCATGCCATAAATCATAAGATGCATGAAGCGATTTATTTTTAAGGACATAAATAAAAGCAGGATTGCGTTGTTTGAGCACATATAAGCCATCATCATGCTTGCCGATTACCACCACCGTTCCTGTTTTGAGATTCTGAATAGTAAACAAATTATTAGTAAATGTAACAGATAATGGAAAATCAAATGTTAATTTACTAATGGAAAGCAAATTTTTGGTGAAACGAGGAACAACTAGGACATCGAGAAGATGGAGATTCGGGAGAGGATAAATTTTACCCGTGTAGGTAATGGGAAGTGACGCATCATTCCCAACAATTACACAATCCTTACCCGTGTAACTTTTTGACTGGTCCAGGTTGGTTGAATCCGTAGTCATATGAGCCGAAACCCCTGTATCCATAAACCAGTCGGACCCCACGTTTTCAGAGGTTGCAAGAACTGGTGAAGGCTTCAGCGAGTTGAGCAGATGGCTCACTCCGAGCGTAATGCTGGCGACATCGATCAACATAGTGGCCGTCCATCCTACAGATTTGGCAACGTGGAGGATGACGGTGCTGACCCGAGCTGGAGCGTCCCTGTCCACGGCTGGAGGAGCCGCTGCCATGGCCATTTGGGCCACCTGGAGGATTGCGAGCAAAGCCACCACGATGGGGAGAATTTTTGGTGACTGTAAAAGCCGCAATAGAGGAGGAAGAAGCCTAAAGAGATTTCTGAAAAATCTCAAAACTTTCAGCCTTGGAGGTTAAATCCGAAAAACCAGGGAGAGGGGTTTGGGCCATTTGAGTGGTGGAGAAGCTCGAAAAATCAGGCCCTAGGCCACGGAGGAACCAGTGCACTTTATCAATGCCATCAACAGGCCGACCAATGGCATGGAGCTGATCACAAAGTGCTTTGAACGCACAGGCATATTCGGCTACAGAACGAATCCCACATTTCATCAACTGGAGATCATCCTTAATGCTAAGTTCTCATGCTTTCGAGTGGTGGCTGAAGGTGTTTCCATGGCAAGCCACACCTCACGAGCGGTGGAGAGACCTACAACTTTGGCCATAGCTTTCTCCATGAGGGAGGAGAGAAGGAGGCTGGGCAGGCGCTGGTCCATAGCCTTCCATGCCAGGTATTTGCTGTTTGGTATCTAAGAGGTTGGTGGGTCAAATGGGGGTGGCGGCACAAGGGTGCCATCAATGTGACCGAGCAAATCTTAACTCTCAACAAGGGGAAGAAGTTAACTCTTCTAGATGAGGTAATTGGATGATGATAATTTGATGGTGAGCATGTGAATCAAGGTGTTGAAGAGAAGGAGGGTGGGTGCGGGATTAGAGGCCATTTGGATCGAAGGAGGTTAATCCAGGTATGCTCTTGATACCATAAGAATATTTGAAATCCATCTTACTTTACGGTGGTGAATTGCATTGCTTTATATAATTGTTTGCTGAATGTAAATAGTTAATACGAATTAATAAATTTACAATAAAAGGAAACAATGTACAAATAAGACTCCTACAATAACGACAGTCAACTCTCACATATATGGAAAGAATTTGATTGAGGAGTGATATCCTCAACAGGAGTTTACACGTGTTTCTTCTCATATTATTCATCATTTTTTTTTATGTCAAACAGAATAACGATTATTCTGCATGTTAGTTCTAATAGATAATCTACAGCGCCTAAAAACGTAGAAATACTTTTGATGTTCAATTCAAAGTTATCAAATCAAAAAATGTCGAAAATCCACCTACAAGTTGGGTTGTATGGCTAAAAATCGTCTTTATTAGAATTTTATCAAAAATAGCAAAATCTCAATAATCATGCCAAAATTAAATATTTAATAAAAGAAGTAATCTGTTAAAAAATTGACCCAAATCGGTTCAGAATCACTTCCTAAACGATGAATGAAATATTACCAAAAAAAAAATGGAGATTCAGAAGAGAAAATAGTGGATTTTGGCCTCGGAAAAGATGTATACCGAGCAAGGCTGGATGACCATGACATACGCACCTAAAAGAAGTTTCCGAATTAGGGTCATATGTGCGGTTTTTATATTTGTAGTTAAAGTTATGGCCAAAATATTGATACATATTCGAAACTTTTTCAATTAGAAAAAGATCATAGTTATCTGTTATCTTTGAGCCGATATGCCAAATCAAGATATCTCAGTACCATCAACGTGTCATCTAACAACTCAGTATCATCTGACTTGGATCATACTGCATCATTATATCATGCATAAATATTTATATACCCAGGACCTATGATGCAATATCCACTTTTTAGCAACTCTGCTAGCCTGGTTGATTATACACAAAAGTTAATTTTGTTCGGGAAAGTGGGAAAACAAACAGTGCAGCAAAAGTAAGGCATAATAAAGCTAGTAGTGGGGTGTCGTCCCATCTGACTGACCCATTCTTCAGCGCAATGAGTTGTTGAGTTCGGTAAATGATGCTTAGTGTTTACTGCCATTTCTTGGGTAAATTTTCAAACAGATTGTTAATTTCTGTGTCCTCTTTTTTTGACTGTACGGAGAAAGTTGCTATTTATCCTTATCATGTCTCACCAACCACGCCTCATTGAGTTGGCCATAGCCGTTGTGTTTGGTTTAAAGTTGTATCACTTCTAAAGTTCTCTCTTAATTGGCAAGTTTGCTCCAAAAAGAAAAGTAAAGCAGCAGTTAGGTAGGTTTTTCCAGGGCCATTGTTTTGGTTTTTGAAGTTTAACCAACACATTCAAATCTAAATAGTGCATCAGAAAAAAGGGTAACACAGATGTATATGGTTTTCTTCTTCATTAAATATTTAATTTCTTTGCTTTGGATTTAAGTTGAAATCATACTCTCTGCTTGAGCATCACATCAGAACCTCTTCCTATCTATCTGTTTCTTATATCTATCTGTATATAAATGAAGCAGTTGGCTGTTCTTTCTCCATATTCAAACCAAGCACATTCCAGTACTCCTCTTGGTTTAACTAAATATAGCAATCTCTTTCTAGTTATCTCAAAACATGATGGCAAACGTTCTTGCATGTCTGGTCATCTTTGCTGCAATCTTCAGCTCTGCTGTCTCATCCGATCCTGACTCCCTTCAGGATCTCTGTGTTGCTGCTCCCACTTCAGGTATATGATATGATATGATATTTATTTGAATGCTCATGAGGGGTAGATATATATTTTATTGGGTTGAATGTACTTTCTTATATACGTACGTACGTACTCATTCATGCAACAGGTAAAAAGGTGAACGGATTTTTATGCAAGGACGAGGCAAATGTAACGGCAGCTGATTTCACATTCGACGGTCTGGCTAAGCCAGGACTTATTAACAACTCGTTTGGTTCAGTTGCAAAGCCAGCCAACGTGGATCAGATTCCAGGTCTCAACACCCTGGGGGTGTCGATGGCGCGAATCGACTATGCCCCCGGTGGACTTAACCCTCCTCACACCCACCCGCGTGGCACTGAGATCGTGTTCGTGCTGGAAGGCGAGCTGGAAGTGGGCTTCATCACCACAGCAAACAAGCTAATCGCCAAGACCATCAAGAAAGGTGAAATCTTTCTGTTTCCCAAGGGACTGGTCCATTTTCAGAAGAACAACGGCGAGAAGCCCGCTTCAGTGATCGCGGCCTTCAATAGCCAATTACCCGGCACCCAAGTCATTGCTCCGACACTATTCACGGCAACACCACCCGTGCCAGACGATGTGTTGGCTATAGCCTTTCAGGTTGGTAACAAAGACATTGACAAAATCAAAGCAAAGCTGGCTCCCAAGAAGAAGTAGTACAGAAGTATAAGTACTAGAGACCATTTACCTTGCAAATTCTTTTCATCCCTATGTATAAACATGTGAGTCTAATATGGCGTATATTGGAGGACAGATTTTGAATAAAATTGGATATCTGCAATGATGTGCGTGAAAGAGTTTCTAATTCAAAGCAAAAGAGAATAAAATTGTCCTTCAATTGTGACATGGTCTATCAATGGGTAGAGGAGTTCAGAGATGCTTAGGAATTAAATTCCCTTCATCCGTGCATGCAGGTAGTGTTGCTGGTAATCAGCGGTCGAGATATCCATTTCATGGTAGATAAAAGTGGATTTGATTAGAAGAAAGATAAAAGTGGATCAGCTAGCATTAATGCCATAATAATTATATGTTAATGCGCGCAGCTAATTAAACCACTGAAATTAATCTACTCCATTGATTCTATATTTCGGCTGCTATTGGTGCATCTAAAATTGAGTTATATAAATATATATTATTATAATTTGACAATACCTAAACCGTCAAATTATAATAATTCATACATTTAATTAAAGTTTTGACTGTTAAAGTCCACAAAAATAAAGCATGTGACACAATCTTTAATAAATGTAGGATATATAGGCTCGTTTGGTTGTTAGGCTCAACTGAACTCAATTTAATTTAATTTTAAACTGAGTTTAAAATTGATATCCAATCATCCAACTCGCAAATTACTAAATCCATTTCAATTCAAAATCTCTTTACGTGAGACTCACAACTTTTTTCAAATCAACACATCTTTATACGTGAAACCCGCAATCTTTTTTAACTTATCATAAATAGTACTAATCAAATTCATCTTAATATCTAAACTCATTTTAGATTAACTCTACATAACTCACTCAATCAACTCAACTCACTACTATTTATAAAAAAATTCAACTCAATTCAATTCAGTTCAGCTTAACATCTAAATACAACCTAACTTTTTATTTAGTTTTCAAAATCGAATATTTTATACTCTGAATTACACAGACTTTGTATCACCAATTAAACTAAAGTTTGATTAACCTAGGAGTAATATATTTTTTAATAATTTTTTAGGAAAAAAAAAATATTTTTATGTCTTGTTTGGTTATATGGTTAGAATAGATTAGATGAAATATTATGAATAATAATAATTTTTTAGATAATGAGACAAGATGGTCTTAACTTTTTAAAAGTTAATAATGTGATGGGTCTCACCAATTATTAAAAATTATTTTTAATTATTGAGTTAAAAATATTATGAATATATTTAAAATAAGTAATATTTATTATTAGTTTAAAAAATCATAAACATTTTGATTTTTTTAAAATATATTTTGTATTATTATATTATAATCTATTTATTATACTATATTTTATCAAATTTGAAATATATTTTTCTAATTATATTACAATAAAATAATTTTTGTAAGTTTAGTGATATTCAAGATATTAGTGGCCGTCTTTTTGACTTTTGAAGAGCAAGTAATCATTATTATATATTTCTAATCATTATTATTTATTTCCTACGCCTTTTTTGTTGATTGCTGGATGGACGGAAAAAATTCGTTCATAAAAGTCGGGCTAGTGTGCCCCCGTCAGATAAAATTTATTTTTTATTTTATTATTTTTTTAAATAATTTTAAAATATAAAAAAATATATTAATATATTAATATTATGAAATTAAAAAAGAAATGATATTGCAATAGAAAAAAAATATTACAAGAGAAAGAGTTGTTATTTAATGTAAAAACTTGATCATATATAAGTTAATGATAGCTATATATATAGGAGGACAAAGGAGTAGGTATATTTTAAATCTTAATTGATGGCTAAAGATAAGTCTTAATTGATGGCTAAATAGTCTTAATTGATGGCTAAAGATGGTCATACAAATAAGTTTATAACACTTCTCCTTTGGATAATCATACATAAAGAATCTGTCTCGTTAAAACCTTGTCAAGGAAAAATGCAGTGGAAAAAAAACCAATGGTGAAGGAAAAAGAGTACAACATTTATGTGTATCGCCAAGTGCTTTAAGATTGCCTCATTAAAACCTTGTAAAGGAAATCCAGTAAGATAAAATCTTAGTGAAGGAAAAATAATACAATCAGCTCAAGTCTTCAAGACATTACTCCCCCTGAAAAATGCATGATAATAGGTTTTCAAGTCTTTGCATTATAATGTTCTGCACAATCTTCTTAAATGTTGCAGTTGGTAATGCTTTCGTAAATAAATCTACCAGATTATCACTGAACCGTATCTGCTTGACATTAATTTCACATTTTTCCTCATGAATTGCAATAATCTTTTTGTGTGGATCTGAAAGATAACTTGTATATGCATATCCAACTAATTGTGGACTTGATCCATGCTGATAAAATAATCTCATATCAATCATACCTCAAAGGTAACGAATGACATGTTTAATACCATTCCAATGTCTTCGAGTTGGTGCGAAACTATATTTTACAAGTAAATTAACTGAAAATGTAATATCAGACCGAGTACAATTTGCAAGATATATCAGGACTCCAATTGCACTGAGATAAGGTGCTTCAGGACCAAGAATTTCTTTATCTTCTTCACAAGGACGAAATGGATATTTCTGCATATCAAGTGATTGAACAACCATTGGAGTACTCAGGGGATGAAGACTTTATAGTGAAAGGTCTTTACGTTGATGCATCTCAATATTGTGTACCAACTCTTTAAATGATGCAGTTGGTAATATTTTGGTAAACAAATTCACTATATTAATTCAAGATCTTTTTAACATTAAATTCACTATTCTTTTACAGTTGTGCTCTTCTAGAGTTCTTGTAAATAACATAGTAAGTGGAGAAGTCATCAAAATTAAGTCGCCAACCTCCATATTCAACAAAAACGGTGGCAACCTTTTTAGACCAGACAAGCATAGGAGGATTTTACAGCTCTTCTGTAACTGTCAGGCATTGCAGGTCTATGATACTACATCTATTGTCTCTTGTAGAGAGATGCTTCACGAGAGACATTGTGAAGCAATAGAGATACTTTATCCTTTATTTTACTCACCTGAGGATGTTGCTCTTATGATAAAATGATAAATTCATTTTTTTGGAATGAGTTATTTTGATGTCGTTTTAGAATCAATATTTATTAGTGCTCAATATTCTACCTCTGTTATGACTATATCTCGGAGGTTATTAGATAAAATGAATGAAATTAACCAACTCAATAATCAAATATCTTAATTGCGTTAGAAGCTCTCTGCGAAGAGTCGTAAAAACGAGAAACTGAAAGAGGAGAATAATGTGTTAAAACAGTACGCCCGTGATCTTCAAGATCAGCAGCAGCGGATATTTGAAAAAGTCTAAATACTTAGAGAATAAGGACAAGCTGCATTTAATCTCGTCGTGGATATCTGAAAAAGTTCAACTTTTAAGAGAGTATGGGCAAGCTGCTTTTAATTTCACGGTCTAGTAAATAATTGTAGAATATATGTATTTAACATATCCTTTATTAATATATATAATTTTGTCTTGCTTTCTTAATTTTCTCTATAAAAAAAATATTCAGCTCATCTTTATTCGCATCTCATTTTCATTCGCATCTCATTTTCTTTACTTTTCTTTAATTAGTCTGCATTCTTATTCTGTAATCTTTTTCTGCATTCTTACTCTACAATAGCCCAGCAATCTTCTCGTGACCAATATATGAGGTATTTTACACCTCGTTCACCAGTTGTTTCTATTTCTACCGTAGGTACTATAATGCAATACGATAATGATCTGACTAATAAGTCAGAAGATGATGCTATCTACGAGTTTGTGAGTCTCGGTACCTGATACTCATCAACCATTGTCAAATTTTCTTAGCTACTACAATTCAAAACTTGTGAGGCTAACAAACTCAAAGAGAAAATTTATATCCTTCAGCGGCTTCTTCTGGAATCCAATATGAAGATAAGAGCAATAAAGTAAGAGAATAGGAATTTAAAATCCTTATTTGACTCTTCTTTTTGATTGCCTACTCCTTTAGATAGGAATGTCATGCAAATTTTTAAAAAACAATATCGTTTAAATAATGAGGCGAAGAGCCTCAAATTTCTGTAATTTTATTTTGAGATAATAAAATAATATTTTACAAATATTTATATTGCGTTTCTATCTTCTGGTAGATATTCTGTGTGCTCCATTTAATTTCTCCTTTAATAATGTATATTTCTTACAAAATCGTAATATGAATCTGAAATACTAATTGCATTTAAGAGATGATATTTCAGAACTAATAATTTCATTTATCTTCTATTCGGATCCGAAAGGGTTTCTGATTTATATTTCAAATATTTGCAGTTTTCATGAGCTCTTTTGGAGTCTCAATGACATTTAAATCATCTATATAAACTGCAATAAAAGTTAATATAGATACTGAAAATATATGGAAAATAACTTGTTTTACATTTGTTTTGATTGTTTTAGATCATATAAGGATTTTTGAAATTTGATAAAATAAGTACTTCATAACTATATAATTCATGCATTTCATATCTAATGATCCATATAAATATGCAGTTAATCATATATATCCAAACTCTCGGTAACTATCAAGCTAATAAAAACCTCAATATAATTTCATCCATTTCAAAAGCATATCAATATTATTTCTGCGAAAAACCGACTCGTGATTTATTTATCACATTTTCATTTCCTTTATATAAATACCCACTGATATTCAACAGGTATCACATTTTAGATGTTTGAACTACAAGTCCATATATATATATCACATTTTATTAATGATATCAATTTTGCAAGAATTGTTTCTTTCTATTTTGGCCAATATTTTTACGTTGGTATTTTTCGACGGTTCTTGACTCACTTTTTTCATTACTTCTAGTATTGTCAAGTGCCATCTTATATGAAAATACGTTATCGACAACGGTTTTATTTTTATTTAGAATTTCTCTTTTACTCATGAAATGTATCGAGATCTTATTATTTTCAAGTACCTATCCCTCTTCAATGGAAGATATTTCATGAAAGACCTTTTCAAAAGGTACTCTTCGGGAGGATTATACTCTTTAGGAGTTTTTATTATGAGAGAATTTTGTACAAAAAGTTTGGATGAATCTTATTGCTTGTTTTTTCAGGAGCACCAATTTCTTTTCTTTGTGCTTTTCTATTTCGGGATGTTTTATCTTTTATATCAATTTAGTATTGTTTATATCAATAGGTCTCCCACGCTTTTAGACATGTCTTATGTTTATTAGACTGCTAAATTTCTTAATTATTCTACTAGGACTTCAATCATCGCTGGGATTTTAGCAGCTAGAATATGAGATATTTTTACCTTATTGCATCCATAAATTAAGTATCATCTAAACTTTTAGTTTACTTATGATAATCAAGATAACGTCAAATTATTTCATTTTATTTGCTTCTAGTAAATTTTTCTTTCCGCTCATGGTGGTAAGACTTTATAGTAAAAGAATCTTCTTGTTCTTTTATAGACGTTCATATGAAAATTATTCAACTTATCGTAATTGATTTCGGATGATAAAGTTAATCATTAAAAACATACAAATATTTTGAATTATATCACTTTTGATGCATCATATATTTAATTCAATAGTTGTATAATATCATCTCAAAGAGAAAGTTGATAGTTTTTCTAATACGAGCTCTAACCCAAAATCATAGAAGTACTATAAAGATATTAATTACCACGACCAAGCTGTTAGTTTATTTGACAAATGTACAATTCACTTTTTGAGATTAATGTGGAATTAGTAGGACGTGACTCATGATTTCTTAACAAAATCTCATTATTTTGCTCAGTCATTAGAAAATAAGATATAAATTTAGAATATATTGTAAACTTTCGCACTCGATATTGCTATTTCAAGAGTAAATTTGAGATATTCATTTTAAACATATATTCTTTACTGACTTTTCTCTACACAATTTCAATTATGCAACTTTAGGTGCATTAATCATAATGAGCTTTTAGGAGGATCCCGATTTTTTGGTACACGTATCACTCATTTAAACTATCTCACAGAATTAATAAATCTTTTATTATGAGATGCTCAATAAAATTATTAGCTTAGGACGATCCTTCAGGGATGTTCTATTTCTGTTCAAAGATTAATCTTATCATCAATAATTCATAACAAGTATAAAAAAAATAAATAGAACTTGTGTATAAATTATGTGAATAAAAATTGACCATAGATATAACTTAAATGTAAATTATGAAAATTTTAATTCACTATAAACATAACTAAGATGTAAACTATGCGAATAAATAAAAAATTTCATCAAGTAATAATAAAGAATATAATCTTCAATACTCACTTTGAGAATTACAAATAATATATTAAAAAACTTATTTAAAATAGAAGACCACTAATTTCATAATCGTCAGAACTTTTATGCTGATAACGTATTATGAAATTAAAAGAGAGAGTTTTTGTATTGAATAATAATTTTTTCTATTATAATATTTTCTTTCTCTTGTAATATTATTTTTTTTTAATTTCATAACAATTAAAAATTACTCTCTTAATCATTAAATAAATAAAAAAATCACCAAACAATTAAATGGAGCGGTCAACAACTGAGTATAGTAATTTTTCTCATTAAATAAATTAACGGACAGCTAACAAATATGTAGACATTTATTAGGTGGGAGTTGGTTGCTTTCCCCCAACAAGCTCCACAGCTAGCAAACTACCCCTTTTGCTGCTGCAGGAATTTGTCTCCTGCTTTTAACATTTATTTACTACATACACCTCCCTAGCTAGCTAGCTAGGGAGTAATTAGTTAACATTCATGTTTACTTCAGGGGAGCATTATAAGTAACCTTAATTGGCAACTAGCTAGGTTGCTTGGAATTTAGTACTACTTTTTTTTTGTTTTGAAATAGGAATTTAGCTGTACTTGTTACGTGGGGTCGTCACCAACCAGGAAAATGAAATTAATAGATGCTTAATTACCCGGAGCTTTAAGCAGTTATATATGAGCAATCTTATATCTATAAACGACTTATATTAAAATAATTTTATAAATTAATATGATTTTACTTGATATTTATTTTATAATAAAAATAATTTTATAATCTAACGAATCACGTTAAATTATATCAATTTATGATATTATTTTTATTTAATCTGTTTATTATTAAAATATTTCCTTATATATATTAACTACAGAGTAGAATAATTCTCATGTTTGCAAATGATTTGGACCATGAAAAAATGCATAATTAAGAGAGTACTACTACTATAAACTCATAGGCCACTCGATTATTTATTTATTTTTTTGGTAAGTAAAAAAATACTCAAAAGCCACACTCAAATTAAAATGACCAGATCACAAATAACTTCAGATTTCTAGCTGCTGTGCAAACTACCCCAATAATAAAAATATGTTGTGCATAAGTAGTTCTTATATAGAAATGCTACCGTATAAATCTCAAATAGATAAATTTTATACTTAATCTTTGTAAAAAAGTGGATTACACTAAAAAATAATAGTTTTTTTTTTCTTTACATATTTTTAAGGTGTGGTCCACTTTTTTTATAAAGGGACTGTGGGAGACTTATTTATTTGAGACTTTACAAATCATTTTTCTGTTTTATAAACTCACTTGTGCATTTGAAGAACAAGTGGCTCTTAATTCTCACATCAAACTACAAACTGTCACAAATGTTTTTTTATAAGAATTTTATTAAAATAGGCAAAATCAATTCCACGGGACGTATACAAAAGCAACACCACATGAGGCAAATTGTAACAAATTCATCTAATTCATGCACGTCCCACACCAGCCATTTGATCCTTTATGGTTAATTTGACAAACCTCATCTTTCATATTAATTTGAAAACTGCATCCTTCTACACTTGAAATTTATATTTAGTGGAGCATCTTATTTTTCATGGCTCAAAAGTGTTTACTTAAAACCTAAGATACACCCAACTTTTAACAATTGTAGGAACATGGTAATGGAACAAGTACCTGCTTGGTAGCAAATTTATGAATATCATTCTAGTGAACGATTTGGTTAAGGCATTAAATCAAAATATTTCGATATCGATACCGTTTCAGGATAGTTTATATATAGATAAATTAATTATAAATGAATAATTTATATTTTAAAATAACATTTTTAAAAATACATATTTATAAAAATCAATAATACTTTTAAGTTCTCAATCTAACTATTAAAAAAATAATCACTCATCTTCATCAATAAAACAATACTCACTCATTGACACCCTCACAAAAAAATCAACCGTGATTTTTTTTTTCTTGGTTGATAAACTTTAGAAAGCACTGAAAAATTGCTAGCAAAGTCAATTTACTAGCTGTTTGCTGATATTAGCGGAAACAAGACTACAAGTATATCGTTGTTTGATCTCAAGAAAAGTTGGATGAGAAATAATGATTACTCTGATCTTGACACGCAATTTAAGTTTTCTGTTGTTCAGGCCCAGTTTTGAGTTCTACACTATTTGATTGATCTCCTCTGATTTAGGTAACCCTTGTGACCCCATCAAGTCCTTCCACTTCAACATACATAATCGGCTAGGGAGTAGGAATTTGATTTTCAGTCTAAGAAAAAGAGATTAAAAAAAAGATAAAGAAAATAGTCTTTAAATGTGAGAATTGAAATGAAAATTATGAAAAAGTCAGTATTTTTATATTAATTACAAAAGTACCACAACCATGTCCCTGATTTTCACTTCTCAAATCGGAATATAAATTTCGTCTGGTATATAAAAAATCGGCCAGTATTGATCGAAACACACTGAAATGGTCGGTATTTGATCTGGTACGAAGCACCTATCTTTCCCGTGCCAGTTACTATTCCAGCACAGTAAATTCCTATCATTTTGACTAGTACGATACAGTATTCAAAATATTGCTCAGTACTCATTGGCCAGAAAGTTGGTAATTAGGTTGTTATTAGTCATGATCATCTTTAAGCTCCAAAGCTAATGAAGCTGAAGGAAGCCCCTCACTTAGATTGAATCATTTGTGCTCTTACTTTTATCATCATCCCTCTATCAATTGCCATATATTCTGTTCTAGAATAAATTCCAAATAGGTGCCTAAAGCTAAAAAAATATGATATACGCGAAACCTTTTTAAACTAAGCACAAAATGGCCCGAGCATAACATAGATATACCACCTAGACAATGGCGAACCGTGTTGCCATAAGTAATTAAAAGAATGCATCTAGCAATATACAAATAAAGTGTTAATGCAATTGTCACCATTTGTAAGATTTCCCACATGTCACATGTCTAGGTTATGTACAAAAGATAAAAAATAGAGATCGATATGAAGTCTGGAGTGATGATTGCAATGCAAGGTTGGATACTTACAAGCAGCACACTCCATGTATATCTCTCAACCCTCTCTCATCAGAAGCAAGACTCTTTTTTATTCTATAAGAGGAACAACGAGGAGATTTGAACCCATTCTTCCCCTCTTCCCTTACCTCCATTAATCCTTCAAAAATAGAAACCAAAAAATTAAGTTTATTTACAAAAGTAAGTGTAAAAGAATCAAAACTCAAGAGTATGTAATGGAATTGCCTCTCCTCTGAAGGAGACCCAATCCACAACATAGGTGACAGATGATACATGATCAGACGATCAGTCGAAAGAAGAGGAATAGCCGGTCATCGATGATCTCCTTTCATGGCCATGAATATGTCCAGAGCTTTATTCAATCATCTAATGCTGGATTGGAGCTTGCCATGGCTTTCGAGAGCCTTTGATCTCTTGTTGGGCTGTGGAGCCCGATTCATTTTTGTAGTAGTCCGACTTGATAACCAAACTCAAGAAGGACTCGTTTCAATTTTATTTCTCTTTTTTTTTTCTTTTGTGGGTTTTCAATGAAGCTTGGACCATGGAATGCAAATTTTTGGATTCAGTTTGTGACTCGAGAAACACCAAACAGAAAGGTTCACGTGAGAGATTGCTCAAATGAAATTTAGGTAAAGAGTTCACTCAAGTGAATAATATAATACTTGTAAAATTAACACTTTTTCCGTGTGACTTTATAAATATGTTTATTATAAACCGTATGACCATTATAAAACATTAATGTATTTCATCCCAAAGTGTAATTTGATATTCCTTAAGATAATAAAATATTCTACAGGTTCGTAGACGAAGGCATGTTATCAAATTACGTAAATTTTTATACCATGTAATTGATTTCTTACTTCGATTTACTTTTCTTGCATCGGTTTGCACAACATCTCTAAGCTTTGGATTCGAGTTAGATCCAATGCCATGGTTGTTGGTCATGGCCGCATTGGATATCTGACCTTGGATCATCGAGACCCATGAGTACCATGGCCTTCTATCCTTAAAAAGCTTCACGCTGTGGCCTGTGGGTCAGATTTGGTGAGAAAGCAAGGGAGTGGTAGGAGCGGGCAAGTGTAGTGGGTGGTTTGAGAAAGTTGAGACTTGACAGAGTGACGTAGTTGGATTTGGAGCACCAAATAATTATTACAGCTAATCTTATCTCTTTTAATTATTATAATTTTTTTAAAATTTTTATGTAAAATATAATAAACAATTTAATTTTTTCAAATTTTAAAATAATAATAATATTAAAAAATAATATTATAATAATATTTTTTTCAATTTTTAATTTTTATCTCAAATTATCTTGTCTCAATTCACTGTCCAAATCTTACCAAGACTGGTTTAGATTCAAAGATGAGAGGAGATGGTTTTAGATGAAAGATGACAATTAAATAAAATATTATTATTTTTTAAATATTATTATTGTTCTGAAATTTAAAAAATTAAATTGAGATTTGAAAAAGTTGAATTATTTATTATATTTTATATAAAAATTTAAAAAAAAATTATAATAATGAGATGAAATTATATAAGATAAAATGATCAAACATTTTACAAATCCAAACGGGCCTTAATCCACTAACGGTTAATTAAACGTCGCAGGTGACAAATCCAAAGACAAACTAACATTTTTCTATCTATAAACCCGGGATTTAATATATTAGAATTCTCTCTCGAACAAGCATCGGTTTAAGGGAAATTATTAATTACCAGCTCCATCGAACTGAGTTCGTAATTAGGAACATAATCACTTGCTAGTACTTGAGACGCGCGCCCCATGAAACATATATAGGATAGAAGTTATATATATACATGATCAAAACAATATATATATATATAATTTCCTCTTTCATTTTTTCTTTTATTTGAAAACTTTCACTACGAGAAAAACGAATATTAATCTTACATTATTTATGAAGAGAATGATTATTCGAGTACTCCATCAAACTTTTGATATGTTGGGGCCATAGGATTAATTACTGGCTAGCTGTTCGCTAAGTGACACGGCGACGACAAATTAAGGAACACTTGGTTCTCATGAAAAGATAGAGACATATCGGAATAAGCCGAACGGGTTAACATCTGTTTGCTTAAGTGTCCTTATAAAGTATAGTTTTAATAGACTAGTGGCCGTTGCAGATGAGAGATGATGATAACGTACGTGGAAAATTAACATATATACTTACATAATAACATTATGCAAATTAATTAAAAAGATCAGGACGTAGAAATAATTCTACATAATTTAAGTATGAGCTTTGATTGGTCGGATTGCTTGGGATTTAAGTTCATGAAATCCTAGCCGCTATTCTCTGATTGATAGATCGAGCAATGAGCATCACACCATACTATAATATTCGATTCTTGCATATAAATAAAGCAGCTGCCCCTTCGTTATATCCATATTCAAACCAAACTTTCCGCAACTTTCTTGGTTCATCAGTCTTTATCTCTTATAATTTCTTGCAATTTTCAGTCATGTTGGTAAAGTACGTTCTTGCATGTCTGATCGTCTTTACTGCAATTCCCAGCACTACTATTGCAAATGATCCTGACGCCCTGCAGGATATCTGTGTTGCTGTTGTTCCTTCTTCAGGTACATATAATGATGTTTGATTAATTTGGTACGTATCAAAGACAGAATTGAGAAAAGGTTCGCTTGAACGCTTAGAATGGTCAAATGTTTTGTTTCTTACATACGTACTCATTTCGTTGATCATGCGTGTAAACAGACATAAAAGTGAACGGGTTTGTTTGCAAGGACGATGCAAATGTTACGGCAGATGATTTCTTCTTCGGCGGCCTAGTTAGACCAAATGTTATCAACACCGCGATTGGGACATTCAATGCAACGTTGGCCAGCGTCCGAGAGATTCCAGGCCTCAACACACTGTCGTTGTCGGTGGCGCGCAGTGACTATTTGCCCGGCGGGCCTAGCTTCACTCCTCACTTGCACCCGCGCGGGGCCGAGCTTATGTACGTTCTGGAGGGGCAAATGAACGTAGGCTTCATCACCACAGCAAACAAGCTCTTCTCCAAGACCATCAAGAAAGGTGAAGTCTTTGTGTTCCCTAAGGCTCTCGTCCATTATCATTACAACGGCGCCACCGACAAGCACGCTTCTGTGATCTCGGTCTTCGATAGCCAAGGGCCCGGCAACCAAGTCATTGCTACAGCACTTTTCGGGTCAAAACCCCCCTTGCCAGAAGATGTGTTGTCTATGGCCTTTCAGGTGGATATCAAACAGGTTGAAAAAATCAAAGCAAATCTTAAGTCGGCCAATCTTACTGTTACTTTTTGATCCATATTATATATATATATATGATCAGATATATATGATCAGAGATGAATATGGCTAGCTAGTAGATCTAGATATATTGGGGACGATCTTTGAATATAACTCGATCGATCGATACATGTAATGAATGATCTGGTATGCTATCTAGTTCAATGATGATCTAGTTCAATGAATTTACTATGACATCCTGATGATTTGGCAGCTTTTCCTTGGAAAGAACTTCCTTGCTTTCTTTTGTGCATGATTTCAGATTCAGCAGTTTAATCATTATGAAGTTGGTTGGATGATTATTCATTACTTTAATTTTGAAGTAGGTAAGGTAAGTGCAACCACGAGAGCAGGTGGTTATAATGTCTAATTTGCCCATATTTTTTTTATAAACCAAATGATGTTGAA
The DNA here is from genome assembly GCF_018687715.1 of Carya illinoinensis. Lineage (NCBI taxonomy): Eukaryota > Viridiplantae > Streptophyta > Magnoliopsida > Fagales > Juglandaceae > Carya > Carya illinoinensis. Next base: position 32,560,122 of record NC_056758.1, read on the forward strand.
GGTTGAAAAGTCATCCACGCAATTAAAGAAAATATATCTTGCAAACGTCACATATGCTACTACTTAATAAAGGAAGATCCTAAAGAAAATGCTGTCGGCTACATCGGTATGCCATCTAGAATAGGTGAATCACGCTACTTGTAAAATATTATTAAGCAATGTAAATAAAAAGGGCATTGATATTTACAGTCATTAGTGTGAGTGTGTATGTATTGTACAATGATTTTAAAAAAATGAATTAATATCGATTCATATAAAAAAAATTAATTTTTTAATAGTAAATTCTACTCTTTTTTAAAATGATTACACGACGTTTACGTACTTCATGACTGCATATAGCACTACTCTTACCTCGCATGGTTAGCCCTCACACGACAGGATACGAGGTCAACCCGAAACCCTCTTCAAATCATTACCTGTTTATTATTTTTAGGAAAAAAATCTATACTTAAATTTGTTTTTTCTTTTTATATTCTTAAATTAGTACGTAGAATATATCTAATAAAGTGATTACATGATATAATTTAATTTAAAAAATAAATTTTAAATTTGAGTAGTGCACCTTGCAAACGCTTGATATGATATGGCATGCATGCATATCTAGTCCATATTAAAAAAGATTTTCTAAACTTTAAACTACTCTAGTATGCATTAATATATTGTTAAGGTCTCGTTTGTTTTCGCGATTAAAAGCTAAAACTTTGAAAACTTCTCAAAGTTTTCATACTGTTAGAAGTTTTATAAAAGCAAACACACATTTTGATCTACCAATTTTTATTTCAAAAGATCTCAAGTTTCTTCTTAGGTTTTCATCTCAAAAGATCTCAAGTTTCTTATCAAGTTTTCATCTCAAAAGATCTTAAGTTTTCATCTAAAAAAAATTACACCATTGGTAAATAAATAAATAAAGGAAGTAGCCAAAAAAAAAAAGAAAAATGGTTAAAAAAAACAGGAAGCAGAAAAAAAAAATCATCATTGGTAAATAAATAAACAAAGGAAGCAGCAAAAAAAAAAAAAGACCAAATGGTTAAAAAAAAGGAAGCAGCAAAAAAAAAATCACCATTGGTAAATAAATAAACAAAATAAGTAGAAAAAAAATAAAAAAAAAATTGACCAAATGGTTAATAAAAAAGGAAGCAGCAAAAAAAAAAAAATGCATCATTGGTAAAAAAATAAACAAATGAAGCAACCAAAAAAAAAACCAAATGGTTTCTCTTAGTTAAAAAAAAAAAGGAATCAGCGAAAAAAATACATCATTAGTAAATAAATAAACAAAGAAAGCAGCAAAAAAAAAAAAAAAAAGAAGTAGAAAAGAAAAATTGGAGCATTGGTAAATAAATAAAATATTATAAAAGTACTACAAGTACTTGTGGGTCCCATCATATTACTAACTATAACAAAGTCAAACTAATCTCATCTCATCTCTAAAAGCAAACACATATTTCATCTAATCTCATTTTATCTCATCTCATCTCAATATATCTCAAAAGATTTTATCTTATATCATCTCATCTTATCTTATCTCTGAAAATAAACGAGGCCTAAATGGAGGGGCGCCCACATGGGGCAGACCCCTCCCCTGGTCTGAATAACGCATGGCTTTAAGCCATGCGTTACCTTTAAGCCATGCGTTACTTGGTTATAACGCATGGCTTAAAGGCCATGCATTTCTGCCAATTAAATGGCAGTTTAAGGCTGGCCTTTAAGGCCAGCTGTGTAGGGGGCTATATATAGCCCCTCTCTTTTAGTCCTTGGTAATTCAGAATAGTAAAATCTCTCTCTTGTTCTCTCTTAAAATAATATTTAGATTGTGGATTTGTTAAGTGTTACTCTAGTTTTATACTACGTAGTACACTTTATCACCTAGTGAAAACTCTTGAGATTTGTCGATCTGGAAAAACTTGTGGAGCATCTTTATAAACCGATCTAGAGGTACTTTCTGCTATGCTTTCTAACATTGATATCAGAGCCTTTTATAATTGCTTCCAGCTTCTTTTTTGCATATGCATGTAAACTGTGATTGTGCTATTTTTTTTTTCGTGCACATGTGGTGCTGCAATGTTTTCAAAAAAAAAAATAAAACCTTTTCTGTTTGAGCTAAGTCGCTGTGCAGCAACGCTGCACTCACCACCACACACGGTGGTGGTGCGCGCACCACCTTTATGCGTGGGGGTGCAGTGCGCACCAAAGTGTGCTACGCTCACCACCCACACACGGTGGTGCAAAAGGCACCACCACTGGACTCGGTGGTGCAGCGCTTACCACCTGAACCAAGAGGTGCAGCGCACATCGATAGGAGCCCACGATGCACGGAGCACCGTGGGAGCACCACAGCGGTGCTGCGCGCACCAGAGGGGTGCTGCTAGCATCGTGTTAGGGACCTCGGTCTAGTCCCTAAACACTATGGTTCTCTATATCCGTTTCACCCAACTATGACCGATGAGTCTATCCTTCTTGCTCGCATTCTTACTTGAGTCTAGACTTGAGTGATGAAATTTGGTGAATATGGATGATGGGTGTTTGTGGGATGTGAATCGGATCTTGGTGGGATGGTATGGTGTATGGGATGATGATGGTATGGTATGGTATGATGATGGCCGAATGGTGTGATTAGGCTATGGTAGGCGCCTCTGGTATGGTATTATGGTAATTATGGAAGTGAGGTTAGGGTTTAAGATTTCCTAAAATATAGGAAATCCTTATGGAGACTAGGGTTTATGGTAGGGAATATGGAGGCACTAGATCTATTGTAGATCTAGGGCTTTATGATGAAAGGGGTTTAGATCTAGAATTATGAAAGGTATATGGATGATAATATGGTGATGGAATGATATGGAAGTGAAAGAAATATGAAGAGAATAATCCAACAAGGCTAGATCTACTTGGCAAAGTAGATCTAGTGTGTTGGGATGATATGGGGCGTGTGATATAATGTTAAGTGCAAGAAGAGTAATGCAAATAACAAGTAAATAACAAGATTGAAACTCAATAATGGAAAAGAGAAACAAACTTGCTCATAGATTGATAGATGAAGCAACACCCGTCCACAAACGTCAAGGTGTTGAATCTCTATTTGAGATTCACACGAGTTGCACCCAAATAACCCAAATGCCAAGCACCGAAGGAGATCTCAAGAACAAATAAGCCAACCACAAAGGGAATTTGTCAAAAGATAATGAAAGATGGGACTAGGGTGGCCTTTATATAGGCTTACAAGGGGAGAGTCCTAATGGTGCTTGAACAAGGAAATAAATCCTAGAAAGGAATTAATTCCTAGTAACACTAGCCTAAAGAATTAATTCCCAGTTGTACTAAAATAAGGAAATAATGAAATATATAAATACTAGATGATTTTATTAAAATAATAAAATGCTAATAAAATTCTAGCCGTGGGGCCCACATGGGCCCCACGGCCTGACTGGTGCTAGCCGGTGTTGAAAATGGCCCATGGCATGGGCCATGGCGCTGGCTGGCTGGTCTGGTCCATGGGCTTGCCATGACATGCTGCTGGCTCACCATGGGGGTTGACTAGGCATGTCAGTGAGTGTGTCGAGGCTTGTCCCGAGGTAACTTTTCTAGAGGGTCTAACATTCCCCCTCCCTTCAAGAACATCCTTGCCCTCAAGGATTAAATTTGAAAATGCCCATACCCTCTCCTCATTCTCTTCCTTAGCTATCTCCATGGCAAAACAATGTGCCCCTCATTTGCCCAACTTTTCTAACATTGATGCCTTACCCGACTTGGCCTCATTGGATGCTAAAGTTACCCATACATTCTTCTTGGACCCTAGCTTGAATTCCATGGTCCTTTTGTTGTAGTCAAGCACTACCCTTCCAAGACTCTTGAGCCATGGATTGCCCAATATAATATCAAGCTCCACCAAAGGAAATATGTGTAAATCCGCCACTACTCTCACTCCTTGCACATTTATTTTTACTTCTTTCACTAGCCTTTCACATTTCATCTTGTCCTCACTAGCCATCTTTACCTCAAATGGCTCTATAGCAATCAGATTCAACCCAACATTGGCAGCAAGGGTGGCGTTGATGAAGTTGTGTGTGGAGCCACTATCTAACAAAGGGACTTCTATTGCTCCTAACCATGCCATTACCCTCATGGAGGTATGTTTTTGGGTCCCTATCAAAGTATTAAGGGACAACTCGGCCTCCTCATAATTTTTGTTCACTTTGGTCTCCTCTTGGTTGTTTTCTTAGCTAGAGGATTCCACAAAATAACCATTATCCTCTTCCTCACTTCTCTCATCAACCAACATGTATACTTGCCCCAATCTACATTTGTGCCCTATGCCCCATTTTTCTCCACACTTAAAACAAAGGCCCTTCTTTATTCTATCTTGGACCTCTTCTCTTGAAAGCTTCTTCACTTCTAGTGGCTTAGATTTAGAAGCATTCCCCGTTTCCTCCTTGTCTTTCCAAGGAACATTGGTTTGCAAGGGTGTAGTAACCTTACTCCCCATTTCCTTAGATTGACGTTTCTCCATATTAGTGCTCTCTTCTAGGATCTCCGCCATCCTCATAGCTTCTTGAATCTTAGAGGGTTGCTTCAACTTAACTTCCTTGGCTATCCAAGGCTTCAACCCATCCACAAATGTGCCCACAAGGGCCTCCTCGGACCACCCTCTTACAAGAGTTTGTAGTTGCCTAAACTCTTCAATGTAACTATGCACTTTACCTTCTTGCCTCAATTTGGCAAGTTGGTCATGGTGGTTAATGGTAGGAGATGACCCAAATTGCATGAGGAACTCTTTTTCAAAAGCTGTGGGACCCAATCTTCTCCTCTCCTTCTCATATTGGTCCCGGATCCACCTCCACCACTTGCTTGCTTTTTCTTCCAAGTAAAAACATGCCGTTAACACTCTTTCTCTCCTTGGTACTTCATAAGTGTGAAAGTAGTGATCGACATTGTCAAGCCATTCATAAGGATCCCCACCATTGAACTTAGTAAAGTCCACCTTTGGTCTCTTGGGTCCCCGGTCATAAGGCCGGTTTCCTCTTCTATCATCATGGTACTCATTATCATATCGTCGCCCATAATGTCCACGATCTCTATCATGGTGATGACGTCTTCTCTCTTGGTGGTCTCCACGGTCTTAAGGCCTCTTTCTCCCATGAGCATATGCGGCCTCATGCTCTTCTTCTCTTTGTGGCTTTTGAAATCTCACATCTTGTGGTTCTTCTCTCATACTAGGGGATCTAGTGCAATGTAGTGGATTCATGATCCACCTCTCAACCCCCACATGGTCATTCTCAACACGACCACCTCTTCGAAACTCACCTCTTTGTGGCCCTTGCATGGACTCGGCAACACTTGTCTCAACCCCATCAACAAAGGCATCATGCCTTGGTTCATTGGGCTGAGGTGGTGGCCCTTGGCCACGCCCTTCGACTAGTCTCATTTCAATTCTTTCTATGTCTTCATGCCTTTCTCTCTTCAAACTTTCAATGGCCCTTCTATTCTCTTCATTTTTCCGGTTACTCACATTTATGGCCATCCTTAATTCGGCCAAAACAATCATGACCTCATCAAGGACGCTATGGATCTGTGTACTTTGTCCTTCTAGTGCTTCAATTCGGTCCCTATGGGAACCACTTGGCCTCTCGGGCCCCGTTGCACTTTCTTGCATGGTAAGGACTTCTCTTGATCTCCAAGCAAAGCAATGCTCACAATGAAATGGGCAAGACTATCAATGAAAAGAGGCAAGCCTTAATGAAATAGGCAAGCCTCTCAATGAAGGCACCAATTAATGTTAGGGACCTCGGTCTAGTCCCTAAACACTATGGTTCTCTAGATCCGCTTCACCCAACTATGACCGATGAGCCTATCCTTCTTGCTCGCCTTCTTACTTAAGTCTAGACTTGAGTGATGAGATTTGGTGAATATGGATGATGGGTGTTTGTGGGATGTGAATCGGATCTTGGTGGGATGGTATGGTGTATGAGATGATGATGGTATGGTATGCTATGATGATGGCCGAATGGTGTGATTAGGCTATGGTAGGCGCCTCTTGTGTGGTATTATGGTAATTATGGAAGTGAGGCTAGGGTTTAAGATTTCCTAAAATATAGGAAATCCTTATGGAGGCTAGGGTTTACGGTAGGGAATATGGAGGCACTAGATCTGTTGTAGATCTAGGGCTTTATGATGAAAGGGGTTTAGATCTAGGATTATGACAAGTATATGGATGATAATATGGTGATGGAATGATATGGAAGTGAAAGAAATATGAAGGGAATAATCCAACAAGGCTAGATCTACTTGGCAAAGTAGATCTAGTGTGTTGGGATGATATGGGGCGTGTGATATAATGTTAAGTGCAAAAAGAGTAATGCAAATAACAAGTAAATAACAAGATTGAAACTCAATAATGGAAAAGAGAAACAAACTTGCTCATAGATTGATAGATGAAGCAACACCCGTCCACAAACGTCAAGGTGTTGAATCTCTATTTGGGATTCACACGAGTTGCACCCAAATAGCCCAAGTGCCAAGCACCGAAGGAGATCTCAAGAACAAATAAGCCAACCACAAAGGGAATTTGTCAAAAGATAATGAAAGATGAGACTAGGGTGGCCTTTATATAGGCTTACAAGGGGAGAGTCCTAATGGTGCTTGAACAAGGAAATAAATCCTAGAAAGGAATTAATTCCTAGTAACACTAGCTTAAAGAATTAATTCCTAGTTGTACTAAAACAAAGAAATAATGAAATATATAAATACTAGATGATTTTATTAAAATAATAAAATGCTGATAAAATTCTAGCCGTGGGGCCCATGTGGGACCCATGGCCTGACTGGTGCTAGTCGGTGCTGAAAATGGCCCATGGCGCTAGCTGGCTGGTCTGGTCCATGGGCTTGCCATGGCATGCTGCTGGCTCACCATGGGGGCTGACTAGGCATGTCAGTGAGTGTGTCGAGACTTGTCCCAAGGCAACTTTTCTAGAGGGTCTAACACACCGCCTCGGTGCTGCGTGCACCAGGATGGTGCTGCGCACACCAGAGAGGTGCTGCCAGCACCACCTAGGTGCTGTCGCAGCACCCAGCTTCCCCTGGAAGCTGTTTCCGGCGAAAAGTGGCTCTAGTAGACTCCTTAAACGGCGGTCGGAGCTAGCTGTTTTTGGAGTTACTGTTCACATGAACAGTAACATGCAGAAGGAAGAAGATGACTAAATAGTCATCTAGATGGGTTGGGTTGGGCTTGGGCCCTTTGGCCCACTGTGTTTTGTTTTTTAAAAAAATTGGGTCGTGCCTTTCGACCCATTTGTTTTCTGTTTTAAAAAAAAAAAAAAACTGGGCTGGGCCTTTCGACCCATTTGTTTTCTTTTTTTAAAAAAAAAAAAAAAAAAAAGGAGGGGGCATTTCGGCCCAGTGCTTTACAGTTTTTTTTTCCAAGTTTTTTTAATGGAATAAAAGAATAAAGTGGCACAATGGGGTTTTGAACCCAAGACCTCCTACTAAACGAAGAAGATGGGCACACCACTGGGTTGCGAATATACTTTGGTTTAGGTGGGGGTTTTAAATATTTTTTATAATAGTTATTTTTTTTTCTAAAAAAAATGGCATGATTTAATATATGCTTAGATATATTGTTATATTACATGTGATCTTTTATTTAATGTTTTAGATCAAATGTGATTACATGTGAATATTTGGTTATATTCATTCTATTTTTTCCATTATGTTATTTTATATCTAATCTTTTATTTAATTTTTAGATTAAATGTGATAACATGTATGTGTGTATTGAACATGTGGAAATATGATTATTTTATCATCTATAAATGTTAGACTTGAATGTTTAGACATTAGTCTTTATTTCTTTTAGTGATAAAATAGAAAATCTCACTAAGTAGTCTTAATTAGAATTGTCAGTATGAATGATAGGTTGAAAGAATTGTAGTGACCCCAGTAAGAACTGTAAATGTATTGTATAGCCAAAAGGCCATGGTGACCCCTGAAGAACTGTAAATGTACTGTATAGCCAAAAAGACTATAGTGGCCCCAGTAAAAACTGTAAATGCACTGATGGAACAAGAAAAATGGATTGTAATGGTCTCATATGAACCATCTTTGTAGACTGACCCAACAAGTTGTTGTAGTCTGGCTATCTTTGCAGACTGGCCCAACAGGTTGCTATGGTCTGGGTATCTGTCCTTGTAGACTGGCCCAAAAGGTTACTGCGGTTTTAGTAGGTTATGTCTTTACATGTAACTAGCTCTAGATGACTACTTAAGATAGTGGGAGTATGGTTGAGATTTATGATGATAAATTCTCTCATGTTTGTTTTTTTTTTAAATTTGGCGAGAATTAGGTTAGAAATTTAATAATTGGATATTGTGGCGCAAGAGATGATTCTGAAGTCTAGCGATTTTTCGATCTTGCGACATGTCTAAATTATTCTTTTTCTAACTTGAAAGGACGAGACAGATTTCTTAGGTGTGTGTGTAATATCCATTCTTTGCGTATTGTAGTGAAATGGCATCCAAGAATATTGTTGCCGACTTAAACAAATGGGAGAAATTAGATGGAAAAAACTATGACATATGGCATCGCAAGATCCAATATGTCTTAGATGAGCAAGAGGTCTTGGAGGCCTTATCTCACACCCTTACCATGTCTAGGGAAGGGAACTCGGAACAACACAAGATAGATCAACAAGCCTATATTCAATGGGCTAAGAAAAATCGGTGCGCGCACATAATAATATTAAGCAGCATGCACAATGATCTAATGTGTGAGTTCGAGGTCTATGACACTACCCAAAGCATGTGGGAGGCTTTGAAATTGAAGTTTGGTGGAACTTCAGCCACTAGGTTGCGTGGATTAATCATGAGGTTCGACTCCTATAAGATTTGCTCTGACCACACGATGAAGTAGCATCTTAGGGCTATGTCAACAATGATCCGCGAACTTAGGTCGGCAGGAAACAACCTGACAGATGAACAGCAAGTACAGGCAGTGATAAGATTACTACCAAATTCTTGAGAGAATATGAGCCAGAACTTAACGCATAACGAGAATATCAAAGATTTTGATGATGTCTCGCGTCACTTGGAATTGGAGGCCGAGCGCCTTGCTAAGCCTAATCATACGGCCTATGTGGCTAATGCTGGTTCGCGCAAGGCATCAAGGCCTCCAAGAATGAGGTAGCTGCTGGACAAATTAAAAAGGTGTCAGGAACTTCTCAACGCACCAAGAGGGGCAAGCGCGGGAAAAGCAAGTCAAAATTAGAGTGCTTCAACTGCGAAAAGATTGGCCACTTCGCTCGTGACTGTACTAAGCCGAAGAAGGTACACTCTGACTTTTCTCGCACTGTTTTTGTAACTAGCCATGTGATGGTTGTTGACTCCTATCCTTTGTGGACTGTTGATTCAGGAGTGACCGAGCACATAGCGCGAGATAGAGACGGATTTGTGGAGTATCGCCAGATTCTAACTGGGAGCCGTGATATCAAGGTGGGGAATGGAGCTAGCGTGGAGGTACTAGGACTTAGTACCTACAAGCTGGATTTGCGGGGTGGCCGCACTCTTTTCCTCCACAATGTGCTATATGCTCCAAAGATCCGACGAAACTTACTTTCAGTTGTTACTCTATTAAAACTTGGTTTTCGGATTGTTTTTAAAATAATTATGTTTCCTTTCATTTGGGCCATGTATTTTATGGCAATGTTTTCTGCAAGATGGTTTTATGATATTGGATTTAGTTTATTCAAATATAAATGAATATATTGCTTTTCTTTCTTCATCTACTGATAATTTGGATTTATACACATGGCATGCTAGGCTTGGCCATATAGGGTAAGATAGAATGACTCGGTTAGCTAGAGAAGGCCTGATAGGCAATCTCGCTAGGGTCATCTTGCTCACGTGTGAACATTGTCTAATGCGAAAAGTTAAGAGAAACCGTTTGGAAAAGCCACTAAAGCATCTTTTCCACTATAATTAGTCCACTCAGACATCTGTGGTCCAATGAGTGTGAGGGCAAGACACGGAGGTGTCTACTTCATCACTTTTATAGATGATTTTTCACGTTATGGTGATGTCTACTTACTCTCCCATAAGTCTGAAGCATTGGAATGTGTTGAACTCAAGATTTCAAGTTTCATGTGATTATAAATCTACACATGGATTTTGATGATAACAAATGAATTCAAAGAATAAAGAAGTCTCAAGCTCAAGTTGTCTACACAATGGAGTCAAGCACATCAAGGAAACAAGCATGAGCAAGAAGGGAACAAGTTCACATTAAAATTATAGAGTAATGTTGTAAATCTCTTCAAAATTCGAAATTAGGATTAATGCTCAAAATTAATATTTTATCATAAAGCATTAAAATACATTTTCCACATGTGCATGAATATTTTTGAAAATTAAATTTGAAAATTTTGAAAGATGATTGATTGTCATCTTTTGCATGTGCATGCCTTGATTAAAGGGTTGAACTTTGAAAATATTAAAGATGATTGATTGTCATCTTTCACATGTGCATGTTTTATTTATTTTCAAAAGTGATTGATGCTTTTTTAGACTTATACAAAAAGTAAAAGATTAGGTTTGAATTTTTTGAAAATGAAAGTGTGCTCATTTTGTCATATGCCAAAAGTAAAAGATTAGGTTTGATTTTTTTGAAAAAGTGAATGATGTTGTCTTTGACAATTGAGAAAGAAGAACCTTTTATTTGAATTCTTTGAAAAAGTGAATGATGTTGTCTTTGACAATTGAAAAAGAAGAACCTTTTATTTGAATTTTTTGAAAAAGTGAATGATGTTGTCTTTGACATGTGAATCTTTTTAAATTTGAATATGAAGTCTCATATGCCTATAAATAGATCATTTGAGAGCTTCACATTCACAACACCAATAGCATACAACATTCATTCAAAGCTTTCATTCTCTCTTCTCTAAACATTGAGCCTTAATCCTTGTTCATTTTGAGAGATATAGCTTGCGCTGTATTGTTCTTATTTCACTCGTTGAGGAGTGTTTTCTGATAACCTACCCACTATCAGATTTTGTATCAGAAAAAGGGTGTGTATAACCCTTGTGTGTGTAGAAAGTATTCTACACAGGGAATAGTTGAATCACCACGTGTAAGGTGATTGCAAGTGTAGAGGGTGTTCTACACGGATCCTTTGTAGCGGTGTTGTTCAAAGGTGTAATAGGTTTCTATCTCCACCTGAAGGAGGTTGAATAGTGAATTTGGGAATCCTCAAGGGGTAGCTTGAGGCGAGGACGTAGGCAGTGGGGCCGAACCTCGTTAACATACTGAGTTTGCTTCTCTCTTACCCTTACTCCTTATATTTATTGTTATTTCATATTTTGTTTATATTTTATATTATATATTTGATTTATAATTGTTATTTTTTTTAATACAACTCAATTCACCCCCCTCTTGTGTTAGTCATCTGGGCAACAATTGGTATCAGAGCTAAGAGCTCTATTATAAGATTAACTATCTTTTGAGTTAAGATCTTATGGCTAACATTGCAGCTTCATTTGGTGAAGGTCAATCTAGTAGTCGGCCTCCACTCTTTTGTGGAGATAATTACTCATTCTGGAAAGTTAGAATGAGAATATTTCTTCAAGCTCAAGGTAGAGAAATATGGAAATGTATTGTAAATGGACCTTATATTCCAACAAAAGTGGTTGGTGGAGTAAAGGTCAAAAAGGAAGAAGAAGAGTTTGATCGTGAAGACGATAGACTTTATACTTTAAATTTAACTGCTATGAATTTATTATATAATGCTCTTAATGGAAATGAGTTTAATAGAATAATGAATTGCGCTACGGCAAAGGAAATTTGGGATAACTTGGAAGTAACTTATGAAGGAACTTCGCAAGTCAAGGAATCAAAAATTTATATTCTTACTCATGAATATGAAATGTTTAAGATGAATGATGATGAATCTATTTCTAGTATGCACACTCGTTTTACTAACATCATAAACAGCTTGACAGCTCTTGGCAAAGTTTATTCCAAGGTGGAGACAGTAAGAAAAATTCTCAACTCTTTACCAAAACGTTGGGAATCAAAAGTTACAGCGATTCTTGAAGCTAGAGACCTCAAGAAGCTCGAAGTCAATGAACTCATCGGGTCACTTATCACCCATGAGTACACATTGAAAAGAGGAGAAGAAGAAGGAAAGCCAAAGAAGAGCTTAGCACTTAAAGCTGTTCCTCATGAAAGTGAAAGTGATGAAGATGAGGAAAATGACGATAAAGATGAAGAAGTTGCGATGATAACAAGAAGAATTCAGAGGTTCTTGAAGAAAAATAGAACTCCTCCGAGGAAATCTTTCAAAAAGTTTTCCAAGAAAGATTCAGGTAAAAACGACACTTTAATTTGTTATAAATGCAATAAACCTGGTCATATCAAGCCAGATTGTCCTCTGCTAAAGAAAGATCGAAACAAGGGCAAGAAAGCAATGAAAGCTACATGGGATGATGATTCAAGTAGCTCAGATAGTGAAGCAAGCAATGAAGAATCAGCAAATCTTTGTCTTATGGCTAAAGATGACATTGAGGTAACAAATCTTGATAATATTGAAAATCCTTTATATGAAGAATTGCAAAATGTTTTAGAAGAGATTTATGAGGAATTTGAAAAATTGGGTATAAAGTATACTGCTTTGAAAAAGAAAAATTCTTCTTTAACAAACGAAATTGAAATTTTAAGAAAAGAAAGTATCATTTTGAAAGATGAAAATCTTGAATTGAATAAGAAGAAAACCGATTTAGAAAATATTGTTGAAAACTTTACGAATGGAAAAAGAAATTTTGAAAAACTTCTTGGTAGTCAAAGATGTGTTTTTGACAAGGCAGGTTTGGGATATATGCCAAAACAAAAATACAAACCTTATAAAAATTTCTTTGATAATCATTCTACCTCAAAGACTAATATTCAAAATTCTTTTCATAAAAATAATTTTGTCAAAAAAGGATATTATTATAATCATTCAAGTTTTTCATATATGTCACATGCTATTTGTAATTTTTGTAATAGAAATGGTCATAATTATCATACTTGTCCTATTAGAAGAAATCATACAATGACTATTAGGGCCATATGGGTACCTAAAAATCTTGTTTCTTCTAATACTAATAAATAAAGGACCCAAAGAACTTGGGTACCAAGAAAAATCATTTTAATTGTTTTTATAGGTATGCATGAAGTCATCCACAAGCAAAAATAAGTGGTTTTTAGATAGTGGATGTTCAAGACACATGACGGGAGACAAGACTAAGTTCTTTGATCTTAGATCTAAAGAAGAAGGACACGTGACATTTGGAGACAACTCGAAAGGGAAGATCGTGGGAATAGGTAAAATTGGTAATGAATCTTCTCTCATAATTGAAGATGTTCTACTTGTTGAAGGTTTAAAACATAATCTTTTGAGCATAAGTCAATTATGTGATAAAGAATTTACAGTTACTTTTAAAATGGATAAATGCATTATTTTGAATGATCATGATTGTAATATTTGTTTTATTGCTTTTAGAAACAATAATGTTTATACAATTGATTTTGAAGAAATTACCTCACAAGATGCTATTTGCTTGTCAGCTCAAAATGAAACTAGTTGGTTATGGCATAGAAGATTAGGTCATGCCAACATGGAACTTATTTCCAAACTTTCAAAAAATGATCTTGTGAGAGGTTTACCAAAAACATATTTTCTTAAAGACAAAATTTGTGATGCATGTCAATTTGGTAAACAAACAAAAACTTCTTTTAAAACTAAGAAACATATTTCCACTACTAGACCATTGCAACTGATACACATGGATCTTTTTGGACCAAATAGAGTTGCAAGTCTAGGAGGAAAATATTATGCATTTGTTATTGTTGATGATTTCTCTAGATATACTTGGGTCATCTTTCTTGCTCATAAAGATGAGGCACATAATGCCTTTACCAAGTTATGCAAGAGAATTCAAAATGAAAAGGGCTATACTATTTCAAGTATCCGAAGTGATAGGGGAAAAGAGTTTGTTAATAAAAATATTGAAACATTTTGTGATGAAAACGGTTTTATTCATAATTTTTCTGCTCCTCGAACTCCTCAACAAAATGGGGGTAGTAGAGAGGAAAAATAGATCTCTTCAAGAGATGGCAAGAACAATGCTCAATGAGAACAACTTGCCTAGTTATTTTTGGGCCGAAGCGGTAAGTACTGCATGTTATGTTATAAATAGAGTTATGTTAAGGTCTAAATTAGATAAAACCCCCTATGAGCTTTGGAATGAGAAAAAGCCCAACATTGGTTACTTTCATGTATTTGGATGCAAATGTTTTATTTTGAATGACAGAGATAATTTAGGCAAGTTTGATGCAAAATCTGATGAAGGTATTTTTCTCGGGTATTCTACTAATAGTAAAGCTTATAGAGTATTCAACAAAAAGACTTTAACTGTACAAGAATCTATGCATGTAGTATTTGATGAATCTAATTCTCCACTCTCCAAGAAATCTATTGATGAAGAAACAGAAGGTATAAATAACACAGAAAGTCTCAATCTCAACAAAGAGAAAGCAATAGAGGAAGTTCAACATGGAGCCATCAGGAAAGATCATCAAAATTTAATACAAGATGCAACCAAACAGTGGAAATTTGTGAAAGATCATCCAGTGGAACAAATTTTGGGAGAACCTTCACAAGGTGTAAGTACTCGATCATCTCTTAGAAATATTTGTAATCATACTGCTTTTCTATCTCAAATTGAACCCAAAAATATTGATGACGCACTTCTTGATGAATCTTGGATTCTAGCTATGCAAGAAGAGTTGAATCAATTTGAAAGAAATGATGTTTGGACACTTGTTCCTAGACCCAAAAATTATACTATTATTGGAACAAAATGGGTTTTTAGAAACAAGAAAGATGAGTCTGGAGTCATTACTAGAAATAAGGCTCGACTTGTAGCCCAAGGTTTTAATCAAGAAGAAGGAATCGATTATGATGAGACATATGCACCTGTCGCAAGATTAGAAGCTATTCGAATGCTACTTGCATATGCTTGTTATAAAGATTTCAAACTTTTTCAAATGGATGTTAAAAGTGCTTTCTTAAATGGTTTTATAAATGAAGAGGTATATGTTGAGCAACCTCCGGGTTTTGAAAACCATATTTCCCCAAATCATGTTTTCAAACTCACAAAAGCACTATATGGACTTAAACAAGCTCCTAGAGCTTGGTACGAGAGACTCAGTGGTTTCTTGATTGAAAAAGGTTTTTCAAGAGGAAAAATCGACACAACTCTTTTCATTAAATATGAAAATGATGATATTCTTTTGATTCAGATTTATGTTGATGATATAATATTCGGTGCTACTAATGAAAATATGTGTCAAGTTTTTGCTAAGACTATGCAGGAAGAATTTGAGATGAGCATGATGGGTGAACTTACATTCTTTCTCGGATTGCAAATTAAGCAAGCAAAAAGTGGGACATTCATCAATCAATCAAAATATATTAAGGAATTACTGAAGAAGTTTGGGATGGAAAATGCTAAGGAAATTGGAACACCAATGAGCCCATCAACTAAACTTGATAAAGATGAATCCGGTAAGCCAGTTGACTCGAAGATATATCGAGGTATGATTGGTAGCTTATTATATTTAACAGCCAGTAGACCAGATATTATGTTTAGTGTGTGCTTATGTGCACGTTTTCAATCATCTCCAAAAGAATCACATTTAATTGCAGTTAAGCGCATTCTTAGATATCTTAGTGGTACAATTAACCTAGGGTTATGGTACCCTAAGCACACATCTTTCGATCTAATCAGCTACACAGATGCAGATTATGCTGGCTGTAAAATAGATCGAAAAAGCACTAGTGGAGCATGCCATTTCTTAGGTCATGCATTAGTTTCCTGGTTTAGTAAAAAACAAAATTCTGTTGCACTATCTACTGCTGAGGCAGAATATGTTGCTGCGGGTAGTTGTTGTGCTCAAGTTCTCTACATGAAGCAACAACTTGAAGATTTTAAACTCATGTATAATCACATTCCAATCAAATGTGATAATACAAGTGCTATAAATCTTTCAAAGAACCCAATACAACATTCTAGAACTAAGCATATTGAAATAAGGTATCATTTTCTTCGAGATCATGTGCAAAAAGGTGATATAATGTTAGAGTTCACAAACACACACGATCAGTTAGCAGATATTTTCACAAAACCTTTACCAGAAGATAGATTATGTATGATCAGAAAAGAAATAGGTATGATGCATGCTATGAATATCTCTTAAAAGATAGACCAGAGTCAATAAAAATAGAGATAGATTTTTTTTAATACTTTTACATAAATTTGAGATTCTTAGCCTCATGTTTGAGACGCTCATTCTCTTCATACAATATCATGTCATTCTTATTCATGGGAACCGGCAAGCGGAATGAAGAATCTAATAAAGATTTCAACTGTTTATTCTTCTGCCGAATGATTCCTTCCCTTGTGTGAGACTCTTGAACAATTTGTTGAAGTACAACAATTTGTTCTTTGAGCTTTTCAACTTCGTGATTTTTGGCTTGTAGCTGCTGAGAAAAAGCCACAATAGAGGAAGAGTAGCGAGTCCCAAGACTCACCAAGTCATAAATAGCATCAGAATCTGACTTATTAGTCAGATTATTATTTTCTTGCTGCAACATGGCACCAATGGTAGCTGCAGAAAGAACAGGAGGTTGAGATGCAGAATGCCTCATGGATGGATCTAGAGAAATGTTAGAAGAATGAGCCATTGAGAAAAGAATAGAAGGCTTAAAACGAGAATGCTGAAGGAATGCAGATGAGTTATAGAGATGAGATGAAAACTTGATGCGGATTAGATGAACTTCAGGACTGATTTTATAGAGATAGCATAAAGAATAAGACAAACTATTTTCTCTTCAAATCTTATTTAGTCAAAAGAAATACAAGATATGCTGGACACACATTGTCAAAAGTTTTCTTACTAAGCCAGCGAGATTAACAGTAGATTGTCCCTATTTTTCTAGTAAACGATGAACCTCTGCTGTTATCTGCCGATGTTGACCTTGTATCTGAACCCTTTCTCGTTCCAGCTCTTCTATTCGTGGTTGCAGATCATGAGCATACCAATCTGCAAATTTTTTCAACTCTTGGTTTTCTTGCTTTAGCCTTTTATTCTCACTATCCTTATTAGCAAGCTTCTGTCGTAACTCAGATATTTGCATGTTAAGATGATCAATCTCACTCACCCTCGCCATTAACCTTCGAGACATGATCGTAACAGAGGCAGCATATTGATTACTGAGCATTCTTGATTCTGCAATAATCTCAGAATCAGCCTTACTAGAAAAACGGTTCACTGCTCCTATCATGGTATTGACGGCCTCAGGAGAGAAGATTGATGATTGATGCGTCAAGGGTTCCTGATTCAAGTCTGGAACATTAGTGGAAGAGAATTGCTCAGCCATTCTATCGTTGTGGAAAAACAGAACTCAGGTCAAGAAGTGATTATTTTTTTGGCATCCGATAGATGAAAATGATCATTTTTTTATAGAAACTCGGAGCCTTCAATCCCGTTTGTCAACAACATCAGGCGATTGTTTAAATCTTCAGCCGTATTAAATTCATAGAGTTAGGCCTCGAGGCTTTGCAGCACTTGTCGGGTCACGGACGGCTCCATTTTTCAACTATCTACAGTGACTATTAAACGCATCGTTTTCTTCAGTCCATTTTCTTGTTGCGGATCCTTTTTAATGATGCCAAAAGGGAGAGAAGTGTTAGACTAAAACATTAACATTGTTTAAATTGCTAAACTTGTTATATATGCTTGGAATTATATTTATACTTTTGCTTGAAAAACTAACGCATATTTTCAGGAGGAGCTTAAGTATTAATATAGGTTTCAAGTTCTATCAAATATTTGTCATCATCAAAAAGGGGGAGATTGTTGAACTCAAGATTTCAAGTTTCATGTGATTATAAATCTACACATGGATTTTGATGATAACAAATGAATTCAAAGAATAAAGAAGTCTCAAGCTCAAGTTGTCTACACAATGGAGTCAAGCACATCAAGGAAACAAGCATGAGCAAGAAGGGAACAAGTTCACATTAAAATTATAGAGTAATGTTGTAAATCTCTTCAAAATTCGAAATTAGGATTAATGCTCAAAATTAATATTTTATCATAAAGCATTAAAATACATTTTCCACATGTGCATGAATATTTTTGAAAATTAAATTTGAAAATTTTGAAAGATGATTGATTGTCATCTTTTGCATGTGCATGCCTTGATTAAAGGGTTGAACTTTGAAAATATTAAAGATGATTGATTGTCATCTTTCACATGTGCATGTTTTATTTATTTTCAAAAGTGATTGATGCTTTTTTAGACTTATACAAAAAGTAAAAGATTAGGTTTGAATTTTTTGAAAATGAAAGTGTGCTCATTTTGTCATATGCCAAAAGTAAAAGATTAGGTTTGATTTTTTTGAAAAAGTGAATGATGTTGTCTTTGACAATTGAGAAAGAAGAACCTTTTATTTGAATTCTTTGAAAAAGTGAATGATGTTGTCTTTGACAATTGAAAAAGAAGAACCTTTTATTTGAATTTTTTGAAAAAGTGAATGATGTTGTCTTTGACATGTGAATCTTTTTAAATTTGAATATGAAGTCTCATATGCCTATAAATAGATCATTTGAGAGCTTCACATTCACAACACCAATAGCATACAACATTCATTCAAAGCTTTCATTCTCTCTTCTCTAAACATTGAGCCTTAATCCTTGTTCATTTTGAGAGATATAGCTTGCGCTGTATTGTTCTTATTTCACTCGTTGAGGAGTGTTTTCTGATAACCTACCCACTATCAGATTTTGTATCAGAAAAAGGGTGTGTATAACCCTTGTGTGTGTAGAAAGTATTCTACACAGGGAATAGTTGAATCACCACGTGTAAGGTGATTGCAAGTGTAGAGGGTGTTCTACACGGATCCTTTGTAGCGGTGTTGTTCAAAGGTGTAATAGGTTTCTATCTCCACCTGAAGGAGGTTGAATAGTGAATTTGGGAATCCTCAAGGGGTAGCTTGAGGCGAGGACGTAGGCAGTGGGGCCGAACCTCGTTAACATACTGAGTTTGCTTCTCTCTTACCCTTACTCCTTATATTTATTGTTATTTCATATTTTGTTTATATTTTATATTATATATTTGATTTATAATTGTTATTTTTTTTAATACAACTCAATTCACCCCCCTCTTGTGTTAGTCATCTGGGCAACAGAATGTTTTAGGCGATATCTAAGAATGGTTGAGAATCAATTAGACAAGAGTTTAAAAACTCTAAGAACTGACCGAGGACGAGAATATCTCTCTAAGAAATTTAAAAGGCTCTGTGATGAAAAAGGAATCAAAAGATAGTTAACGATGCCGAATACGCTGCAGCAAAATGACGTAGCAGAAAGGAGAAATCGAACACTGCTTGAGATGGTCAGGTCAATGATGATGCAAGCAAAACTACCAATTTCTTTTTGGGGGGATGCACTTTTGACTGCTGCCTACATTCTTAACCGAGTGCCCTCCAAATCAGTAACTTCCACCCCATATAAACTATGGACCAGCGAGAAACCAAATTTGAGTAACTTGCGGCCATGAGGTTCAACAAGTTTTGTTCATGATCTTTCTCATAAGTATGAAAAATTAGGCCTTAGAGGGAAGAAATGTATCTTTATAAGGTACTCAAAACACTCTAAAGGGTATGTATTAATAGGTAAACAAACTGATGGAAGTGTAACTGAGATTGAATCACGAGATGTGGACTTCATTGACAATGAATTTCCAAGTAGAGATGAGGTTGATAGGAGTTTAGAACTTCATGAGATTGTGGAACAAAAGGAAAGTACTCCAAGGAATTTAGTTGAGAATGAGGAAGAAATTCTTCAAGTTCCTACAAATAATAAAAAGGACTTAAATCCTAGTGGGAGCACACCACTTGTCAATCAATCACAACAACCTCAGCCGCGTAGAAGCACACGTGAAAGTATTCCCCGTCGTCATTTTGAGCTTGAAGGGGAAGCTTTTATGGTAGCTCCGCATGATGATGATGATGATGATGAGCCTAGGACAATTCATGAGGCTCTCTCATTTTATACATCTGCATATTGTATGGCCTCTGAGCAGCTACGTACAGCAAGCTTCTTTTCATTATCCACGTACAGTTACGTTTTTCCCTTTGAGCAGCACCCTTAACCCACTACGTTTTCACCTTCATTTCTGCTGAAAATACTGCTACAGCAAGCTAAGCCACCCTGGACACCACGGTGGATGGTACTCTTCCCCTCTACCCACTGCCGTCGAGGGCCTTATTTTCAGTTCTATGAAATAAAAAGCAAATACAGTACTAAACAAATACAAATCTAAACGAAAGAACAAGGCCTAGAAATGAACACAAAAAAAAAAAAAAAAAAAATAGAAAACTAAACAAAGAAACACTGAAAACAGCAAATGAAAACCAGCTGCAAGCATAGAAATGGAAACAGAAACTAGCAAACGAAAACCAGCTGCGTCACCCCCATTCCGACCATCTTCCATGAGGATCTCCACCATGAGTTCCACATGGCTTCACCCCAGAAAGCTCCTTAAAACTCCCATGCAATCCAGCGTGCCTCCCGAAAACCACCTCTGTTTTCCATGGATAAAACAGAGCCACTGAACCCCCGCGGGAGTAACACCCTAAAACTACATGCATATCGTAGCTGTTGAGCTCATAAAACCATGGCTCTACTCACACTGAGACCCTCCCTTTTACCACCACGCCCAGCTACGTGGATTTCCATGATGGTCCCTCTTTGAATCGAAACGCATTCACAGCGAAACAATGACGTCCAAGCCCTCCACACCATCGTGTAAAGACGTCTTCATCACGTCCGAGTGAAGTAAAAATGGTAGAACACTCCAATGTCCCAATGACGTCAAAGCCCTCCACCTCCATAGTATAAAATGCCTTCATCACGTCCGAATGAAAAAAAAATGGTAGACGGCTCCAATGTCCTTGACCATGTAGTGAGAACTTTCAGGCCACTATGATCGCCGCCAACCGATGCTTATTGATGAACGAAAACTAGCAGAAAACAAAACAAAGGGATTGGAGGGCCCCCCCCCCCCCCCCGCCCCCCCGCGGGAGGGTTTACTCCTTTTTTTTCCTTTAGAGAGAATGAGGAGCTTCTCTCACTACCTTAGGAGCTGACATAAAAAATAAATAAAAAAATAAAAAATAAAAAAAATTCAAGTTCTTCTATTCATTTATTCATATATTCTTAGTTATTATAAGTTTTGCATGTTTACAGATAGGTGAAAAACATAAATAATGTTTTAATTATTTTTATATTTTTATATTTTTAAAAAGGAATTTGATTTATATTATTTTATAAAAATATAATTAATAATATAAAAAAATAATTCTATTTAGCATCTCATACACCGCACATATGTTAATATTTTTTTCCATGATATATGAATAATGAGTATAATAATTCGATTAGTTTAGTAAGAATAAAATAAAATATATATATATATATATATATAAGAGTTTGTTACTTATCATTTCACACATCACACATTATATTTATTTTTATTTATATATTTTTTTAAAATTTATTCTTTCTAAACCAATCAAGTTATTCTATTTTTCATCTATATATTATATATTTGATAAGGATAAAAGACTTAAAAATTATATGTAACGTGTGGTATAAAGATAATGAATATAATTTTTATATAAAAATTAATTTATATGCTGCCTAGCTCTTACCGCTGCCCAATTATTTTTTTCATATTTTTTTAAATATAGGTAAATATTTTTAAAATATAAAAAAATATATTAATATATTTAAAATTACTTCCTTAATCATTATATTAAAAAATAAAAAATTTAACCAACATTCAATTAGAGCGGTCAAGCCCCAGTGGCAAACAAGCTTTTCCCTTTCCCCCAATTGTAAGGGTGCATGGCGGAAATCGAGCAGTAATCATCAGAAAGGAGAAAAATCCATCCCCCAAAATCAAGCCCTAGCAGTCAAAATCACAGACAGCAGAAATCTCTTTGGATATTCCTGTATTTCCTGGTTTGTGCGAGCTCGATGCAGGGGGCGAAGAAGAAGAAGAATTTCCGGAAGAGCGGTGCTCCCATTCAACAACCGGACGAATCACATGGGGAGGGAGAAGACCCTATCGTCAAATCCGACGACGAACAAGAAAGGAGGTACCTTTTCCTTTCTACTTAATTACTTGCTTTACTGCTGAATATTAGGTTTTCTTTCCATTTATTCAATGAAAAAACTCCCAACCCTGATTGAGAGTGTAGGATGGTTTTGGAGGAGGTGAGATTCCTGCAAAAACAGCGGGAAAGAAAGTCCGGGATCCCTGCAGTTTCTTCCAATGCATCGTCTTCATCGTCACAAACAACAGGCGGTGTAGGTGCCGGGTTTGGGCTTGGCTTTGCGAAAGTCGGTAACAATCATGGCGCCGCTGCTAAGACCGACGCTGGCGGTGCCACTGACGCCGAAAAGGAAGACCTAGTCCTCCACGACAATTTCGCCCAGGAAACTGCTGTCATGGTCGAAGATCCCAATATGTATGCCAGCTTATCTCTTTTTCGTCTATGGATACATGTAGGAGGATATGTTTAATCTCGTACCAGCTCTACTTGGATTGTACGAGTATTATGAATACTAGCTACACTCTTAACTCAAAACCAACCCTTATGCGATATGATTGAAGTATCTGTGTTTACCTTGTTAATTTTTTTTTTTTTTTTTTTTTTTTTTTACTTCAATTTCAATTTTTCTTTTTAGGATCAACTATGTTGAACAAGAATTGGCCAAGAAAAGGGGCAGGACAATTGATTCCACAGACCAAGCTGAGAACGACCTAAAGCGTGCTGAAGATGAATTGTACAAGATTCCTGACCATCTTAAGGTGACTGATCCAGTGTCTTCCTTGATGAATCGTTTTCTATATCCTAATCTTATTCTGAAGTTTTCCCCCCATGCTTATGGCTGACCTATTGGTGCATATAGCCCGAGAAAAATAAAAATAAAAATCAATGGATACACTTTTTTAAATCAACGGATACATAGTTATTCATATTTAATACTTTGTGCTCAATTTATTTCGTGAACCTAAAGCATCTGACATGTTCATTGGACCAATGTAGACATAAGGAAGCATGCATATACATCCAAGTTACTAGAGTTAACTACTTAATTCCTTCTTTGACATTCTCAGTGCCTTGCACTATGTAAACTTCAATCTGCTTTGGGTTCTTTCCTTGCAGGTGAAGAGACGGAACTCAGAAGAAAGCTCTACTCAGTGGACCACTGGAATTGCCGAGATTCAGCTTCCTATCGAGTATGCCCAATTTTCTTTCCCTTTCCACAGAACATGTGTATTATGTAATGATTATTTCCAATCATCGACCTGCTCATTTTTATATTTGGCGTGCTAAGTTATTTTGTATTTTCTTTAACAAAGTGCTCAATTAGCCTCGAGATGCATATCAAAACACAACCATGTCTTTGACCACATTGAAAGGGAAAGAAATTATTTGACTTTTTCCATGATTAATTGGGTTTCTGTATTTGGTTTAATTGCTTACAGATACAAGTTGAGAAATATTGAGGAAACAGAGGCTGCCAAAAAGCTTCTACAAGAGAAGAGGCTCATGGGTAGGACAAAATCCGAATTTACCATCCCCTCAAGTTACAGTGCTGATTATTTTCAACGCGGCAGGGATTATGCAGAAAAACTTAGAAGAGGTTGGTTATCTTTTTTTTTATTATTATTATCATTATTCTTCTTTTTGGTGAGTACGTTAGCTTTTATTGAATTCCTGAAAAATTGGGGAAATGAAAGGTCTGGACTGTTTTGCTTTATAATGTCAACTTTGCATTCAACTTTTATATGGCACATCTTTTAATCATTTGAACGCTTTACCTCTACTGCTAACCAATGAGAAATCTGCAGACCATCCGGAGCTGTACAAAGACAGAAGCTTACCAGATAATGGCGCTGGATTCAAACAAAATGAGACCAGCGCGGATGCAGCTGTACCGAGGCAAGCTGCAACCGATGAGTTCATGCTAGATCGCTTCCGTAAACGAGAACGCCACCGTGTGATGCGGAGATAATTTGCACGCACTTGCTTGTTACTGCAATTCTTGGCACAATAACTTTCAAGAATGGTTTTTGTACCCGTTTGTCCTATGATCTGTTATTCATTTACATTGCAGCTCCCAGCTGTTAATGCGCAACACAGGTCATGTTGCTGCAGAAGTTGTTTTTGCCTTTAATTTTTGGTGTACCCTCTTTGAGTTGATTTGCGTAACTTTATAATGCCGTAGACAACAGATGGGTCTAAATCTTTTTTTTCTTTTTTAGTAGTTATCAAGCTACTCTGGGCGTTGATCCATTTTTAGATGATTTATTAAGTTTCCAATCTTAATGGTCAACTGTCTCTTTTTTTGGTTTTCAAGCAAATACTCCCGTTATTTATATGGAAAAATCTTCTTGTCATCCTCACACATCACACTTATTTTAATTTTTTTTAATTTTTTCTATAATAAATATGTAGTGTGTGGATGATAAATAGAATAATTTAATTAGTTTAATAAGAATAAAATAAAAATAATAATATTTTAATATATAAAGTGTGTGGTATGGGATGATGTGTAGCATTTTTCTGTTTATATTGTTCAAATTATTTATATTGGTTTTATTGTTCAATAAAACAAATAAATCTTTTTATACGATGACTATCAGAGGAAAACTCACAAACTTTGTTTAAGAGGAAGGAAAATTGTCTTTTCCATCATGTTTTTTATACATTGATGAGTAATCTCTTTGCTTTCTGGCATTTCCGGTTCACACTGAACTAGAGAGAGACATTCTTTGCCAAGGGAATGGCAATATGCACTTCCTTCAGCAAAGCTTAGGAAAGGTAAGGTTGTACAATGAAACTGCAGCATGTTTGATGCGTCTTTGCAGGTGTTATGTGATTTTAAGGTGATCAGCATGCACGTTTTTCGTTTATGTCAAGTCTCCGTTATATTACTCGCTGGATGTTTGTTATGGGATCCTCCTGTACATCTTAAGGTAGGATATATATTTGACACGCGCGCACACTTAAAAAAATGTTTCTTATGGGTCCTTTTGGCCTCATAGACATCCCAATATGTCTAAAATACGGAACAGATGGGATCTCGGGGAATCGAATCCCCCCTAAGAAAAGGGAAATGTATTTTAACTGCTACTTGATAACTTGGCACATATGGAACCTACCAAGCAGTGAACACAAGCTCTCTCTCTCTCTCTCTCTCTCTCGAGTAAAACAATCTGGTTTTGGGTTTGGATTTGTGATCATTTTCATCTGTTTGATCTCAAATCTTATTGGTGATTTACTGATTTACTACCCAATAGGCAATGGTGTTGAAATTAAAGGATACAATGCCTACGGTTCTACCTGATACAGCAATCACATGAGGCAATTCTGTTATGCATTATGAGCTGTCAATTATTCTTTATTTGTTTTTCTGTTATTTCATTCAGACTTTGTAATCTATAAATAGCGGCACATAGCTTGTACAGAAACAAGAATATTTTGAATGCAATTCAGTTATTCCAATTTCAACTTTCTGCTGCCTTCATATTCTTCATGCTCTGTTCTTCTA
The DNA here is from genome assembly GCF_018687715.1 of Carya illinoinensis. NCBI lineage: Eukaryota > Viridiplantae > Streptophyta > Magnoliopsida > Fagales > Juglandaceae > Carya > Carya illinoinensis. Next base: position 32,585,834 of record NC_056758.1, read on the forward strand.
TTTTACGTTTCCTGCAGTGCTGTTAATATGGTATCAGAGAGCCAATGACAGACACCCCTCCAACCAACGATAACAATATGCCCTCCAATCCCGAGACCAACCCCCACCATCCTGCTAACCCCTATTACATTCAGCCCGGGGAAGGAGCTTCTTCCCCACTGGTTCCAGACCTTCTAACCACTGAGAACTATGTGACTTGGGCAAGGACCATGCGCCGAGCCTTGAACATCAAAAACAAATTGGGATTCATTGATGGCACAATTCTTAAACCATCAAATGCTTCAGATCCTCTCTATGCTGCTTGGGAACGTTGCAATGATATGGTGATTGCTTGGATTCAACACTCCGTTGGCTTTGAACACAGAGCAAGCATAGCTCATGCAAACACTGCAGCTGCTGTTTGGAATGATCTCCGTGAGCGATTCTCCATTCAAAACGCTCCACGAATTTTTCAACTCACTAAATCGATCTCAACACTTACTCAAGATGATGAATCGGTTAGTCAATATTATAATAAACTCAAAAGTTTCTGGGATGAATTGGAAATATATGAACCCATGCCATCCTGTACGTGTGGTTCAGTGAAAATTCTGATGGATTACACTCACCGAAGCAAGGTTATGCAGTTCCTCATGGGACTGCATGAATCATTTGACGCCGTTCGAGCACAGATTTTACTTTATGACCCTCTCCCAACATTGAATCGTGTCTTATCTCTTATACAACAAGAGGAACGGCGGCGTCAACTTAATTCTCCTTCAGCACCGATTGCAATGGCAGCAAGAGGACCTGACCAACGTAACCAAACTTCCTTGCGTAAAGATCGACTGTTTTGCACTCACTGCCACATTCAAGGACATTCATTGGAACGCTGCTTCAAAGCAAATCCTAATCTCCCTGTGTGTTCCCATTGTCGCATACCAGGACATACCAGAGACAAATGTTACAAGCTAAATGGATTTCCTCCAGGTCACAAAAATAATTCCAAGCTTAAATCATATGCTAATCAATCTTCATTTGGACAGGAACAAATCGGCAATGGCTCACCTATTACTCAAGAACAGTACGCTCATCTCCTTGCCTTACTCCAATCTACTCAACTTCCAGCAACTACACCTGCTGCAAATCATGCTTGTTCAAATTCATCAGCCTCTACAATTTCCCCTGTTTCTGGTACTTTTTGTTGCAATTCTGCTGACACTTCACACAATATCACAAAATCCATTCACTCATGGATAATTGACACCGGAGCTACAGATCACATGATCTGTAGCCCCACTCTTTTCACTCATAATGTGACTCTTATCTCACACACGATCAAGCTTCCAAATGGCACAACAACACCTGCCACACACGTAGGAGATATTCATCTTTCTGATCAACTCATTCTCAAACATGTGCTTTGTGTACCTGCTTTCTCATTCAATTTACTCTCTGCCAAATCTTTATCCACTCATTCGAATTGTTGTCTCATCTTTTCTTCTAACTCTTGCTATATTCAGGACCTTTCATCCTGGAAGACGACTGGCATGGGGACAATGCATGATGGACTCTATCACCTCCAAAATACCAGACCAGATCCCACGGCTTTACAGCTTTTTTTTTCAAAATTCTGTTCCAGCTATGTTAACACTACACATGTTGCACGTTTTGATGAATTCACACTATGGCATTACAGACTTGGACATAGTTCCATGACACAGCATGTATTGAACGATATTCACAAATCAAATTCAAGACCCACGGGTTCATCCAACATCCCTTGTGAAATTTGCCCACTTGCAAAGCAACACAAACTCTCATTTCCTCAATCAAACACCAAGGCTTCAAAACCATTTGACTTAATTTCTGTTGACATTTGGGGCCCCAATTCGATCCAAGCTCACAATGATGTCAAATACTTCCTTACAATTGTTGATCAATTCACCAGATGCACCTGGACATATTTACTTCGAAATAAATCTGAAGCTCGCACATCCATTCAAAATTTCTTTTCTCTTGTAGCTACTCAGTTCAACACACAAATCAAAACAATCAGATCTGATAATGGTGCCGAGTTTAATATGTCCTCATTCTATGCTTCTAAAGGAACATTACATCAACTTACTTGTGTCGCCACTCCCCAACAAAACGCCCTCGCTGAGCGTAAACATCAGCACATATTAAACGTCGCTAGAGCATTGAAATTTCAATCAGGCCTACCTCTAAAATATTGGACAGAATTCATCATCACTGCTGTTTACTTGATCAACCGAACCCCTTCTCCAAACCTTCAAGGCAAGTCTCCATTTGAAATGCTGTATAACAAAAAACCATCATATTCCCACCTCAAAGTATTCGGATGTCTATGTTTTGCTTCCACATTAACCCATGGTCGTTCCAAGTTTGATGCCCGAGCCAGGAAATGCTTGTTTATCGGATATCCTTATGACGTTAAAGGATACAAACTCCTTGACACCACCACAAACCAAATATTCCTGTCCCGTGATGTCATATTTCATGAAGAAATTTTCCCACTCAAACAAACCAACGTCCAACCCGAAAATTTGCACAATTCCCCTCTACTTCATTCACCTCCTGTATATCTTAATACCACACCTTTCGTCGAAAGCCAAAACTCCCATATTTCACCTCCGCCCAACTCACAAATACCAACACCTGACACTTCCCATCAAACACCTCCTTCACACCTTGATTCTATACCTCCCATTGACAATTCCAACATTACACCAACTGACATACCCTCCCTTACAAATACCTCCCCATCATTCCCCTTACGAAGATCCACCAGAACTCGAACCGCCCCTGCCTACCTCAAAGAATTCCATTGTAATGCATTGTCACCATCTCCGTCTGATTCCGAGTTGGAAGCTACTGGATCTGCCAGCAACACAGGTTCGAAAATTCCTTTTCCTCTCTCTTCTGTGTTGTCTTACAATTTTTTATCACCATCATTCAAAGCATTTACAGCTTCTATCTCTGTCCACACCGAACCAACATCACACACTCAAGCCCTCAAAAGTCCCATCTGGTGTAAGGCAATGGAGCAGGAACTCACTGCTCTAGAGCTCAATGAGACATGGTCCATCGTCGATTTACCTCCTGGCAAGAAGCCGATTGATTGCAAATGGGTATACCGGTACAAATTCAATGCTGACGGCTCTATTGAACGTGCTAAAGCGAGATTAGTTGCAAAGGGCTTCACTCAACGTGAAGGAATTGATTTTCATGATACATTCTCACCGGTTGCTAAGATGGTTTCTATCCGCGTTCTCCTTGCTGTGGCTGCCATAAAAGGGTGGGATTTACAGCAATTAGACGTCAATAACGCATTCTTATATGGAGAACTTGACGAAGAGCTGTATATGCGGCTTCCTTCTGGCCTTACTTCCACACAAGCAAACAAAGTGTGCAAACTGCACAAAAGTATTTATGGTCTCCGGCAAGCATCTCGCCAATGGAACGCAAAGCTCTCATCCTCCCTTGCTGAATTTGGCTTCGAGCAGTCCAAGTCGGACTACAGTTTATTCATCAAACACACGGCATCATCATTTACAGCACTATTGGTCTACGTTGACGATATTATTTTGATGAGTTCAGACCACAAATCAGCCGATGAAGTCAAGCACTTCCTCTCAACCAAATTCAAGATAAAAAATCTGGGTTCGCTCAAATATTTCCTCGGTATGGAAATTGCTCGATCAAAAGCTGGAATTCAAATTTGCCAACGTAAATACACCTTGGATATCCTATCCGAGACTGGCATGCTTGTTGCAAAGCCCTCACCCATACCAATGGAACCAAATATTAAACTTCAAAAGGAGGAAGGAGTCGTATTTCATGACCCTACTCTGTACAGGAAATTGGTTGGTAAATTACTTTATCTCACAAATACACGGCCTGATATCAGTTACAGCGTGAATCTTCTAAGCCAGTTTATGGAAGTTCCACGTATACCTCACTATGATGCTCTCATTAAGGTCATTCGGTATCTCAAAAATGCCCCAGGCCAAGGACTCTTCTTTCCAGCCAATTCACCAATAAAAATCACAGCTTACTCAGATGCTAATTGGGCCAATTGTCCCGACACACGACGATCAACAACTGGCTTTTGCGTGTTTATTGGTCAATCTCTCGTCGCCTGGAAATCAAAAAAGCAGAATACTATCTCGCGATCCTCGGCTGAATCCGAATACAGGGCCATGGCTGCCGTGGTTTGTGAACTTACTTGGCTCCGATATTTTCTCAATGATCTTTGCATTACGATTGACGATCCAGCAACCTTGTATTGTGACAATTTGGCTGCCTTACATATAGCTGCCAACCCCGTGTTCCATGAGCGAACCAAGCACATCGAACTAGATTGTCATCTAGTTCGTGACAAAATTTCAGCTGGCCAAGTAGCTACTGCACACATGCCCTCCTCTTATCAGTTAGCTGATCTTCTTACCAAGCCCGTGCATTCTCCAGCACTTACTAGATGTTTGTCCAAGATGGGAGTCTTCAACATCTACTCTCCATCTTGCGGGGGGCTGTTGAAATTAAAGGATACAATGCCTACGGTTCTACCTGATACAGCAATCACATGAGGCAATTCTGTTATGCATTATGAGCTGTCAATTATTCTTTATTTGTTTTTCTGTTATTTCATTCAGACTTTGTAATCTATAAATAGCGGCACATAGCTTGTACAGAAACAAGAATATTTTGAATGCAATTCAGTTATTCCAATTTCAACTTTCTGCTGCCTTCATATTCTTCATGCTCTGTTCTTCTATTTTACGTTTCCTGCAGTGCTGTTAATAAATGGTGTCGACCGTCACTATTTAATTTTCTTCATTAATTAATTCCTCTTTTTATATTGTATTGTATAAAATATCCCTTGGAATAATATTCTGTGGCAGCTTCTGTGCAACAGTTTGCTGATTCATAGGAAGCAATTGTTTATGATATTGGATCAACAGTACTTCCCATGCATTAAAAGTATGTATGTGTGCGTATATATATATAAGTAGTTCCGTACGTACACATCTTCGATTTCAAGAGGACCTTTAAAGTAGTTACATGCAGTACTTTAGAAGATCGATCCTAGCTGACCAGCGTTGTGTTGACCCCCAATCCTAATTCATCATAACCAAAAAGTTGGTTGAAAGGGTAAAAAAAAAAAATGAACATTTTTTATCTTTTCTTCAAGCCAGCTGTGGAATTAAATATAAAAAGAGTAGCAAACGTCTTATTTATATATATTACTCGCAAACCTAAACGGCCCGTGCAATGCATATGAATAACTAGATTTATTAAAAAAAAATTTATATGCATTCAATTTTGTATGGTCATTACGTATTCTATTAATGTGATTAATTGCGTTATTTTTTAATATAAAATAATTACTTTGATCAATCACATTTATAGAATACGTAAAATATACGTAAAAGTGTCTGTACATATGACTGTATATAGCAAAACTCGTCACATATATACATTGAATCAATATGCACATTGCAACTTTATCATGAGATAAAATATGTTAATTTGTAAGTTTGTTTATATGAAGTTTTTTTTTCAGTGACTAATATTTTTCTTACTAATTTACATGCGGATCTTTATAACTTCCTTTGACATCCAATATCCTTAATTCGTGAATCTACTATCTTCAAATAAAATTGATAATTTAATTAGATGCAATAAGATTAGTTACATATATTATTTAATAATTTTCAAACTAATTTAATAATATAATATTATAAAAGAGTGAATGATGTGTACACAAGTTGCAGACAGAGAGCAAAACTCATATCTTATTTCTAAAATTAGATACAATCATAAGTTGTATAAGCATCGTCCAGTTTTTTTAAAAGAAATGAAATTTATTATTAAAAAAATTAATCTTTCATATGTTTAATCAATTTTTTAAAAAAGAAGCACTCTATGATTCTTATATACTCTATGACTATAAATAATTTTCTCTTATAATAGATGGATTAGATATATTTATTTATGTCAAGCGAGTATATCCACGTCGCCTTTTCCTGCTTACAATATTATATGTATATATATAGGGTTTACCAAACTTGGTGGGCTACACAGCAAAACGCAGAGCCACGACCCTGAAAACAATTTTAAAAAAGAGGAAAAAAGAAAAAAAGAAAAACAATCTCACATTTATATATTGTGTGAGAAATTAACGGAGAAAAGAAAAACATATATCGTGTGTGTATATATACGTTGCATGTATATATATTGAATCACCATCTAGAATTGGACGTTGCTGGAGAAGGACTGGCCAAAATTCCAATTGGAAGGCACCACGTTAAGAGCTGTGCGTGTTTGTCCATCGCTGGTTTGGACTCTGAAGGACAAGCTCTGACCGTTGAGATAGGTAAGGCTCTGCCAATTCACACCCCAGTTTCTTGACATGGTTTCCCAAGTACTTGATTTCGACCCTTTGATCCAAACATTAGAGATCTCTCCAACTCCTCCTACGTTGGATATGAGAACCAGTTCGAAGTAATCTCTCCCGTTGATGGTAAACCTAATGCCTCCACTCCTCTTGCATCCGACTCTGGCAATTAAATTAATTAGCCAAAACAATATCGTAAATTTTATGCAAGTTTTCAAAGAAATTAACATAAAAAACTTGACATGCATGGTTTTTTTTTTTTTCAACCAAATTAGCTAGACATGATAAACACTTACTTCTGATATAAAATAGGAACAATTCCGGCTTTGTATTTGGCAATTGTCTCAAATGCAGGCTGAGACATGTCGAAGTGTGGGAGGGGAGGATTGCACCAGCCGCCATTGTCACTGGGTAGGTCGTTGTTTGGAGGACAAAAATTGGTGGCGGTGATGGTAATGGAGGTGCCCTTGAGGCACCACTGGGGCACCTTGCTTGCATCACAGACCATCTGATAGCAACCACCGCATGACTTGCCATCGTTGAATAAAGCCGTGCTCAGAGCTGCAGTCTCTATGCCATAACCGTCTGTGTAGAGGTTTCCATAACCACACGCACCCCCTGATATCATGTAGAGATCAAAACAATCAGCTAAGTACGATTAATTCTAAAATGGGGAGACAGGGAAATATAAGAAAAGAGTAAATCTTGATGACTGACCCGCGGTTCCTGAAGCATCGCTTCCGCCGTAGAAAGTTGCATGGGCTTGCAGCCAAGCAGCCAATACTACTGTGAATTTTGTGGTGAATACCCCAAGAAGCAAGATAAAAGAAGTGAATGCATTGATCGGCCGGTGTGCCATTTCTCTAGCTCTTATCTCTCGAAAAGAAGCACCTCCTTTGCTTTGCTTTGATGCTGAAGATGGCCGAGTCCCTCTGTTATTTATAAACGCTGTTTAGGGACGGCTACCTGATAAGATCAATTATTGAGGGAATGTAGAATGCAATAGTAGTATGACTGTAAATGCGTTGACTGGGGGTGGTTTTATAAAATATATATATCTGTAAAAAATAAAACATTATATATACATATATATATATATATATATAATGCTTTATTTTTTTTTTTTTTTTTTTTTTTAAATGTAGTGGCAAATGTCGGTATATATACTCGTCCAAATTGAAGAGAAGCTCGTTAGTTGGAAACCAGCTCTTAAAGTCGGTGCTAATTTGTTTTCCCATTTAATTTTCCAAGAAGACCATTCAACAAAACAAATTATTTACAAGTTTATTTATTAACATAATAAATACATCACTCATCATCATATCATATGAATGATGAAAACCTATCGCTTCAAGTTCAACTAACATGAAAAAATAAAAAATTTGTGTTTTAATATTTTTGTAACTGTTTTTTTTTTTTTTTTTTTTTTAACATGTTAAGAATGTGGGCAAACAATTTTCCTTCTCTCTTTCAAGACTATTTTCATGATTTTATATTCTGGCTAGCCCCTCACGCATATGCAATCCCACAATCACCGGACATTTAAGTCACATTAGACCCTAATAAATTGAAAATGGTCTCAAAAAGATTATTACAAAAGTAAAATTTGAAACCAACTGTTAAGCCATATTATGCGAGAATATGCTAGCCAATGTCTTACATATTCAATGTGAATGGATCAAGAAGGGGGAACAAACGGCCTCCCCACCAAGCCTATTCACACCACTTATGCCCCATTAACGGAAGAGAGTACTCCAAGTAGTAATCACGTTTAGAAAGCACCAGGGCGAGAGACTGAGCGGATGTTTGAAGAATGAGATGACAAAATTTGCTTTAAATAGTAATAAGATAGTTTGTGAATAGTAATGAGATAGTTTGAGTTAAGTATTTATTGAGTTTTGAGAAATGAGAAAGAAAAAGTTGAATAAAAAATATTATAAAGTTTAAATAATATTGTTAGAATATAATTTTGTAATATTATTTTTGTTTTGAGATTTGAAAGTTTTAGATTATTTTTTATTTGAAAGTTTGGAAAATGTATAATGATTAGTTTGAAAAAATCGTAATGATTAGTTTGAAAATATTTGTATTTAAATAATAAACAGAAATAAAATGCGATGAGATGAAAATTGTTTAATTTCAAACATCCATGAGAGTCCTAATAAACTCGGAACTAGGATATCGCTCGTACAGTTGATTATGGTATCCGTGGTACCGTCATGAATAGCACCTTTGAGGTGCATTTTGCAGATTGCCAACGAGCCAATAGAACCATATAATAACTTACATTTGGATTATTTATTATTCTTTATTGTTCCTGGTTATATGTTTATTGTCCTTCAAACTTCAATTTTATAATTTAAAATAAATAAACGATTCAAATCAAGCAGATAGTATAGAACATTGTGCATGTGCTACTGGAAAATGGAAGTCAATTTGAACACAAAGAGATAAAAGAAAGTCAATACCTGTATGTTTTTTATGGTAGCCGGGAGGGGACATGCATAGTTAATGCACATGCAATTGCCGAGACTTGTTTATCAAGAAATTGAAATATAGATGAAGAAAAATGAATGTGAATGGCGGAAGAGGATTAAGATATAGCACAAGTCAGCTTTGATAAATATGTAATTAATCAAAGCTCTTGACATGCATAGCGTGCCCCATATTATGCCATGTCTTATGGGCGGCAGCTTCCACCCATTTGGCACATGGGTGATGCAATCCCTGATGATCTCCTGCAAACCACAAACTTGTACTATATGACAAAATCATTAATCAGCATCTATTTCTAATTTACATGGCTTTTCTTGTAACCAAAAGAAAAAAGGAAAATCCTCATGCGTTAGATTATTAATCTTCAGACAAACCAGAGACTTCGGGCCACGAGATTGTAACTTTTATCCATAGCGGTTGGTATTTATACTATAAGTAGAAGTATTATACACCGTCTTCGTCTAGAATGTTTTAAGTTTGAATCCCCTAGTAGACCCCCCCGGACGGCGATAATTTTTGACTCTGCACCAAATCTAGATCACGCTTTAGTAAGCTTGATCAATAAGTGGAACACTTCTCTTTTATGTATATCTAAAGCTAGGACAGCCAAAGGACAAAATATTGCAATCCACCTCGATGTTATCAATATCCTTTTTCACTTCTTTTATAGACAGCTACTACCCAGCACCTGTACATGCACAAGCTATGCGCACAGAACATAGTAAAATAAGAAATTGAAAATTTGAAACATTAAATTGAAATAGTTTCTCTGGAAGTTTTCTGAAAAGCTTATCATAAGTGCTCTCTATCCAGAATCTCACTTCATCATAGAAAAAAAAACCCAAAAATAGTCGTTTATTCTGATGTATATAATAAAGGCAAAAGTAAACTCACTATAAAATCTCAACAAAATTGATGAAGGAGAGACCAATGGCAACAGACCTGAATTAAAATATCAAGGCAAATGATTATCCTCACTAAATATGTCTGAAGGGGCAATTGAATTGACAAACAGCTCTGAAGGATTGCATAGACACAAAATAACAAGCAATACTCATATTAGAACCTTGAGATATAAAAATTATAGATGCAAGACATTCATCAAGTTAGTTTTGTCACCAATTCATTAAATGTAAAAATTATAAAGATAAAAATTGGTTAAAATTAGATGACTAAATGATAAATTTGGATGAATGTAAAATAAGAGATGATTTTATCTTTAACAATATTAAGTTTATCTAAAAGTTTATAAGGTTGTTTAGATTAGTCAGTTACATAATTTTCGAATCTATAAGAGTCTACAATTATCAAGAACCGAAACTGAACACAAATAAGAAACTATAGTAAAGAGTTATCTCGAAATGTCTGCAACTTGCCAAGAAACGTTCTCGCAACTGTATCTACCCGTCAGCAGAATCCTACTGTGACTGGACCTCTTTCCAGACTTTCTATTTAAAGGGATTCGGCTTTATATCTCAAAAAAGAGTTTGAGCCACGAATTTTAGAGAGTATATTCTGAGCATTTATAAGAGAAAATTCATTTGAAAATTTTCATCGAGTTTTTCATCTCTTCTTGAGTGTGATCATGCTTTGAGTGTGAATGAATATCGATTGGATTTCAGCCTCTGGAGTTCCAGAATGGAAGTCAATATTTGAAGATTGTCAGAGGTTCTGGCTGCTACTGCGGTAGAAGACAAACGGGTCGTTTGTCTAGGCAAGTAAGAGAGTCAAATTGTAAAGATTTTGTAATTGATGATTGATTGTAATTGTTTTTCAAATAATAAGATTGACTTTCCTGGGTTTGGCTGCCCTGTAGGGTTTTACCTTTAAAGAATTCTTTAAAGAGTTTCCCTTCGTAACTAATCGTTGTGTATTACAAAGTTGATTATTTTCTTTAAGTATTTGATTCGTTTAATAATAATATTATTGAGATCTAACCAATTTGTTCAAAGAAATTGGTAGACAATTTCGTAGTTGTACAGAGGTACGTTAGGAATTTCAATTGGTATCAGAGCTTGGTTCACTCATTCGAGTGTGATATGTGTCCTTGTAAATCATGTTGACGTCATTATACGTTCCACCATACTTCGATGGGGGAAAACTATACTTATTGAAAAGTTCGTATAAGAGCTTTTCTCAAGTTTTTAGATGAATGGGTATGACATTCGGCAGAACAATGATGGATTAAACCTTAGACATCTATAAATGCTTGAACAAAAGATGAATTCAGCAATTGCAATTTGAATAGTAAATGACTTAACGCTATTTTCATGGCGGTATCCCTTGAAGAATTTAAAAGAATATCCATGTGTGAGATTGCTAAAGATATTTGGGATATTTTGTAGGCTACACATGAAGACACAAGAATAGTAAAAAATTCGAAATTACAAATGCTAACCTCAAAATTTGAAGAGATTAAAACGTTGGAAGATGAAAGTTTTAATAATTTTTATGCTAAACTGAATGATATTGTGAATTTCAGGTTTAATCTCGGCGAGAAGGTGAAGGATTCAATGATCGTGAGAAAGATTTTGAGATCTCTACCGGAAAGATTTTAGCCTAAAGTTATTGTCATTGAAGAAAGTAAGGTTTTGGATATAAAAAAAGTTGAATAGCTGGCTGGTTTCTTACAAACGTATAAATCCTCACTTCCTCAACCAAGAAAAAGTTGTTCATTGCTCTCAAAATAGTAAAAGAGGATTAAGATGATTTTTCTGATGAAAACAATTTTAGTAATGAGGATATAGATCTCATAGCAAAAAAGTTCAGAAAATTCATGTTTAATAAAAAGTTTAGTGGAAAGAAAAAAAATGTAAAGAATTTTCTGCCAAAAAAAATTATTTTGAAAAATGGAAAAAAAAAATATGATAATAATGATAAAGTAAAGTATCATGAATGTTCTGGTTATGGTCATATAAAAATTGAATGTCTAAATTTCAAAAAAAGTAAAAGAAAAACATTGAATATCACATTTAGTGATAGTTCAGAATCTGAAATTTCAAGTTCATCATCTGATTATGATAATACTTTTGTGGCTTTTTCTACTATTGTTAATGATTTTTCTAATATTGGGATAACAAAATCTGAAAGTGATGATGATGATAGTTATTCGGAGATTGCTCTAGTTGTGGTTGATCATGAGTTAAGTTTACAGGAAGCATACAATGATGTGCATAAAAAAGTGATAAAATTAAAGAAACTCAATAAAAAATTGTACAATAAATTTACTGTTGTAGAGAATAAGAAAAACAATCTTTTTGAGGCATTAGAAATTTCTGGTGTTGAAGTGTCAATATTAAAATATCAAAAGGTTGCACTAGAAAAAAAAATTGAAAAAGTTTCAGGAGTGCAAACAAAAAACAGCAACACAGAAATTAGAAGAGATGTTGAGTTTTAAAAAATCTAGTTGTGATTGCACGAGTTTGGGATATATGACTTCCCAAGATATATAACTTAAAGGCTCATCATCCGCTGCCAGTTCATCAAAAGATATTATTTTTGTTAAAGGAAGTCAAGATGAGAAAGCTCCAAAGAAAGTCGTATCTAAAACTCATGTTCTAAGAGGTTCATATGATAGATCAATGACAAAAAAGGTCAACCAAGGCAAGTCCAAAGGTATGTTTATTCCTACATGTCATTATTGTGGTATTGGTCATATAAGGCCAAATTGCTATAACTTGAATAAAGTGAAGAAAAATGGAAGTGAAAGAAATCTAAAGAGGAAAAAAAAGAGTCTAAAGAATCAAGTTTGTGATATGAGTCAACAAATCAATTTTTTAAGTTTCAAACTTGGTGAATTAGTAGATTTTTACTTTCAAAATAAAGAAAAGATGATACAAAGTGATGTTGATAAAAAAAATAAGTCAAAATTTAAAATAAAGTAGGTGGCCAAAGAAGATGCTATGTCACATTAATTAATAGGACTACTTGCATATTCTTGCATTTTTTATATTATTGCATTAGTCTAGGACAAACATTTTATTTTGCTTTTATATTTTTGTTTTTCAGTTTTAAATAAGAAAAATATAATATATAAAAAAAAAATTAGTTTGGTTCAAAACTTTTCTTCAAGGAAAGTACATCCTTGATATATCAAAATTTGAGCACTTGTGTTATCACTTAATAAATTCTTGAACCTATGCATCTTTTTATTTTGTGCGATTCACTTTGTGCATACTAACCCTATGGATTATCTTGGCAAAGTTCATTTTCAATACACAGTGAGGAAATTATATGTATATATTTTATAATTAAAGTTCACATTATTTAATGAAATTTTTATCAAAGAGGGAGTTCATGTCTTGAATTGATTAATACTAATTGAACCTAGTACATCAATAAAGAGCTCTCCTCTTACCAAACACAAAAAGTTAATCCATATAGAAAAAGTCAGTGTTAATTTATTGCGAAAAAAGACAAACACCCAACACGGATCTACCACCTTAAGTTCTTATAAAAAAAATCGTTACTCTAATCATTATGAAAAAAGATGAGCAACAAACATGAACACAAAAATGGGGTGTACAAACTAGTGTTTGGAGGAAATGCTCATGTATCTAGACCCTAGCATAAAGTTTAACTTTTAAGGTGAAGCAACAAACTTTTGTAAGCATCTATAAGAAGTAATCATTCATGAATAAAGGTATCAAAAATATATTGAAAAAATGAGTTCATAAAAATGCTATGGTATAAGTATACTCACTTACACACTCACTTGAATTTTGACATTGATGATCTTATGAGAAGTGAACATTCATAATGATTGTTCCAAATAAGAGAGTGTATTCTATTAAATTTTTTGTGTGAGTTACACTATGTTTGAACTAAGATGTATCTAGGCATGTTACTTGCCGTATTGCTTATTTATATATATATATATATAAATTCAGATTTTTTGTTTTTTTTAATCTCTATTTATTTTGGTTTATATAAAATAAATACAAAAATAGAAATATAAACTTTTTTTTTTGTCAATATGGGTATTTGCCTAAGTCTGGGAATTGATCTCTAAAATATTAGTTGAAGTTCTAGTGGGACTCTATGACTTATGGCACGCACATAAGCCCCAAGTCACTTATGTGACTTAAAAAGTGTTTTTTTTTTTTTTTTTTACCAAACCCACGTCCAGATCCCTCCTTTCCCCCTTCTCTTATTTCCTACTATCTACACGGGACCTCACCCACCTCCTTCTATCTCTGTTTCTCTTGAGCCTAGCCGCTAGGCCTGTGCAAAATATCCGCTGGGCCGCACAACCCGATTGGGTTGAACCCGCTAAAATCGGATTGAGTAAACGTCGGTTTCGACATTCCTCCAATCCGACTAATATCGGACGAAATTTGAATCCGACTAATCTCGTTCCCCACTTCCGTTGCGATTAAACCTGTCTAGTAATATAAATTCCTTCTCCTCAATTTGAAGATCTGAAAACTTGGAGATATGAAGATTCGAAAACTTAGAGCGTGACTTTTGATGGTACTCTTTGGTAGCGAGAACGACGGAAGGATCTGAAGGTGCGAGGTTGCTGTTCTTACTTTAACAGAAACTCATATTGTAAATCACAGAATATTAATGCTTCACGTTATTAGCTTTTCTTCTTCTTCTTCTTCTTCTTCTCGTCTCTGTTGTGGGCTCTTTTGATTTCATCTCCCTGAGGCCACGGTGGTCAGATTGACCAGCAGTGGGAGGTGCTCCAGCAACAACTCGGCTTACGGTGGCGAGAGCTAACTTATTGGGGCTCGTAAAGATCAGTGGGCTACTGTGAATTCAAGGGATTAGTTCGAAGGATTTAAGTACAATTAATGCCTGCCATAATCGAGAAGATGTTTATCTTCGTGGTTTCATCTGATCTCTCTTGGGCTTTGCCTCGAAAGGATGTTTCTTTCAAGACATAAAACTCCTCTTAATCAGCCTCTAATCTCCCTTTGGCAGCAGATGAGTAACAACTTGGTTGATGATGGTGGAGCTTCTGGGTCTGTTGATGCAATTGGTACTGGGGATTTACGTTGGTGTTAGTGGCGGTAGGGTGTCGGTGCTTAGAAAAGGAAGAAGGGGAAAGCAAAAGGAAAAGGCTAAATCCAGACCATTTTGTGAACCCCTTGCGCACGAAACCAGCTAGTTGCCACGGATTTAATTAAACGTCCCATCCATCAAAGTTCAAAACTTTTGCTTTCTTTCCCGAGCCTTGCCACATCTGTCTCGTCTTGAAGTTTCACATTGCACTCTCTCTAGTCTATCAATGGCGCTGGGAAAGGCAAAGAAGAAGCTGGCCGACGAGAAGGTTCCAGTGAAGAAGAAGCAGAAAGCCAAGACGAGAATACCCAAGCAGCGAAGAAGAAGCAGAAAGCCAAGACGAGAATACCCAAGGAAGGCAACGCCGGCGACCTCAACAGCTTATAAGCATTTTTGTGATCTACGATTTCTGTTTTTCCAAGTGTTATCTTCCTCACATCAATACAGGAAGCAAGAAAGTTAGAGAAACGTGAGTGCAAAACCCAGATTCAGTGTTGGTGGCGAGAGAGACGTGCAGAGACGAGAGAGAGAAATGAAAATTGGTTTGTGCAAAACCCAGTTTCAATTTTTTTTTCTCCAAATTTTGTTCTAGGCTCAAGGGCATTTTTTTTAATTTTTAAATTATACTGCCACGTCGATGAGGGTGCGCAAGGTGTGAGCTAAATAGACTGCCTGTAGAAGAACTGAAAGCAAAACAAGGTGAAATGATGCGGTTCTGAAAGTTTTGGCCCGACCCGCAACATGCCGGGTCGAATCGAACCGTTTTACCCTCAGTTAGTTTACGGTTCAGGTCGGGTCGGAACCAAAACTGCCTTCGGTGGATCGGGTTGCAGGCCTACTAGCCGCACACTCTTTCAAACCTCTATCTTTTCCTAAACTTTCAGATTCAGAGACAAATCATATCCTATTATTTTCCACTTCCTAATCAAGGTAAGTCTTCTATGGTGTTCGAAATTTTCATTCTCTAGGGCTCAGATTGATTTCTTTTTAAATATTCTATGGAAAGTTTGATTATGCGACGTGTTGGCTTGGATTTGACTTTGACTCGATAATGACTGGATTGCTCCTTTTGAGTCTTGTTTGAATGTATTGAGAATGATTTTTGAGTGGGTTCTTGGCCTTTGTCATTCGGTTTTCATGGAATGCCCACCAAGTATTTGTTTTTGTTGTCTCAACCAAATCATCTCAATCATTTGCTCATTGTTTAACATACATTTATATTCATACATCATGTGCATTTAATCCATGAAAACTTGATATACATGGGAGTTGTTCATCATGTCTTTTTTAGTGTCTTCATCTTGACACACATAAGTGATATTTATTCTACGTTGTGTCTTGTCAGATTAGTGACAAAAATGGAGAATATTGGAATAGCAAATTAGAATATTTTGATATTGTGAAATTTAGGGGGAGTTTAATGAATTTGCTAAAAATAAAAAGAGGGAGCAGCAGAATATTGAAGGGGAGAGCTAAGTATTGAATATGGTTATTGATGATGACTAGAACACTCTTTTTGTAAGTTTACATTACATCTAACTTTTGTTTATTATTGAAACTAGTTTCAAGAAATATTCTATGTAATTTCTTCTCATTAATGTATTAAGATTCTCTTCACAAGATCTTGGTCTACTGGTTGCTTTTGTCTTAGGTACACACTACATTCATCAAGTTGGTTTTGTGACCAATCCGCCAAAGGGGAAGATTGTAGATGCAATACATTCATCAAGTTGGTTTTGTCACCAATCCGCCAAATGAGGAGATTGTAAAGGCAAAAATTGGCTAGGATTAGATGACTAAATGATAAGGTTTACCTTATCATTATTTGATTAAATTTGGATGAATGTAAAATAAGAGATGACTTTATCTTTAACAACATTGAGTTTATCTAGAAGTTTATAAGGTTGTTTAGATAAGTCAGTTACATGATTTTTGAATCCATAAGAGTCTGTAATTATCAAGACCCGAAACTGAACACAGATAAGAAACTATAGTGAAGAGTTATCTCGAAATGTCAGCAATCCGCCAGGAAGCGTTCTCGCGACTGTCTCTACCCATCAACAGAATTCTACTATGACTGGAACTCTTTCTAGATTTTATATTTAAAGAGATTCGGTTTTGTATCTCAGGAAGGAGTTTGAGCTACAAATTTTAAAAAGTATATTCTGAACATTTATGAGAGAAAATTCACTTGAAAATTTTCATTGAGTTTTGCATCTCTTATTGAGTGTGATCATACTTTGAGTGTGAATTAACATCAATTGAATTTCAACTTCTGGAGTTTCAGAATAGAAGTCAACATAAAATCGCCAGAGATTCTGGCTGCTACTGCGGTAGAAGACAAACGGGTCGTTTGTCTAAGCAAATAAGAGAGTCGAATTGTAAAAGTTTTATAATTGATGATTGCTTGTAATTGTTTTTCAAATAATAAGATTAACTTTCCTGAATTTAGCTGCCCCATAGGGTTTTACATTTAAATAGTTCTTTAAAGAGTTTCCCTTCATAATCAATCATTGTGTCTTACAAAGTTGATTATTTTCTTTAAGTATTTGATTCGTTTAATATATAATCATATTATTGAGATCTAACCAATTTATTCAAAACAATTGATAAACAATTTCATAATTTTATAGGGATACATTGAAAATTTCAATAATATTATTTACAATGGTTCTTAACTATACGGAATTGTCAACAAATACCATTGACCTGGCAGCCTAGTGGCATCTCTGCTTATTTTGGGAGGGCTTCGGAGTTCAATCCACCATGGGTGCAGGTGTTAAATTGGCATTTCACTCATAGAAGGAAAAATAACCAGGATTAAAGGCAATCAATCATCCTCTCCTCTTTCGCTTCCCAGAATGTTAGATGCGCAATTGAAAAAAATAAAATAAAACAAAATAACTAAGGTTGGCTCAAGGATGGGACATGTCTACCTGTGACTGTTTGCAATCAATGAAAAGACTCATAAATAAGGCAGCATTGGGTACATCGATCTTGCTCGGTATGCCTTGTTCTAGTCCTTGGGAAATTTTGAAATCTCAGTGTAAAGGGAATCGCCAGCCAAGAGCTTCCACGGTGGAGACTGACACATCCAGAGGAGTTCGAGAGTTAAAAGGAAATAGATAGCTAGAGATGGGATACTTTGGGTATAGCACAAGGATGGCGCCCCGATTACTTGACTGAACCAAGCCTTCTTTCACATTATAAGAAATATGTGCTAATAAATATTGAAGTAAGACGTCGTATAGAAGATCAGCTTAGTCTAGATTCCTGCATACTGCAGAAAGTGAAAATCTTATTCACAATTTGTGCATCTCAGTGAGACCAGCACTTCTTACCATCGCATGAAGCTAAAAAGCAATACTAATCACGCAGCATATGTTCAAACCAAAGTGCTTAACATATTATTGTTTAGATTGATGTCATCCAAATAGAATGAATGCCCCTCCCCTTGACAAACAGTCTAGGAAAACCTGCATAAGTACCTAAGCATCAGCTCCTCTAACAACATCGAACTGAAACAAAGTAGGAGTTATCCCAGGTATTGTGTAGTAGTATTTATACACTTAAGACTGGGGCTGCATATAAACCAAGCCCCTCAAGACTGGAGTGAAGCTCGAATTTAACTGGTCTAGTTGCAAAATCTTTACAATCAAGCGATCCAAGCTCTCCCTCTTGAGTTGGAGTGTATGTTCAAGTTTGAATGCTACTGCTAAATATCAGGGTTCATTTATCCTGTATCCTAGCTTGGCATGGCTTGTGCACATTAATGGATTTGACAACTAGCTTACCTGACCACTCTCGTCTTCTACAAATCTACTTGGTAGTATTTTGACTGTACAATGAGTCACTAATGTGTGCAGTCGTGCTTAAAAACACGTTTCGTATTTTAAGTAATCTATTATAAGAAAAAACAGCTCAGAACTCCTCACAAAAAAGAAAGATATGATTTGACATTTTAATGAACCAAGATTTCACAAGCTGCTACACTGCCAACCAAGCCTAGTAGAAAGTATATCTAAGCTCGGTCATTTTTTAAGTCCAGTCAAGCCACATCATCGGAAACAGCTAAATACTTGGCAAAGCATGCCTTTACTTGGTCCATTCACATTCGGGTAAACATTTGACTGAAAATTTTATCAGTACAATATAATTGAGGCCCTAAATTCAAGCATACTTTCTTGTGAGAACTTTTCAATACGACAGAATTGGCATGTATCTTGCAAGCTTGCCTAGTGATATATTACAAATGATTTCCTTGGGATAAACAAATAGGAAATCACCTTCAAGAGTCAATGTGAGCATTCTGTAGTAAGAATCGAGCATTATGCATAAGAGCATTAGCCTCCTCATTTGATGCATCCAGCAACCGCAAGTCTTTAATTTCTTCCTGCCATTTCTCCATTTGTTCCTTATGTATCCTGCAGGTAAAAAATTTGAACGATTTATTTTATTATGTTTTCAGCTTTGAATTCTTAAGCTATATATATCACATTTGATAAACTCACGTAATCAGCCGCTCCTCAAATTCGTTAACCAGTTCCTTAAAGATTGTCTTCCCTGATTCCAGCAGCTCAGAAACCTATGCGAGAAGATGACAATGTAGAAACAGCTTGGCAAGAAAAAGATTAGTCGCCATGTGAGTTATGTTTTAGCTTTTAGTTAAGCGTAGTATCATCTCGAATGTGTGAGATTCACGGGCATTCTAAACTACTGTCGCATGTAGATCACTTGCATTAAACTGACAAACACATGGTATACAAAAATGTAATTAAGGAAATGAAGTATTGGACGTCTCTACCAGCTCGGTGAAGCGTTCAATCTTTTCGAGAATGTGATTGATATTAAGTTCCACCTCCTCAGATCCAGCAATGTCTGTCTGGAACACTTCCCTTTCTACAATCTCTGAATCTGCTCCATCTAATCCCTTCTCTTCCATCTAACGAATATGAAAAATCAGATGTAAGAGATCTTTTTTAATTTTGTAATTTTATTTTCCATAAATCTACTCTTGAGAAGAATTTAGAAACGAGCATACAGCTGGTTTCATGCGTTTCCTCGTAATTTCAGTTCCTTGAATTTCCATTTGAGCAATTTTAGGTTAAAGCTGCCAGGACCGGGAAAGTAGCGCTAAGAATATCATCATTCACAAACAATCTAGTGACACATATACATTGAAAGAGGGAACAAAGAAACATAAGTCAAAGTGCTTGGGGAAGCAAGATGGTAGCAGGAATTATGCTTGCCCTGAAACTATGTGTAGACACACACCATTAAGTTATGCAATGGCCGTTACAATTTGATTATATTAACAATGTGAATTGAGTGAAATACAAAAACGTCAATTAGGGAACTAAAAATCACCATAACTCTACAGTAGTTCCTCATAAGGATGACAACCAAAAAACACATAGAAGACGAGCTTTCTGACATTCAATTTAGGAAACTGGTGAATTAGAAGCAATATCGAGAGGAAATTTTGATTAAAAAGATGATGGACTTGCCGATGAGATATTGAGATGCATATCTTACTTAACGAAAAAATAAAAAAACAAATAAACTAGCTAATTAATCTGACCTAGAGGAATAAGATGATGATGATGAGTGATCGATCAAGAGAGTAATTCGCACTTATCGTTGTGTGAAATCAAATTAAACAGGCAAAGAGTGCTGATTCCCTTCGATATTTAGGAACTGATCTGGTAGACGCTTGGTTCTCTCCTATTGGATTGGTGGATTCTGATTGCTAAATGCTAGAGAGAGGGAGGTGACAGACGAGAAAGACGAGGCGAAAGCAAAAAGAGAATCTTCAATGTATACAACTGCCATTGCTTGCGGGGTTTTATATTTGCAAATGCAGTTTTCCCAAACTCGTGGAACTTTGGAAACTCGCGCCAATTCTGTAGCCACACCAATCCATAACAATCGTAGGGCCCATAATTCCCGATTGATTCATGTATATCTATCTTGAAATCGATATGGATTCATGTGCCATTACTTTTGCAGTTGGCGGGTGGGGCAAATTTAACCACCATTTATAGTGGCCCTGTTTTGGGCCTCGGTACGAAGCATCGTTGAAGCCCAACAACTGGAATTAAGAATCACAATTTAGAAGCCCAAGTAATCTTGCTTCAGATATGTTATCCCATTGGAATATTGGGTCAAGAATGCGGCTTAAGTCTCAGCCCGTGACTGATGCAGGTCTGCCGTATCGTAGACATGAGTAACGTTAAATGTACGAGTCTTAAATAGATAAATTTTACACAAATTTTATAAAAAAACTATATATATTTTGTCTATTTAAAATTTGTACAAATCATTCTTTGTAAATATTGGACTACTGGGGGCAATATACCTCTAATTTATATTTTTTTTCTTTTCGAGTTATAGCAAATTGCAGAGGATTCGAACGGATACGATGTATTACGTTAATGCAATACATAGTGGACGTTACAATGCAGCAACACCCACATCATGATGACAATTGACAAATATGTCTAGAGATGATGAATGTTTTACATCGAGGAAATGGCTCAACCAACACGTTTCCTTACGTGATTGGAGTTTTAGGGATATGAAAACCTCGACTTTTAAAAATACCAAACGTCATTTATACATATAAATAGAAATTGTAATGTGCCTCACTCTAGACCTAGGAGGATGGGGGGAGGGACAAATTAGCATGGCATCGTCGTTCGGGTTAAAACGTACACGTAAATATGATTAATATGGTTGAAAATGGAGAGGCATCGGGTTCACGAGGATGGTCACGGAGTGATCGAGTTGCGCATTTTGGCACGAACCGCGCGCGTCGTACCAGCTACCTGCCTCCTCCTTCCGTATCAAATCATCAAAAAGTGAAAGACTTTTAAAAAAGGGCAAAAAGAACGCGTTTGTGCTTAAAGATCCAGATATTAGGAGTGTATAGAAAATCGTGAAACCAACCTTCACCAAACCGACAGCTGAAACCAGCTAACATCGATAAAGAACTGATTGGCGGTCGATTGAAATGCATGTCGGCCAATTCGGTTTTGGTTATTCTATGCAAAAAATCATGGAACTGACCGATCGGTTCATTTTTTTTTCTTTTAATACATATATAGAAACGACATCATCTTATTTAAATGAGTGAAATAATGTCATTTTAAGACTTAAAAATTAAAAAGAAATATAATAGAATGGCACCGCCGTTTCAAAATGAATTAATAACCTCCCAATCCTTCTTCTTCTATCTCACGTCGTCTTTTTCTCCCATTACTATTTACAACTTTCTTCTTCTTCCATGGCAAAGAATGGCACGACATAAATGTCTTCTTTCTCAATTCCTCCTCTTTCATAGAAGATGCCGACAGTATAAATCGAAAACCATACCGACATATATCGAGACCTATATGGTCAATTTTCTCTCCCTAGATCCATAGTTTTCAGTCAATGGTGTTGGCTCATGGCAGATGTCGACAGTGTCTTAATTTGGCGTTGAAATTGACACTAAACCCATCGGTGTATAATCTTACCAGATATAAGTTGTGCAAGTCTTGAATATTTATTTTAAAAAATAGTAGAATCTATTATTAAATTAATTTATTAAATTTTATTTTATTTATTTTTATAAATAAAATTAAATAAAATAAAATTATAATAATGAGATGAATTCAAGTGAAAATAGATTCTCGATGGTCGTGTAGCACCAATCTTTCACAATTAAGGTGATGTCTCTGTCGTTATAGATATACCCGCACGTCTGATCGCGTGCCGTGCATCATTTGGATTAATCGACCATCATGTGATGGTCCCTCTTTGCGTAATTCTGTATGATACGTTTTTCCATCTTCATAACAGAAAATCAAGAGCTTTTTGTTGGAGTAACATTCGTTGAATCAAGCAGGGGATTTGATTCTTACAAAGAACTTATAAAAAATAAGCATTTGATTAGACGTTTCTCCAGGTTTGTGCGGTCTGTACGTGAAATGTATGTGGTGGGATAGAAATGATATGTGCAAATTTGCAATTGTGAACTTCGTAAATATTATATAAGTTTTTTTAAATAAGTAAATATAAAATTTATTTATTAAAAATTTGATATTTTAATAATAATTTTAACTTATTTTTAAAAAAATTATGAAACCGTTTATACATTTTATAATTATATCTAATATTAGTCGTATAAGGGTAATAGATTCTATTATAAAAACACTAAAACCACGACGACTGAATTGATTTTAACGTTACATGCCTATTTATACTACTAGTAAGGGCGCTACGTGCAAGGCACGTATGCCCTTGCACGTAGTGCCCGGTTGGAGGAATGAAGAAACCCCAACAGAAGATAAAATCTCTTCACAGGAATAGTCAATAGCAGTAACAGTTCATCCAAAAAAGTGTCAAAATTAAGTAAAATTTTCGAGATGGAAGAATACATTATCATTGCGATGCCTCATTAGCTTTTGCATAGGCTGACTGGTATGCATGGTTTCTCAATTCAGCCTCTACTCTTTCTTGCTTCTCTCTTGTGGCTTGCCTCTCTGCATCCTTCTGGGAACCAAGATCCCCAACACCTAGACCAGCAGATAAGAGCCTCTGCTTCAAGGACATCTAAATCCAGCTCCTCTTTCTTCTACAAGGATTTTATTTTTTTTAGGCTTTTCAAATTGAAGCATTTTTTGTGGAGTAGAGTTAATCTGATGAGATCTTCCCAAATGAGTTGAGATCTTCAAAGGGATCATTTGTGGAAGAACCCTCTATCTTCTTACGGACCTGGCAATAGGGAAATATATTCTTCATAAGCAAGGAAAATCTTGATTAAGAAATAAATCATTCAGGCATGAAAAGAAGCTTAAAATGGTTATATCATCCACCACTCATAAAAGAATTTTAGCGAATTACCTATAAATTCTAGGAAAGCCTATGTATAAATGTTTTAATAGTTCATTATACTTCTGCTTTGAAAGCTAAAACAACGAATGTCAAAGAACAAGGAAAAAAACGTTATACCAATTCCCTTTCAATAATCTAATATGCTCACTAACAACCACCCAAACAACAATAACGTTGCATATACATATGTGCATAAACAATGAAAAGCTCGTAATTTACCTGACAACAAAGAATGCTTGCATTGTAATTATTGATCTCCGTGTACAAGGATTTTTCATCTTGTCCTGCATTTTCATGTGTCTCTTGAGCATCAGATCACAAGCAGATTAGACAAAAAACAAAGGAAAAAAAAAATAGAGACAAGCTGAGAGAGAGAGAGAGAGAGAGAGAGGTGGTGAGAGAGAAACCCTAAGCAAAGATTCCATCAATGAAAATTCTGAAGCCTCTCAGCAAAGTTTCCGTTGAGCTGGCCGCCGTCGATCATGAAGAAGTGGTTTCCGTCGAACCTAGGAACACATTCGCAAGCCTGCCAAAACCAAAAGACAAAACAGAGATAAGCTATGAGAGAGAGAGAGAGAGAGAGACCCTAGGTGAAGAATCGGAAGCCTCTAAGCAGAGTTTCCTTCGAGCTGGCTGCTGCCAACCGCGGAGAGGTGGTTTCCGTCGAGCCCTAGGAATACATTCGGAAGCCTCCTAGACGACTCTGTCTATTTGCCCAGGATCACCGTCCCCTGAGCCACGAAGCTGTAGATTCACGACTACTTCCCCTTTGAATCGGTCACCTCAACCCTAACCGTAGGAAAGAGAAATGAAAACACAAAAAAAGAGAAGAGATTCTCAGAGGGAGATGAACTTGATGAATGGCTTGCTAGTTGCTTTGCTCTTTTGCTTTAGATTGGCCTCCACCCATCAACTAACAAATACATCTCTTCACCCTGACAACGTCACACCACCACACTGTAGAATAGAGATATTTTAGAAGGCAACCCAACGAGAAGTAAGCTCGGTCTTCAAAGAACCAGATAAACGATGCTGATGAACGAAGAAGAGGAGAAACCGAGCTTTACACGATTCGAATCCAAAACAACCATAACGAGCTTGTTGTGTGGGTGATGCGGAGGAGCAATTCGAAACATACAGAGATTTTTCTGTGAGAGAAGTGAGAATAGAGAAGAGCAGAAGTGGAAGTATAGTTTCCAGATTTCAATCGGTGAGAGCAAGCGGTGATTTTGGAATTACGTGATTTAACAGATGGAGCTCACCAAGCAGATCTTCAATAACTTGCATGCTTTAGTGAGGACGCATCCACCGAGCGGTTTAAAAGCAGAGCAAAAACGTACACATTCAGCTGGATACGATGGAAATTTGGAAAATAAAGCAGAGACAGAATTGGCATAAAAGAGTTATACTACAGCTGCTTGATTATTGTCGCATAGTAATATAAAGATATATATATATACAAGAAACAAATTCTAGATTTAGAGGCTGGTGCGGCTGCCCTACAGAGAAGAAGAAAAGGCGTGCGGCAGAGGCTTACCTCAGGAAAAACAGAGGTACCGTGGG
Organism: Carya illinoinensis; assembly: GCF_018687715.1. Lineage (NCBI taxonomy): Eukaryota > Viridiplantae > Streptophyta > Magnoliopsida > Fagales > Juglandaceae > Carya > Carya illinoinensis. Next base: position 32,611,179 of record NC_056758.1, read on the forward strand.
GAAAGTGACGCGACGGAGCTGGGCTACCTGAGGCGATGGCCTTCGTTCGAGAGCTTATGAAGATGGCAAAGAACTCTGTTGAAGGAGGAGGATCCTCTTACTCCGATTTGAATGCCTTGATTGAAGATCTGAGATCCCAAGCCATTGCTGGTGAAGCTACCGAGGATGGAAAGAAAGAAAAGAAACGCACGCTGGAGGGCATATAAGAGCATGGGTCTTCTTCATTTTTCCTCTTGGAATTCATTTTCGGGACGAAGAGAAAGATCCGAAGACTGAAAGAAGAGAGAAGACGAACAGACATAAGGAAAGGAGTTTGGTTTTGGAGAGTTAAACGAAAGAGAATATGCAGAATAGAAGACGTAAAGGTGAATTTAAGAAATTAAGAAGAAGAACTGACATACATCCCAACAATTTACACGGCGTTAAATAAAACAATAAAAATAGACGGAAAAACAAGAAAACAAGAATTACTGTTAACTAACCGTTAGATAGGCACTTTTTATAATAGAGAGATTTGTAGAATTTGATTTATAATGAAAATATTAAATTCAATTATGTCATATTAATTGCATCAATAATATTAGTTGAGGGTACACGATGATCTATCCTCTATATAAACTTACAGAAATAACTTTCTTTTTCAAATATTATGGGGGCAAAAAACTCGTTCGAACTCACACAATCATTTTATATATGTACACCAACTTTTTTTTAATTATTCTCTCTCCCTCTCTCTCTCTCTCTCTGTGTATATATATAATATGCATAGATATGATCAATCCCGACATGTCATATAACATGTATATAATCAATTCAATTCCAAAAACTAACCGTAGTGTAAGTCAAGGACAGAGATGTTATGATCTGGAGGTCTGATGAAGCCAGAGCTAGTTTCTTCAAGTTTGAGTAATGCTATATATCATAGTCTCATCTTATTTTTATCCTACTAAATAAGATGTGGTACATTTATTTTATTTTTATCCTATTAAATAAGATGTGGCACATTTATCATCATTAAATAATAAAGAAGTATGTAATAAATGATCATTCAATTATGATAAATCCAACACATTATATTTAATGGAATGAAAGTGGAATAATAGCATGGTATATAGAATTTTCTTATTTAATAGCATATGGTACAATGAAAACTAAATGTTACCCGCAACACTCATTTTTCCTGTAGTTATAAGTCTTTTTTTTTAATATTTGCATAATCTAATGCCGCATATTCTTAGACTTTATTTGTCAAATTATTATTATTATTTTTTGTTTTAAATTTACATAATTTAACGAGGATGCTCTAAAATCTAGAACCTTAAAAGATTGTGAGCGAATAAGAGATAAAAATATATATATATATATATATATAAGGCAGGTAACGCAGCATTCGTTGTTGTGCTTTTAAATCTTTCAAATAATATTAAAATTCAGTCAATATTTAGACATATTTTCCGTTTTTAGATTCTAGAATTCCAACCTATCGTTACTCTGTCCTTGTAACGCAGCTTACTTCTTTATTTAAGGAAGCACCGCCCGCGAGGGGAGGGCATGCCACACATACATTCCCCACTAGCCTTCTCTTTTGATTTCCCATTCTCTCCCACCTTCCATCTCATGCTGCTATACTTCATCAAGGACATGATTACTGATTTCAGTTCTTAGCTAGTTATATACATAAACAGCACTCATCGATCGTTACGAAAAATAAAAGAAGTTCAAAAACTTTGTTCAGGGCCGCCTAACCAGTTCAGAATGTCGGGGAAGAGAGTTTTCAACTACCAAATTCTGAAATTTTTTTTTGTTATCGTACTTTTAGTACTGCAGGGAAATTGTGGCCTTGCAGGTTCTAGTTTTGTCAGAACAGAAGGAACCCATTTCGTTCTGAACGGCAAATCCTTGTACTTGAACGGCTTCAATGCATACTGGATGATGTACATGGCATCTGACCCTTCGACCCGGGCCAAGGTCTCTACTGCTTTCCAACAAGCTTCCAAGAATGGGATGAATGTGGCAAGAACTTGGGCTTTCAGTGATGGTGGTTTCAGGTCTCTCCAGTCTTCTCCTGGTTTGTATAATGAGGATGTGTTCAGGGTATGTACGTATATTAATGGTTATTTTACAGGCCCCCTTTTTTTCTCTGTTTTCCTTATTAATTTGCTCCGGTTCCTCGTTTTGATCAATGGTAGATTGAAAAACGAAAACATGAACCTAGTAATATTTCCTGGTTTAATGTCTGAACTGCAATGCTCAGGGATTGGACTTTGTAATCTCAGAAGCCAGAAGATATGGAGTGTATCTAATACTGAGTTTGGTGAATAACTTTGAAGATTTTGGGGGAAGAAAGCAATACGTAGAGTGGGCAAGGGAGCGAGGTCAGCATTTGAACAACGATGATGACTTTTATACACACCCTGTCGTCAAAGGATATTACAGAGATCATGTCAAGGTACCGATGGACAATATCAGTGTCCCCGATCCATCCTCTGTTTTCTTGTAGTTTAGGGCTTTTCCTTGGTTTTCACGAACTCTTGAATCGCCTTTTTTTCTTCACATACACACATTCGAGTTCTTGATCTTGAGAGTCATGATGATCATGATATTATCATGCATCTTAGAAAAAAAATATTGGCAACAAGTGAGTTTATTTATGAGCCGAAACAAGTGAACTGAGACTATTATTATATGCGAAAAATGGGTAGAAATAGCTTGTCACTGAGACTATACACCTTCTTCTGTAAAAACATTTTGAGAACTACTGTTTATTGACAACAAAACGTACAAGATAGTAAACTAGGTAGGTTTGGACGTTCTTTTTCAACGTTTTTTTTTCCTTGGCAGCGGTAGGTAGGTTGGACGTTCGAACTCATGAAGTGAATATTTCTTAAAACTATCAGACTTTTATGCATGAGGTGGTTCAAAGATGCAGTGAAGCTCGCAAACTATCACTAGTACGGCCCCTAGGCTATATATTATAAATTTATATGTGACTTGCTCTTATATTTGTGGGGTCCATCTTCGATAGTTCTAACTTCCACGCCCTTCTTTTTTTTGTTGTTTTCATGATCTATTAATTGGTAGACTTCTAAATGGTGATATATTGGTAGAGCATGGATACAAATATTAATGTATTAGGGGCTGAGCCGTTAGAGGGCTAGCTAGGTCATTAAAAAGTTTGTCTAGCTAAAGCCTCCAACTAATAAAGAATCAAAGACTAGCTGCTTATTATAAAAGAAATGCTTTAATTATAAAGGTATTTTATAAAAATAAATCTATCTCGATATAATATTATAGATTTTAAAATTATTTTTATGGTAAAGTAAATCTAACATATCATATAAAATCATATCAATTTGTTAATTTACTTTTAAAAATTACCAATTCTTTTTCTATTAATAATGATAAAGAAAAGAATTAGTAATTAATCACTTCAATTAATTATCTTAAATTGCTTGCTATTTTGTTTTAGTCATGAGATGCAAAAAGGAAAGAGTAAAACATTTATTGTGTAATTTAAGGGAAAAGAAAAAATAAATAAATAGATTAGCCACATTTTCTTATAATTTGTGATCTGACCTCTCAAATCTTTTATATATCTGTACACTAAAAATTTCTCTTTGTATTAATATTGATGCATGCGATCATTGTGACTTGAGAAATAGATTGGTTATGTTATCTAATGAAAATAATATTTTATTTATTGGTTATTTGAGTATATATGTTCTTCTGGAACGTATCCTGATCATCTTTTAAATAGAGTTTTCAAATGACTGATCTACCTTATAATTAGATTATATCTTCCAGAGTTGATTATAGATATTGTAGAACATTCACTTTATCTATAATTAACTCTGACTCACCAATTGGGGCGAAAAAAGGTTTAAAATTTACTCATTTGTTCTTGAAATGGTGATTACATTGGAATCATGCAGATGGTGCTCACGAGGAAAAACTCCATTACCGGGATGTTGTATAAAGACGACCCTTTCATTTTTGCATGGGAATTAATGAATGAACCTCGTTGCCAAACTGACCCGTCTGGCAGATTTATTCAGGTCTCTCTCTGATCTCTCTGCAAGAAAATGTTGCCTACTTTGTGGCTTTGATATATAACGACTAAAAGCCAATCTGCATATATCATTTTGTTTTTTATGGTCATCTGAATGTAATGTTCTTCAGGAATGGGTGACAGAAATGACAGCATATGTAAAGTCCATTGATGAGAATCATTTACTAGAAATAGGGCTGGAAGGATTTTATGGGAAAACAGCAAAGCAGATGTACAATCCTGGGAACCAGCTTGTTGGGACTGATTTCATTTCCAACAATCAGTTACCCCAAGTTGATTTTGCCACCATTCATCTCTACCCTGAGCAATGGTATTTATGTTTTCCAAAACCTCCCTGCATACATGATGAAAACACAAAAATCACTTGCACTTTAGAATAATAATGAAGACTATCGACGATGGCAGGTTAGCGGGTTCAAACGATGAGGTCCAAGCTGCTTTTGTGGATAAATGGATTGAAGCGCACATTGCAGACTCAAAATCAGTACTGAATAAACCACTCATTCTGGGTGAGTTTGGAAAGTCTTCAAAGCTCCCTGGTTACAGCCTAGAAAAAAGGGACCATTATTTTAGTAAGCTGTATAACGCCATCTACACCAACGCTAGGAGTGGAGGCCCATTTTTGGGTGGGATTTTCTGGCAACTTATGGCCCAAGGAATGGATAATTTTAGAGATGGGTACGAGGTTGTATTGGAGGAAAGCCCTTCAACAGCCAGGGTGATCGCTCTACAGTCTCGCATTCTCTCAACTCTCCCATGAAAGTACATCTTTTGTCAATCCTGTTAAGTGTACTCGCTAATATAAACAAAATAATGTCGAAAAGTAAGAACTCGATTAAGATGACCCAACTTCTTGAGCACACTTGAACAATAATTGTTACAAATCACTCATCTCTTTCCTAAAAACCTTCAATAAATGTCACAAATCACTCCTACTAACACAATATTACTGACAATTCGAAGAAATTTTGGATGTTTCATCACTTTACGAGGATAGGGTTCTCGATTCTGGACTGTAGAGGCTACCCTTTTGTCTAGAATTCACGTTGCAACATTCTTGGGTTCTCTTTTTTTTTTTCGTCTTTTTTTCTTGTTCACGTGGATGTTTGATTTTCTGGTAAGTGGAGTTGAGTCTTTCCGGGCGTTGCCAGCTTACACAAATCTAATATATTAGCATTGTTATACTGAAATCATTTATCTATTCTGAGGCTGTTACATAGATGTCCAAGTTTAGGCCTTGCATCCATCCACGACGCGAACTCCATCTCCGCTGCTGAAGTACCTGAAGGTAATTAGAAAAAAATATCACCTACAGGATGGATACAAAAGAACTCGATATATGGAAGAGCACAATAAGAAAAGTAAAACATTGCGTTTAAAAGCTTGAAGATCATGCATGCAGTAGAAACATACCAAATCCAAACAAAAACGAACAAGCTAATGAGAACCTGGAAACTAGCAGCACATGAAAGTTCAACCGCCTCTGTACCACACCAGAAAAACAAATTTGGCATCCAACTGAGAAATCCAAAAATATCCATGAGAATAAAACCCCCACCCAAACAGAGTACCTTAATACACACAGGATGGAGAAATAAATCTGAAAATGCTCTTCAAAGTCAGATCCCATCGATAGAAAAAAGGGGATGAAAAAAAAAAAAAAAACCCATAAGAAATAACAAATTTGGCATGCAACCGACACTACAAGAAATCGGGCCTTTTCCATCGATTTATTTTTGTTGAAAATAAAATCGCTGCAATAGCATATTAAAAGCATTTGAGGATGCTGCATACTTTTAAAACAGTAATTTTCTTTTATGACTATTTGCAGCAATTTTTTGCTTATTACAACGAAAATTATTGCTGCAAAAAAAAAAAAAAACCTGTTCATTATTGAATATTGCAGCGCTTTTTAGTGTTATTGCAATGATTTTTTCCGTTCGAGTTAAGAAAATGATTTTGCAGCGTTGTATTGTTCACTACTACAACTCGTGGTCGCGCCAAACACCTTATTTCACTTTTATATTTCCCCCCAAGTTTTTTTTCCCTCACGTTTGCTCACTCCGGCCGATTTGCAACAGTTCTGCTTCACTTCCCTTTCGTTCCCATCAAGCTTTGTCGTAGCTCAATCCACCCCAACGAAAACCTAGTTCCCTTGCGTTCTCGAGTGGCTTGAGCTCCTCCACCTCTAGCCACTTTCCAACAATTTCATTCCATTTTCAGCGCTATTTTCGTTTAGATTTTTCAAAAAAGATTTTGAAATCTCCCAATCGTAAACCCTAGTGTGCACACGTCCTTCCATTTTATTTGGTTGTGGTCTCCGTTTGGGAAGTTGAATGACTACGTTTCCACCTTCGCTGGAATAGACGATTCTGTGCCTCCATTTCTAATCCGAAGTGCCTAGTCTTCTGTTTTCCCAACTTCATCAAACGAGACTCCAGGTATCTTCTATTTCTTGTGAATTTATGAAACCCCTTTACGAGTAGGTTGCATTACAAACGTTGTCGTTTTTCAGATGTACACTTGTATTTTTTGCAACATGATGTGAAACTGATGTGCATGTGTGTGTGTTTGAGGTATACTAGTTGTGTAGCTGCCTCTTGTGTTTGGAGGAAAGGTTGTGTGATTAGATAATTAATAGCATTAAGCAAATAGAACTTCTGTAATTCTGAACTAGAAGCAACGATTTTAACAACACTACCCATTTAGCTTTTTGGAACAATTTTTATTTGTGGCTGGGTTTCTAGCATCATATTTTCCCAGTATTGTATGATAGAAAATTATCCATAATATAGATACATTATATTTTTAACATCAAAATATTGAACTGAAATGCTAAAAAGAAAAATAATCACATTTTAACAAGTTGTGCCATTTATGCTGCAGAATGTTCCTTTCTCCATCTTATGACTGGTGGGATTTGGTCCTGTTTTTCCAACTTATTTATGTAATTAAAATATACAAGGGACAAGCAAATAAATGCTGAAATTAATAAATAGTAGAAAGCCCCAACTTCGTGCCAAGAAGATCAAACTGCCATACTCTATAAATAAGATAAGAGCATCGATATTGTGGTCTGGGTGTTAGGCTGCTCTAAATACTTACAAATATTTATTAGCTGAAGAGTTTGATTGATATTTTAAACTAGAATAACATGTATCCTTCTGCCCCCACTATGGGCATCTCTTTCAATCAATATAGAAAGATGCAGTGCATGATATTATATGCACTTTCAATCAATATAATCACATTTGCAACAGTTTTTTTTTTATCTAATTTCAGCGGTTTTAGTTGCATTTTCAGCATCTAGGTTATGCTGAAAATAAGTATTTGCAACAATTTTGAAGATATTCGCTATAAATACTGGACATCAATTGCAGCGATTTATTGAGTATTTGCAAGGATTTTAACTGTTGTAATTAAGATTTCTCAATGATATATCTTTATGGATTTGCGGGCAGTTGCAGCGATGTTGATAAGGTTAGCAAGGAAAAAAAATCGCTGCTAAAAGTAGTTTAACCAGCAAAATTTCTTTTATCGTTAGTTTGGGCAAAAAAGACGAGATTATAGAAGCAATTGTGCAAGGAATTTAAAAAAGTTGAAAATAAGTACATGCAACATTTTAGATAGTTTTTTTACAACGATTTTAAGCGCTGCAAATGACCTGATTTCTTGTAATGCGAAAAACTCGAAAAGAAAAACTACATTTGGACAAAAAATAAAAATAAAAAACTACTGCCAAAAAACAAACCAGGATCATTTAAAGTAAAAAAAAAAAAAAAAAAAAAAAAAAAAAGCAAGCAAACACAGGAAACAAACTTGGGAAAAAAACTTCAGAATTTACCCTTTCTTCAAAGGCAACGACGCAGACGGAAACCCATGTCTCCTCGGTCCAAGGTCTCCACCACATGAAAGGACCTAACATCACTACAAAACATGAAGAGGACCTAACTGGCCGCCATGGAAACGTACTGAACCCGTACGCAGAGCGTTTTCACCTTCTGTCTCTCTCTGATACTGCGAAGGTGGTCTTCCGATCTGCTTATGTAAGATGTTCCGAGTTTGGACGGCTCTGATGAATAACAGGACATGTACAAATCTTTATCATCCAAATTAATTAATTAATATTGCTTTTTATTTAACCCACCGTTCAATTCTTTAACAAAAGTTAAATATTTTAGAATATTAAATATAAAAATTTGATGTATAGTTATTTTTATATATTTTATTAATATATTTGGTTATATTATTTTTATAATATAAAATAATTATTTTGATTAATCACATTAATAAAATATATAAAAAATATATAAAAATCATTATACTTAACAAAACTCAATTAAATAGCATACTCAATTAAATAGCATAAAATAGATGGTGAAATTAATACTCCATTTCTCGTTTGACACCCTTGGGATATAAAAAAAGAATTTTATTACTTACAAATACTAATTCCGCTATTTTTATTTTTAAAATTTAAATTTACATCATTATCCGGCTTTTCTCTCAAAGTCAAAACACTGCATAGGCTGCATGCGGGACCAACAGATAAGCCTTGGATCCCAACAGATGAGCCCAAAAATTAAGGCAGTCCGCTTTATCCAAATGTTCCATTTTCTTTTTTATAATATTTAATTCTTTCCATAATTGAGAAAGTAAGCATTGTAATAACGTGAGTGCCGGTATGACTGTTTAAAGTAGATCTTATTTTTCAAATGGAAAAGTATAGTTAGATGTATAATTGCGTACTAATCTGTGTATTAATGTGATGTGATTGGTTAAAAAGTAAATTTTATTAAAAATAATGTTAATTTAAATTTTAATTATGAATAAATCAGTATTGGTATACAGATTAGTGCACGACTGTATTAGTACACGACTGTGTTTATATGTAGTAAAACTCTTTTCAAATTTTTATCAAATTACATTTTGTAAACTTATATTAAATTTGTTTAATGTGTATATTATTAGGGTGGTCATATATATTATTTTATTTTCAAATCTTTAGTTCATATATTAGTATTTATATTACTAGATTGAATGGATATATAATGCAGTGTTGACTTTTTTTCTTTCATCTTCTTGTAAAGTTTTTTTTTTTCTTTTTCGTTGTGTCATTTGCAATGAAAATATATATATCTATATATATATATATATATGTTGTTTTTTTTTTTCCTTTCATTTTGTCTTGAATTCTTTTCTTTAGTTATGTGATTTTCGTATTTGTAAATAAATGTACTTTTTTCGGATTAGCGTGCATATTAATTTTTTTTCCATATATATATATATATATATATATATATATAATTAACTTATATATTTTTAAACACTGGGCTAGAGATGATCTAAGGCTGATTTTAGGTTTATGGTAATTTCAAAAATATAGGTGAATCAAATCAAATAATTTTAATATAAAATAATATATCTACTTGTGAGAATTTTGTAAATTATTGAGGTGGGTTGTTAATAAGATAAAAATATAGAAAACTTTCAATTGGGCATGTGTGCTCTATGCTTAAATTTGAAAATAAAGTTGAAAATGAATTTTTGCAAAAATAATTCCACTCAACCACTCTACTAAAATGCTCAAATTTCACAAAATCTTAAAAATTGAGTGTCAATCATTTAAAGATTTAGCTAACAGCTTCCTAATCATATATGTACATGTATTTATTTATAATCTCAATTCAAAATTATTTTCAGCATTCTTAATTTTAGTTATAATTAGTTAGATATTTTGGTATGTCAATGTGAAATTTTATTAATCCATTTATAACATTTCTTATTTCTTTACTGTTTAATATTAGTAGATCATCCTGATTCTTTGCAACATATTTCAATTTCTAAAGTCGATACTTGTGGTCAATAATTTCTGTTAAGAGGTAGATTAGTTACGATTAAAAGAAAAAAATGAAAACAATATTTTGATTGAGCTTACAAAAATGAAAACAATATTTTAATTGAGCTTACAAAAATTTGAGACTCTTGTAGCCTCATTTTTCAAATGCTCATTCTCTTTATAAAGCGCCATGTCATCCTTAGCTCTTATTACAAGCGAGAGGAGTAATTATAAAGATATATACTTTATTTTTATCTTAATCAAATATATAGTACTTTGAACTAGGCATACGTGCCTCAAGCACGTAAAGTCTTACTAGTATATATCTATTTTATTATAATAAGTAGTTATTTAATTGTGAATAGTAATTTTTATAATTTTTTCATTAACTTTTATTGTTTTTGTTAAGTTTTATTTTACCAAAAGGCCTTTTAAGACTCTTGACCATTTGACATATAGCTTCTTTATAGAATTTAATAAAATATCATGTTTTATCAAAAAGTCTTTAAGATCCTTGACTATTTGACGTGTAGCTCTATTATAGAATTTAATTAAAGATCATGTTTTATCAAAAGACCCTTAATAGCCCCGCGCCGCACATGAATTGACGTCTCTTTTTTATATCTTTTTTGTTCTGATAATGTAATCATTTTCCTTTCTTTTTGTTTCAATTTTTTTAAATAAAAAATTAAAATGACTTTAGTCTTTAGAACATAAACGCTTTAGAGTATTCTCATTGTAAAATTCAATTTTAAGTAAATTTAACTAATAAAATACTTAAAACACTCAATATATAAGATTAAATTTTAATTATTAATTTAATTAGAATATAATTATTATTAATATTAATATTTAATATTATTGATTTGATTAGAATATAATTATTATTATTATTTTAATTAGTAAAACTATAAAATGTGATAAAAAAAATAAAAAGTTAAAAAATTATTAAATTAATAATATTTTATTATTATATAGAGAGTAAATTCAATATAGATGCAGACCAATACTCATATTTTGCTAAAGTTTAGATTTTTTTAATCTTAATTTTTTACTTTTGTTTAACCTTATATTTTCTTTTTCCAAACAAATAAGTTACTGACTTTTTTATTTTTATTTAAATCATTATGTCAGGTGCATCCCGAGCCTAACGCACTCAGGGCCATTCCATAATATATATATATATATGGATCACAACACGTCATATAACATGTATATAATAGCTCAATTCCAAAAACTAACTGTAGTGTGAGTCAAGGACAGAGATGTTATGATCTGGAGGACTGATGAAGCTGGCGCTAGTTTCTTCAAGTTTTTGTCTAAAATCTAAGACTTGTTATTGTAAAATCTAAAATCTTAAAAGAGTGTGAGTGAATAAGAGATAAAAAAAAAAATATATATATATATATATATATAAGGCAGGTAACACAGGATTCGTTGTTGTGCTTATAAATCTTTCAAATAACATTAAAATTCAGTCAATATTTAGACATATTTTCGGTTTTTATTTAAGGAGGCACCGCCCGCGAGGGAGGGCATGCCACACATACATTCCCCAGTACTAGCCGTCCCTTTGGATTTCCCATTCTCTCCCACCTTCTATCTCATGCTGCTATGCTTCATCAAGGACATGAGTACTGATTTCAGTTCTTAGCTAGTTATCTACCTAGAAAGCACTCCTCGATCGTTACGAAAAATAAAAAAAGGTTCAAAAACTTTGTTCAGGGCCGCCTAACCAGTTCATATTCTCAGAATGTCGGGGAAGAGAGTTTTCACCTCCCAAATTCTGAAATATTTTATTGTTATCGTACTTTTAGTGCTTCAGGGAAATTTTGGGAGCCTTGCATGTTCTAGTTTTGTCAGAACAGAAGGAACCCATTTCGTTCTGAACGGCAAGTCCTTGTACTTGAAAGGCTTCAATGCATACTGGATGATGTACATGGCATCTGACCCTTCGACCAGGGCCAAGGTCTCTACTGCTTTCCAACAAGCTTCCGAGAATGGGATGAATGTGGCAAGAACTTGGGCTTTCAGTGATGGTGGTTTCAGGCCTCTCCAGTCTTCTTCTGGTTTGTATAATGAGGATGTGTTCAGTGTATGTACGTATATTAATGGTTATTTTACAGGCCCTCTTTTTCTGTTTTCCTTACTAATTTGCTCCGGTTCCTCGTTTTGATCTATTGGTAGATTGAAAAACGAAAACATGAACCTAGTAATATTTCCTGGTTTAATGTCTGAACGGCAATATTTCTCGGGGATATGGAGTGTATCTGATACTGAGTTTGGTGAATAACTTTGAAGATTTTGGGGGAAGAAAGCAATACGTAGAGTGGGCAAGGGAGCGAGGTAAGCATTTGCACAACGATGATGACTTTTATACAAACCCTGTCGTCAAAGGATAATACAGAGATCATGTCAAGGTACCGATCGACAATATCTGTAACAGCCCGCTAGAAATTCAATTAAGGAATTTCTATTGACTTTAGGAACCTCGTAAAAACTCTGTAAGTTTACACGAATCGACTAATCGCATAAATTTTAGCCTGTCAACATAGTTAGTGTTATCACTCACTATGGTGCTAGAAATGCGATTTTAATTATTTGAGATAGTTAAAAGTGTCAGAATACATTATAGTCTACACCACTAGGCTTAATTAAATATTTAGAATTTTTCAGTACTAAGTTTATTACGTTTATTTTTGGAGTGAATAGTAACCTCGGTAAATGTACTGAGCGCAGTGTTTTCAAAATCATAGTGTGAAATGTCCAAATTAGGATAGCGATATTTTATTTGGACACTTGGCAAGATCTTAACCACACATAATGAATAGTATTAGATACTTGGCACAAAGAGAAACCATTAGATGGAATTGTGAAGGAAATCAAGGTGTGAGATCATGACACCTAAGCAAAATACACATTTGGAAAATATCTTAAGAATAGAGATTTAAAATACACATAGAAAGATTTTAGCCACCTTACTCTTCCAAGTCTACTCCACATTTGGAAAATATATTGAGCTGATTTTTATAGATATTATTGGATAGAATATTTTGAGATAATATTTTATAGATATTTTGGGTAGGAGAAAACCACACTCAACTCTCAACTCCAGTCTTATCATCTCCCTTATCTCTTCCATAAGCATCTCCAGCCATCACCCACGAACTTATCTTCATTTACACGTTTCTTTAAAAGAATATCAAACATTCTCTCTCGGACAGCTTTTAGGAGTTCTTTTGCATGCCCATTTCGAAGCTGTTGTAAGTGTTTTATCATAAAGTCTCCTTCATATAAGTTGTTTCTTTTTTAGTCTAGTTTACATGGATATCTTATTTGCCCCATTTGAAGATCATTTGGTCAGTAAAATATTGTGTAAACTATAGAAAGGTCATTCTGGGAGATAAACTGGAGAATATATTATAGTTTGGAGTTTTTGACCAAGCTAATGGATAGATATTGGTCCGAAATTTTTATGGAGTATTTTTAACATGTATATATGAATATTGGTTGATGATTTTTGCATGATTGAAGGTTTTGATGAAATATTTGCTTAGATTTAGAAACTTAGAAACTGGAAGAAGAAAAACAGTTTCTATTTTGAGAAAGTTTAACTCTTTGGTGGTCTAAACCTATTCTAATGACTTTGATAATTTTATTGGAGGATCCTAAGCATCTTATATACATGTTATATTATTATTTTGAAGATATTTGATGTTAGTTTCAAAGATATGAAATTTTATACAAAGAGATATTCAGATAAGCCAAAGTGTGGATGTTCTTGGCTAAATTTATGTTTTGGTTAATTTTTAACCATGTGATCTTGAATTAGAAGCTTATATATGTTTTAGGACATCTTTTTAAACCATGTGATGGTTTGGTTTGAAGATCACATATTTATAAGTCATAGATCAAAAGGTTGATCAAAACAAGTTAGAAACAAAAATCAATAGAAATAGCATATGAGAATTTCGGCCCTATGGAGTTTTAATAGTTGTGATTAGTTTTAAATTTTTCTAAATTGATATTTGAGTTGAGGATAAAATTTACATGAGGCATGTAAATTTTGGTGACTTTTGGAGTTAGTATGCAAAATCCTTAAGTTATGGGTAAAACGGTCATTTTCCTACATGTAGGAAGTAAAATGGAAATTTTACTCTTTAAGTTAGTATTTTTCCATATTTCAAATTATTAGTGATTTAGTACTAACTTTTAGAATCACTAATTACAGTTCCTCGTGATCGCGCTTGAGGTTTTATAAGAAACGCGGAGATCGAGGTAAGTTAGCTTTTAACTTACTAGCAGTCTACTGTGTATGTGTGCTAAGTAAAAGAACTATAGTGTATGTATGTGTGTTATCATATATGTCATGCCACGCCAAGTTATCACGTAATTGTTTATTATACAGAATTTATTCTGTCATCAATTTTTATCTGTTACATAATATATTCTGTTATGTATTACTGTACATTACAAGTACGTCATGCTAAGTATGCCATCTATTACATGTATGTCAAGTCATGTAATATTCAATGTTGCAAGTATGTCATGTTAAATATGTTGTCTATTATATGTTATGCCATGTTACGAAATGTTTCTATCTCAAGTTGGTCATGTATTTCAAGTTATGTTCAAGTCACGTTTCATCTTGAGTACATTATGTTTGTGTAGAATACATGGGGCCACAACAACTGTGGAGTATGTATTTTACTACAATTGTGATGCGAAGAATACATGGGACCACAACAACTGTGGAGTATGTATTTACATGTAGAATACATGGGGCCACAACAACTGTGGAGTATGTATTTTTCATGTTAAGTCAAGTTTGTGTAGAATACATGGGGCCACAACAACTGTGGAGTATGTATTTACACGTAGAATACATGGGGCCACAACAACTGTGGAGTATGTATTTTTCATGTTAAGTCAAGTTTATGTCGAATACATGGGGCCACAACAACTGTGGAGTATGTATTTTTAATGTTAAGTCAAGTTTGTGTAGAATACATGGGGCCACAACAACTGTGGAGTATGTATTTTTCATGTTAATTCAAGTTTCAGAGCAAGTTCATGCTAAGTCAAGTTTCAGATCAAGTTCATGTCAAGTCAAGTTCAGTTCATGATTCAATTTAAGCTATGTCAATTATGCTATGTTGTACGCTAAGTTATGCTTTAATTACTTATGAATTTGATTATGCATTTATGCTTTTACTGTCATACATGTATCATTAGTCTGTATGGAAGTTTTTTGTTAACTTGCTGAGATTTGTAATCAAATCTCACTTTGGTAGTCCCAACTACCATTCCCCCCGAATGGTAGATCTTGTTACAGGACCTGAAGGAGAATCAGGAGCTGATCAACTAGACACAGTTGACTAAGTGACGGTGCGACATAAATGTTGATATAGTAATTAACGTAAATTACTACTTGTACGATTGAGTTGCATCTCTACTACTTTTTGGATCATAACCATTTTGGACTAGTGTTGTGATCTTAGTTGTTCAATGGATTTTTATGTATGAAGTATGTTTTAAGCATTAGGGATATTTTCAATTTGGTGCATAGTATTGCTAAAGAAAAAATTTATCCGCTGCGAATATTGCATATTGTTAGATGCATGTTAGGAATATTGCATCTTATATGTCATGAACGGGGGCAGGTAACCTTGTGTTGCATGTCTCGACGCTTCAAATGTTCGTCCGATCCCAAACGGAATTTGGGGGCGTCACAATATCAGTGTCCCCGATCCATCCTCTGTTTTCTTGTGGTTTAGGTCTTTTCCTTGGTTTTCATGAACTCTTGAATCTGTTGTAAAAAACGATGACAATGAATTGAAAAAGAGGATATGGAACGAGAAAAGCAATAAACACCCAATCACACACGACACAAGATGTACGTGGTTCGGCAAATTGCCTACATCCACAGAAGCTGCAGAGAATTTTATTATTGAGGAATATCACACTACAAGATGGATCTCAACACTATACGTCCACAGTATTCACTCGTACGGTCATATGATGCAAAACATCATATATATAGTTACACGGAGGAAAACCCTAAAAAATGCATGTTTGCTCGAGCGGCGTGTCGAGCGCGCGTCGAGCGAACTTCCCTTCCGCATCCTGCTCAAGCTCACTGTCGAGCTGACATGGAGCGTTCAACTCTGCCTGATTTCGCTCGAGTGGCCAATACCTCCGCTAGATCGAAAGCTTCCTGCTCGAGCTCACTGTCGAGCTAACATCGAGCGTTTGAATCTACCTGAATTCACTCGAGCGGCCAATGTCTCCGCTCGAGCGGTGTGGACCAAACTCCACAGTACTCAACAATTCTCCCACTTGGAGACTGGTACACTTGTTGTATCGCCGTCTTCCTCAAACATAATATCCTCCACCTTTGCAACTCACTGCCCCTGTCTTCATGCTAAAAGACCAACTGAAGTTGCGCACAACTTCAGTTTCTCAAGCGTAACATCATTTGTCAACATATCAGCAGGGTTCTTGCTTCCACAAATCTTCTCAAGTAATAACTGTCCGTCATCTAACAATGACCGTATGAAGTAATACCTGATCTGAATGTGCTTGGTCCTGGAATGGAATGCTGGATTCTTGGCAAGGAATATGGCACTCTGATTGTCACTATAGAGAGTGCCTTTCTGATTCTTTTTACCCAACTCTTCCAAGAAACCCTATAGCCATACCATCTCCTTTGCAGCCTCTGACATTGAAATATACTCAGCTTCTGTTAAAACAAAGAAATTGTTTTTTGTAAATTAGAACCCCATGACACTGCAGTACCACCAAGTGTATAAACAAAGCCCGTGGTACTCTTTCTGTTATCAATATCTCCAGCTAAATCAGCATCAACATAGCCCTGCACCTCCAAGCTCTCTCCAGAGAAATACAAATAGGTTTCTGAGGAACCCTATAAGTACCTCAAAATCCATTTCACTGCTTCTCAATGTTGTTTTCCTGAGTTACTCATGTATCTACTTACAACTCCTACTGCATGAGCAATATCCGGTCTTGTGCAAACCATAGCATACATAAGTGAACCAATAACTAAGGCATAAGGAACCTTACTCATGTAATCTTGTTCCTCCTCTGACTCTGGTGACTGATTTTTACTGAGTCTGAAGTGACTTCCCAAGGGTGTGCCAACTGGTTTGGCCCTGTCCATATTGAACCTGTTGAGTACCTTTTTCACATACTCAGCCTATGAGAGTCTCAACGTACCTTTGACTCTATCTCTGACAATTCTCATGCCAAGGATTTGCTTTGCAGCTCCCAAATCTTTCATTGCAAAGTGCTCTGACATCTGCTTCTTCAGATCATTAATCTCATCAATACTAGCTCCTGCAATAAGCATGTCATACATATACAACAACAGAATAATATAAGAATTGTTAAAATGTCTGACATAGTAACAGTGATCTGCCTAACATCTAATGTATCATGCACTGTACATGAAGTTGTCAAATTTTTTGTACCACTGTCTAGGAGCTTGCTTCAGGCCATACAAGCTCTTCTTCAGTCTGCAAACTGAACCTTCATTTCCTTATACCACAAACCCCTCAGGCTGGTGCATATAGATGTCTTCTTCAAGGTCTCCATGAAGAAAAGTTGTCTTCATATCTAACTGTTCAAGAAATAGATCTTCAGTAGCAATCATAGCCAGTACCATCCTGATGGTTGTGATCTTCACCACCGGAGAAAAGATTTCAGAGTAATCAATACCCTGCTTCTGCTGAAAGCCTTTCACAACAAGTCTAGCCTTGTACCTCTTACTGCCATCATGCTCAGTTTTCACCCGGTACATCCACTTGTTATGTAATGCCTTCTTCTCTGATGGAAGTTCTGTCAACTCCCATGTCTGATTCCCTACTAAGGAATCCATCTCATCTTTCATGGCCAGCTCCCACTTGCTAGAATTTTCATCTTACAAGGTTTCTTCATAACTCTGTGGTTCTCCACTATCTGTCAACAGAATATAATTCAAAGTAGGTGAAAAACACTATAGAGGACGTATAATCCTACCTGACCTGCGAACTGCAACTGTAGGAGTAGACAATTCTGAAACTGTCTGCGAAATAATAGGAATGGGTGCACTGGACCCACTCTCCCTGTCACTCACATCTCTACACTGCACTGTGACCTCTGGTAGGTCATCCAATCTTACAAATTCGGACTCCTGAAGAGCTACTGCAAAAGCTGTACTAGACTTATCTTTGTACATAATTTTCTCATTGAAAATCACATTCCTGCTTCTTATGATTTTCCGACCCTGATCATCCCAGAAACGATAGCCAAATGCTTCATCTCCATAGCCAATGAAATAACATTTTTTTGACTTAGCCTCAAGCTTATTACGAGCATCAGAATCAATAAGCATATAAGAAAGACAACCAAAAGTTTTAAGGTGAGAAAATTTAACCTCTTTCCCGCTCCAAACCTCCTCAGGCAATCTACAATCCAGTGGAACTGATGGTCCTCTGTTTATTAAGTAAACGGTAGTACTGACTGCATCTGCCCAGAAAGTAGGTGGTAGTCCAGCGTGCAATGTCATGCTTCTAGCACGCTCATTGATGGTTCTGTTCATACACTCAGCAACTCCATTTTGTTGTGGTGTCCCAGGAATGGTCTTCTCCATTCTGATACCTAGAGCTGCGCAATACTCCTTGAACCCGCCATCGACATACTCACCACCATTGTCAGTCCTCAAACATTTCAGTTTCAGGCATGTCTCTGTCTCAACCATGGATTTCCAAATTTTGAACACATTAAATACGTCATATTTATGCTTCAAAAAATAAACTCATACCTTCCTACTATGGTTATCAATAAACGTAACATAATAGCGAGAACCTCCAAGAGATGCCACTAGGGAAGGACCCGACACATCTGTATGCACAAGATCAAGTCTTCCTGTCTTAGGCGTCCTGCCACTTTTCAAGAAGCTGACCTTCTTTTGTTTTCCCATAACGCAACTCTCACACATACTGAGATCAACTGACTTCAGTTCTGGTAGCTTGCTTCTAGACAGAAGTTCTTTCATACCCTTCTGACTCATATGGCCAAGCCTGCAATGCTACAAATCTGTTGTGCTCTCTGCAATGGTAGTAGCAATAATGTCAATCAAACCAGTAGTCATATATAGTGTACCAGTTTTCTTACCCCGAGCTAGTACCAATGCAACTTTTATGACCTTCCAGGTGCTATCTGAGAACACCACTAAATGACCACACTCATCGAGCTGCCCAACAGAAATGAGGTTCTTCTTCAACTCAGGAATGTGTCTGTCTGACCTTTTGCAAGGTCCATTTGTTCTTGCCAGGGAGTGCAATGTCAATGTCTCTCATCCCCACTACGTTCAAAGCCTCACCATCAGCCAAGTACACCTTCCCAAAATCACCTGTAACATAGTTCCGCATTAGCTCCCGGTGGAAAGATGTATGGAAGGAAGCCCTTGAATCCAGTATCCAGTCATCAACTGGACTGTAAACTGCAAGCAATAGTGCATCATGTACTTCTTCAGTTACCACATTAGCACTATCATTCTCCGTCTTCTTAGGGTTTTTACAGTTCTTCTTTATGTGGCCAGTTTTGCCACAATTCCAGCAAGTTGCCTGCTGACCAGGCCTTGACTTGCTCTTGCCCCTGTACTTTGCTTTTGATCTTCCTCTGTTTGAGTTATTATCATGTGATCTCCCTCGAGAATCAACATTTAGGGCTAAACTCAAACCCGAGGTCTCGCCTAAATCTTTCCTGCGCACCTCCTCAGCAAAAATCAAATCACAAATATCATCATATTTCAGTTTAGTTTTACCAGCAGAATTACTAACAGCCATTATCATGGCTTCCCAATTATTTGGCAGTGAAGCCAATAGTATCAGTGCACGTATCTCATCATCAAATTCAATTTCAACATACGACAATTTATTTGTGATAGTATTAAAATCATTTAGATGTTGTGCAACAGACGTACCATCTGCCATTTTCAAATTGAATAACTTTTTCATCAGATGTACCTTGTTATTCGCTGACGGCTTTTCATACATACCTGACAAAGCCGCCATGAGATCCGCAGTCGTCTTCTCTTTGATGACGTTGTGTGCAACGGATCTCGACAGGGTTAATCGAATAACCCCCAGAACCTGTCGATCCAACAGATTCCAATTAGCATCATCCATCTTTTCCGGTTGCTTCCCCAATAGTGGAAGATATAGTTTCTTCCCATAGAGGTAGTCCTCTATTTCGTATCCTCCAGTATCCAAAATCCGTGCCATCAAACTTCTCAATCCCCGATACCTTCAAATCATCTCTAGCTATCGTTTTTTCTCAGACCCGAACCTTGGCTATTGATACCAATTGTTATGAAAAACGATGACAATGAATTGAAAAAGAGAATATGGAACGAGAAAAGCAATAAACACACAATCACACACGACACAAGATATACGTGATTCGGCAAATTGCCTACGTCCACGGGAGCTGCAGAGGATTTTATTATTGAGGAATATCATACTACAAGATGGATCTCAACACTGTACGTCTACAGTATTCACTCGTACAGCCATATGATGCAAAACATCATATATATAGTTACACGGCGGAAAACCCTAAAAAATGCATGTTCGCTCGAGCAGCGTGTCGAGCTCGCGTCGAACGAACTTCCCTTCCGCATCCTGCTCGAGCTCACTGTCGAGCTGAAATCGAGCGTTCAACTCTGCCTGACTTCATTCGAGCGGCTAATGCCTCCGCTCAAGCAAAAGTTTCCTGCTCGAGCTCGCATCAATCATTTGAATCTGCCTGAATTCGCTTGAGCGGCCAATGCCTCCGCTCGAGCGGTGTGGACCAGACTCTACAGTACTCAACAGAATTGCCTTTTTTTCTTCCCATACACACATTCGAGCTTTTTTATCTTGAGTCATGATGATCATGATATTATCATGCATCTTAGAAAAAAGTTATTGGCAACAAGTGAGTTTATTTATGAGCCGAAACAAGTGAACTGAGATTATTATTATATGCGAAAAATGGGTAGAAACAGCTTGTCACCGAGACTATACACCTTTTTCTGTAAAAACATTTTGAGAACAACTGTTTATTGACAACAACTGTAGGTTTGGACATTATTTTTCAACATTTTTCTCCTTGGCAGCAGGTATGTAGGTTGGACATTCGAACTCAAGTGAGTTTTCCTTAAAACTATTAGACTTTTATGCATGAGGTGGTTCAAAGATGCAGTGAAGCTCGCAAACCATCGCTAGTACGGCCTCTAGGCTATATGTGACTTGCTTTTATATTTGTGGGGTCCATCTTCTATAGTTCTAACTTCTATACCCTTCTTTCGTTGTTTTCATGATCTGTTAATGGGTAGACTTCTATGGTGATTTATGGTAGAGATTGCATGCAAATTATATTAATATATCAGGGGCAGAGGCGTTAATTAGAGAGCTAGCTAGGTCATTAAGAACTTTGTCTAGCTAAATCCTCTAACTAATAAAGAGTCAAAAGACTAGCTCCTACAAATTAACTTTGAAAGAACTTCTAAAAATGAGAAATGGTTTAGGTATAAAGAAATTTGGTAAAAGTAAATATATAAATTAATGTGATTTGATATAATATATTAGACTGTAAAGTTATTATTATAATAAAATATATTTAACATTTCATATGCAATCATGTCAATTTGTTAGTTTATTTTAAAAATTATCATTTTTTTCTATTAAAGATGATAAAGAAAAGAATTAGTTATTACTTCAGTCAATTATCTTAAATGGCTTTCTATTTGTTTCAGTCATGAGACGCAAAAAGGAAAGAGTAAAATCATTTATTGTGTAATTTAAGGGGAAAAGAAAACAAAATTAAACAGATTAGCCACATTTTCTTATAATTTTTCTGATGATCTCTCAAATCTTTTATATATTATCTCTCAAAACCCTATTTTATTTATTGGTTATTTTGAGTATGTTCTTTTGGAACGTATCCTGATCATCTTTTAAATACAGTTTTCAAATGACTGGATCATATTATAATTAGATTATATCTTCCAGAGTTGATTATAGATATTGTAGAACATTCACTTCATGTGTAATTAACTCGGACTCACCATTTGGGGTGAAAGAAAGTCTTAAATCTACTGATTTGTTCTTGAAATGGTGATTACATTGGAATCATGCAGACAGTACTCACGAGAAAAAACTCCATTACCAAGATGTTATATAAAGATGACCCTTTCATTTTTGTATGGGAGCTAATAAATGAACCTCATTGCCAAACTGACCCCTCTGGCAGATTTATTCAGGTGTCTCTCTAATCTCACTGCAAGAAAATGTTGCCAACTTTGTGGCTTTGATATATAATAACTAAAAGCCAATCTGCATATATCATTTTGTTTTTTATGATCATCTGAATATAATGTTTTTCAGGAATGGGTGACAGAAATGGCAGCATATGTAAAGTCCATTGATGAGAATCATTTACTGGAAATAGGGCTGGAAGGATTTTATGGGAAAACAACAAAGCAGATGTACAATCCTGGGAACCTGCTTGTTGGGACTGATTTCATTTCCAACAATCAGTTACCCCAAGCTGATTTTGCCACCATCATTCATCTCTACCCTGAGCAATGGTATTTATGTTTTCCAAAACCTCCCTGCATACATGATGAAAACACAAAAATCACTTGCACTATAGAATAATAATGAAGAAGATCGACGATGGCAGGTTAGCGGGTTCAAATGATGAGGTCCAAGCTGCTTTTGTGGATAAATGGAATGAAGCGCACATTGAAGATTCAAAATCAGTACTGAATAAACCACTCATTCTGGGTGAGTTTGGGAAGTCTTCAAAGCTCGCTGGGTACAGCCTAGAAAGAAGGGACCATTATTTTAGTAAGCTGTATAACGCCATCTACACCAACGCTAGGAGTGGAGGCCCATTTGTGGGTGGAATTTTCTGGCAGCGCAGGGCCCAAGGAATGGATAATTTTAGAGATGGGTACGAGGTTGTATTGGAGGATAGCCATTCAACAGCCAGGGTGATCGCCTTACAGTCTCACCTTCTCTCAATTCTCCCATGAAAGTACGTCTTAGTGGATTGGGAGATGATATCAAATAAAATAATTTTAGATAAAAGATAAAATTTAAATAAAATATTATTATTATTATTTTAGAATTTGAAAAAATTAAATTGAGATTTAAAAAAGTTAAATTATTAATAATATTTTGTGTGAAATTTTAAAAAAATTATAATGATGAGATGAAACCACCTCACAATCCAAACAATATAAGAACTCAATTAATATAAACAAAATAATGTTGAAAAATAAGAACTCGATTAAGATGACCCAAATTCTTGAGCACACTTGAACAATAATTGTTACAAACCACTCTCTTCCTAAAACTTCCAATAAATGTCACAAACCACTCTTACGAACACAATATTCTGACAATTCGAAGAAATTTTGGAAGTTTCATCACTTTACGAGGATAGGGTTCTCGATTATGGACCGTAGAGGCTACCCTTTTGTCTAGAATTCACGTTGCAACATTCTTGGGTTCTCTTGTTTTTTCGCCTTTTTTTCTTTCAGTTCATGTGGATGTTTGATTTTCTGGCAAGTGGAGTTGAGTCTTTCCGGGCGTTGCCAGCTTACACAAATCTAATATATGAGCATTGTTATACGACTGAAATCATTTATCTATTCTAAGGTTGTTACATAGATGTCCAAGTTCAGGCCTTGCATCCATCCACGACGCGAACTCCATCTCCACTGCTGAAGTGGAGTAAAGATAGGACCTGAAGGTGATTAGGAAAAAATACCGCCTGCAGGATGGATACAAAAGAACTCGTTATATGGAAGAGCGCGATAAGAAAAGTAAAACATTGCGTTTAAAAGCTTGAAGATCATGCATGCAGTAGTTATTGAAACGTTCTCCACTTAAGCTAACATGCAAACATTAAATTTATGTCTATTCTCGAATGCAAATAACCATCCATAGGAAAGTAGCTTGAAAATTAAAAGGATGCAACTTAAACTACAACATGAGTCATTTCCCATTCATCCTTTAACATGTACTTGGGAGAGAAGAAACTTAGAAGCCTTGCCCCCAGAATGAAATGCGGATAACTTGTTAGTCAATTAAAAGTGAGCATAACTAGATATCATTCGGCTTGAAGCACTTTAAGTTTAAAGACCACATACTGCAAACCAAAATTTCTGCTCTCTCCCTTAAAATAGAAGCACAAACTAGCAGTTACTCTCTCAGAAAAGAGTCATCAGGCACCACGGTGCATGATAGCAAACTATCTCCTCAAATAGCCACTTCCTTACCTTAAAAGCTCTACAGTCTAAACTCATCTAATGATAATTATTGACCTATATGATCGCCACTTACCAAAAGAAAAATAGTTACTAAAAGTAAAAGGGAACAGAACAAGCCAGTAAGTGAATGCTATTAGAAAGATGCGTGCACAAACCAACCTTAAAGCCTTAATACCCATATCCATCTTGTAAGCTCTCTGCTCATCATCACTATCTGGGAACTTCTCAAGTTCCTTACTGTGATAGAGAATATCATCTCGTAAATGCCCCGCACCCCTACACCTTTAAAGCGAATGAACAAACTTAGTGCCATCATTTAGAAAAAGCCAATGGCTAAAAGCTAAAAGGGAAAATTCCACTTTGCACTCCCAAACTACTAACCCTTTTACAATGTGCCCCAAACTATCAACTTTACACATTGCATCCTCAATCTATAAAAAATTACAATATGCACCCATTTATATGTTTGCCAAGATGGTCCAATCTTTAAGGAAACAAGAAGTCTGCAAGTTTTTAGTAATTTGAAGATACAGTGTATCAAAGTTGGTAACTTGGGGCACATTGCAGAAGAGATGGCAGTTGGGGCCAGAGTAATTTCCCAAGGTAAAAATGAGACTAAAAAAACAAAAATCTTTAAAAAATATAAAATAAAACAAAAGCCAATCGATTGCACGAATACTCAAAGAAAGCAATAGCTAATTACAAAGGCACTTTGTATTCAGCAAACAACCCCCCAACCACCATCCCACCCCCCCCCCCCCCCCCCCCCCCCAAAAAAAAACCAAAAAAAAAAAAGGCACACCAACAAGATTCTTTATTACAACAAGGAACTTAAGGCGTAATACAGTGGAATATCACCACTACCCCTGGTGTTCCCAAGAAATGGCATACCTTTCAATAATGATGTCAACATCTGCTTTGCTTTGGGGACCATATGCTAGTACTCTTGTAAGGCTTAGTATGTCACGGTAATCACCCATCCTCAGAGCTTCTTCATCAGAAGCCTGAGAAGGCAAGTTCTCTTCATTCCTAGAAAGTAGATTTGTATCAACTGATGACTCCAGAGTTTTTGATGCAAAATTTGCCTCTGCTCCAAGTCTAATGCATGTAATTGCCATTGCATAGGCAACTCCTCCAAACCCTGTATGCGATACAAAAAGGTAACACCCTGCAGCACTATACAAAAAGTTATTGTTAATTTTAGTTCGTTATGTAAATTAAGGAAAAAATTATTGTGCAGCTAGCCATATAAGATATTATGCAGCCTGAGTGAAACATGCCGAACTAATGATCCAGTCACCCCTGCTGCTGTAGCAGCCTTTGGATGAGCAGCAGCACAAAGAAGTTTTAAAAAGGGCAAAAAAATTACTCATAAAAAAAGGGAAGAAAACTGGAAATTTCTATAAATACAAACCAATTAAAGTCTAAGGATCAACACCTGATCATATACAAATAAAGTTCATGATTTGGGTGTATCAACATTATCATTGTTATGATCATTATCAACTTTTTTCTTTGTAATGATTAGGTGATCTAACCTCCAATAGCTATGTTACTTTTGAGAAAGGAAAGAAGAATAAGACGACAGTGAGAAATTTAACCAAACAGCTTTGTTTTGTACACAGATGTTAAAAGATATGATGGACGGACAATGGGAAGAAAAGAAATGTTGGATTGGATGTTGATAGACATAGGGATAAATTTGTAAGAAGCTTAATGGAATCTTCAACT
Organism: Carya illinoinensis; assembly: GCF_018687715.1. Taxonomy (NCBI): domain Eukaryota; kingdom Viridiplantae; phylum Streptophyta; class Magnoliopsida; order Fagales; family Juglandaceae; genus Carya; species Carya illinoinensis. Next base: position 32,637,144 of record NC_056758.1, read on the forward strand.
TATGAGGTCATCTAGCGATTGTACTTTTTTTTTAACAAAATGCCACCTGTGGACCGTTTTCAGCCCTCAATTAAACTATGATGCAGCAAGCTGTAACAAAATTGGTTACTACTATAATATATCACTGATCTTTTAATAGCCATATTGCTCATAGCATACACGTTAGGTATGAACACTTACTCATCTTTGCAGTACTGGATTGCATCGACATCAGAAGCTAAAGCCTCTCTTTCTCTAGTCAATGGTATTCTCCTATATGTTATATTATAGCCCTCAACTTTCAGAGCGGCATATACTTCAGCAGGAGTCTTCACATCATCTGCTAAAATGTTTTCCCAGTATCCCATGATGCTGGACTGACTCGGTACGGTGCTATATTCTTCACGATGTAAAAGTATCCGTCCACCAGACTGTCTGACCTCAGATAATATATCTTCTTTTAGTCTTGCCTCCATGTGTTCCACCTGCATAATGAGTAGAAAAAGCAAGTGGGGAAACCACTGTGGCTTAATGACTTGTTTTTAGAATTAAAAAGTATTCATGGTGACATACCACTGGACCAGTGATTCCCACATGCTCGAGTGTATCGGCAGGCTTATTTAGCTCTCTCAAGACAAATGGTGTGCCATTTATGTAAACTACTGCTTCTTCTCTCAGATCAGTTAATATCACTTTACAAGCAACTAAGCCTTCTGCTTCAGGCTTGGCACCTAAATATGCTAACATCTCTTTTGCCCCAGCAATTGTTGGAGTTGCCATGCTGTACACAGGGAACCCATCTACCTGAAATAAAAATTTCAAGAACTTTTACCCTTAATTCTCAGTTGATTGCACAAAAGTAAATCTCAAAAAACACCCTCCAACTTGCTTCACCTCAGATGCAAATACTGAAAAGAATATATAAGAAATATGTATCTATACAAAATCAATAAATTTAATCAGAAAGGAAATGCCTAATGACCAAAATAAACTTATTCCTAAAACTTCTAAGACACACTAATTCTACTTACTCAAGAATGATCCAGTAGGTTTGTATTAGATATTCTTTGTTTACCTTAGGCATGAGGGATTTAATGATAATGGTAATCATATACTTCTACAGAAATTATATACCTTGTAAACGTATGGTGCACCATCAATCTGTATACGGCTGGAAGTTCTTTGACCAGGAAAGAAATACATTTTCAGTATGGAGCCTTTACCCAAAACTGAACCATTACGGGACTTAACAAGGGCATCCATCACCACATCACCGTGTGGGGACTCATCTGGTGTTCTTAACCCTTCCTGAATTCCAAAATCAAAATAAGTGCGAAATCATATGTAAGTCGTCAAAGTTAAAATAATATAAAATTAACAAAAACCCTACATTTAATTGTGCCCCGAGTCTATTAGGAATATAGTAAAATAAATCAGCTTTAACAAAGAAGAAGAGAATTTACAGGGACAGTAAAAAATCGCCCGGGCCTTAATCTTATGCTCCATTTCATTGCTGGGAGCTCTGGTCTCTGATGCAACCAATTCTTAAATGTCATCCTGGATTCCCCTTGCCCAAAAAACCCATCAAATGCTTCACTTCCAAGATATGCTGCAAAGGTGATTAAACGGAAGTACCGCTCCAAGCACTCAGCCCCACGGTTCAATGCAAGTCTCCTTACCCTTGGCTCAATATCTTGTTGATTGAATACATTCCAATAGTTCAGAACCGCTTGTCGTATGTTTAGCAATGCAGAACATCTATCAATAATAGCATCTAAGACCTCCCGGCATTCCACTCCATTATCAAATAATCTCGTTATCTTCCACAACAACAAAATGTCATTTATGCCAAAAACCTGACCTTGCTCCTTTTCAGATCTTACTTTTGTGGTACAGGTGGTTGATACAGCAACACTACCGCCTGTTTCCTCGCCACTTGAAGTGCCACCATTTTCCTCTTTGTGATTCATATCATCATGCGGGATTTTTAAAGGTCTTCCATAATCAATTCGAAGTTTCAGAAGGCAAGCAATTACAGTACCCGTTGTTGTCCTTCCTCTACCCATCTGTTAATATTAAAAAAGCATATAACGTAAAGAAATGGAAAGAAAATAAATAGTTGGGAAATTCCACAAATATACTAACATCTACATCTCCATGCACATGCAAAGCAAAATCAACTGAAGAATGAAAATCTTAACCTGGCAATTGAAAACGAAAGCAGTATCCTTGGTAGCAGAAGCAATATTCACTGCCAATGTGTCAAAGTCGGAACTTTTAGGAGCTTTACCATCAGTGATGGGCACACGTGCATACTTGATGGGAAAACCATCAGCCTCCAAATTTTTAAAAACCTCAAGTGGGGTCTGAATAGCGTCAGTATTCACATGTTCCCAAGCATCAAATATTTGCCCGTCATTTGTTTCATGTATAACCATTATGGCACCCCCATAGTGTTCAGATTCCCGAAGGATGTCTTCCTTTAATCGAGCTTCCATTCTTTCAACTCTCTCACGATCAATACCCTGAAAGAATCAAATAATGATTGCAACTTCACCAACTATAGGAAGTGTGAGTTATAATCCTAAACTGTTAATAGAAACCACAAAAAACAGGTGCACTTCAAACAAGGAATGTTCTGATGGCATTGAACTGCTATGTTCAAACAAGGGTTGTGTGATATTTTCCATTTCTACAAAACCTGCTCATCATCTTCACCGGTCAAAGTAGGTGAATGCCAAAATGTATATGCTTTTTTTTTTTTGGTAAGCAATTGTGTACTGTTTTTTCTATCAGCCATTTAAACCTCAGATATTAGGCCAATACTTATTTAGATCTATTACTCGCAAACACACTTCAGAATGTCCACAACTTTTTTAGTTCTTCCCACTGCAAGTTTAGATATTGTTCCAATGGAGACTGGAAACACAGTGACCATTTATGATGTGGCTTTTCTACATATTTGTATTGCAAAATAGAGGGGGAAAAACTATAATGGTCTATGATAAGAGTCCTGGGACATGACAGCAGTGACATTAGTCCAGTCAATGTAACCAAGCGTCACACTCTTCTTTCATGACAAGGCCACCCCATATTAAAAGTACATTGCATCAGTATAAAACACGCGGTTTGTTATTTCTACATTCCTGTATTTGCATGTGTAATATATATAATAGTGTAAACCCAATAACTTCTGGGGTCTAATAAAAGAGTCAGCTTGAAGCCATATCGACTCCTCCATACTACCTTAACCAGTATAACAAAGTTGACAAAGGTATAAGTAGTACTACTTATAAAATAAATAAATTAAAATTACAGATTTTTACCGTGTATTCCAGCATGTTTTTGCATGGTCTTTCTACTTCACGGAGAACAAAAGGTTTTCCATTGATGTAAATTACAGGTTCTTCTCTCATGTTGTGCCAAAAAACAGGGCGACCGCCTTTAGAACTGCCAATCCTCTGAATAACTGATCGAATTCCATCAATGGTTGGATTTGCCACCCCATAAACTGGAAACCCGGGGACTTCTCTAAAATTAGGTGCACCCTCCACTCTTTCTGGTAAAGTTGCACTTTGACAAGCAGGACAATGGTCACTTTTAAGAACAGTTTGACTCCCAAGAACCTCTCCTTTTCTCAGGGCAGCAACTACACCCATCTCACAAGGGCGGCCATTGGTAGATTCAACAATCTTCATGAGAGATGGCTTTAAAGTTGCATATCCAAGTGCACCCATTGGATCTCTCCTGAGTAGTCTGCAACAAGGCAAAATCGCAATAAATAAAAAAATAAAAGGAGTTAGCCATAAATGCATGGGAAAAGTAAACAATGAGTAAGAAACAGTCTAAACAAAATGAAACCATAAAGCAATGTCTCAACCAAAAATCCAACAATTACTCCATAGATGCTCCATACAAGTGATAAGAACAGATAGTTAAAGAACTAATTATGCATGAACTCTAACTGACTGGGTGACCATATAGGAATATCATTCTCCAATTGCTAATCTCTATTATGGGCACATACACTACTCTCTATGAAAACTTACCTACGAATAATGCTGTACAGTTCTGGCCTTGCTTTCATCCAGTCAGAAAAAGTGCTATGGTCAAATGAACTGGAACAGAGGGATGCTTGCTCTGAATGAATATATACAGCGAAGCATATAAGGAAGTAGTATCTTTCCAAGTACTCCACAAAAAAGGATAATGATGCTTCCCTTTTCATCTCATCTGGTTGATTTAGAATACTATTGCGATAAGTGGCAATTGCTTCACGTAAGTTCTGCAATTGAAATTAAAGAAACACTTAATATGAAATGAATAATACCCCAGAGCTACAAGGCAATAAATGTATATTAAGGAAGCAACAAGACATACAAGGAAAAAAAAAATTGTTTCAGAAAAACCACAAAATTAGACATGAACTTCAAAAGTTCACCAGAATGAGAGTAAAATCAGAGCATCAAACCTGCATTGATGCACACTTGTCGATGACCTTATCCACTTGTCTTTTTCCTTCAGCACCCCCCTAAAGACATGTAACTATTGGTAAGAAATTTATGAAATAAAAATATAAACAAATGTTGGTCAAGTAGAAAATTTCAAATACCTCTAATACTCGAATCAAGCTTCTTATGACAGCATATTCTCCTCTACGAATTGCGTCTTCTGAATTAGGTAAATGGTCAACAACATTAGCCCCAGCATCAGACACTCTCCCAATGGAATTGGTTCTTGGAATGCCTGTTTCATGGGAAAATAACTTACAACATTAGACTTTGTTATCACTAAAAGCTGCACAACTTGCTTAAATGGTAAAGTACAAAAAGTAATAAGACTACCAGAAGATCCAATTCGGTTGAGATAGACCAAAGTTGCAATCACCATCCCAGTTGTAGTTCGTCCACGCCCCATTTGACAATTGAAAATTATCTCTTTGCTTATCTCGGCTTGAGAAATTTTATGAACCTGAATGTACAATGAAGAAAGAAATGGACTGATCGTAACGGAAGAATTCAATCACATAGAGGTGTCCAATAATGTTAAATAATCATCCTTGTCTCGCAAAAAGTAATTAAATCAAATGACAATAGCATACCACAAATATTTTTAAATATTTCTTGTTAAGTAAATAGAATTTATAAAAAGCACAAGAGAGGGCATAACACATGGAATAGTTTTATAAATTAATTGTCAATAAAAAGAGGGGGCTTCTCGCATTGCCAGGCAAAGAAAAATGGATTGTGAAATATTTGTATTTATATTTTTATCTGTGTTTCCATTTTTGCCCCCTCTTTTTCAGGATCAGTTAAAAAAATTTAATTATACAAAAATATTGAATAAAAAAATCAAATATTAGCTTCTCGTTCTTCAATATGTACCACAACATCTTTTTAGTTGTTTTCCCCATCTGACAATTTGTGACCAAACCTCAAGTCAATCAAGTGGGTTTGCGTCTTTGGAAATCTAGACTAGGTATTGGATGGTTAAGATCTCATTTTATTTAGACAAAAGTTTAGACATTTTCTTTTAAGAATTTTGGTTGAATGAAAAACATATCCACAATATATGAAGCACAAGTTGCCTCCAGACTCTCACAAACGCAGCAGCTTGGCAATAAAATAATGAACCCAATTACTTTCAGTAACATTGTTCAAACTTATCCAAGTCATCAAATGTAGAACAAAGGAACTAGCAAAAAAAGGGATTACTGGTGATCCCATGCCAGCACGTACTAATTAATTTAAAATCACCATTCTAATTAAAATTTAAAACATCAAAACTCACCAAACTATCAAAATCCGTCTCCTCTGGTGGTTTTTCATCAGTTATAGGAACCCGTTCATAGTCAACAAGGTACCCCTCTACTTGCAATTCCTCATACACCTACAACAAGGGAATAGGTTTAAATCATCTCTAAGAAAACTGGTGAAGCAGTCCTGTTGTTCAAATGTGAGATGACTTCCAACGGCAATACCTCTAATGGTGTTTTTACAGAATCACGAGACACTGGTTCCCACTGGTCCACCATCTGACCATCTGGCAGTTCATCAGTGACAAGGATCTTATTTTCATATCTGCTATGTCAGATGCACAATAAAGTTTGCTATCATGCAAATCTGGAGTAATCCATGGCAAAGACACCCATGAATCATAGGTAAGACAGTACAGATTCTACAGAGTGCATCAACAGAATATACCTTGCAGCTTCCATCAAGATATCTTCTTTCAATCGTGCTTCCATTTGTTCAACCCTAGCCCTGTTGATTCCC